>NC_060121.1:402695885-403008385 GCF_021461395.2 Schistocerca americana
TCTGGTCGCAGTGTATTGCCTCTTATGACACGTCATAGTTCGTTACACGGCCACAATGGCGCTTCAAGTAGTCCCCTGTTCGATATGTCGGAAGAATACAACGCTGCAAACGGGGGTTTCCAGTCGAGAGTAATGAAATACTCGCCTGTCCTACCCTCCCAACGTAGATGCAGAGTCCCACGTGCCATGGGATATTCAAGGGTCATTGAGTAGCGCGTCGTAAATTATGATTGTATGCCCAATGCTGTTCCTCCGGTTACAGCGCCATTTGTGACGAAACAAAAAGCTTCAGACAAAAAGTATGTATATTTTGTCGAAGAATTGTAATATGCAATAGAAAACGGTGGTTCCCCTTAAAGATTTCAAAGTTGCCCCCCCACCTCCCACCACCCGCGCATCGAGTTGGATGGCGGGTTGAGTGTGGTATCGGTGAATGTCCGAGAAAAACAAATCCAACTATAACTTTTCCTTATACAATGTGTAGCTTTCGAGATATTTCAAAGTCTCCAATTAAAATGAACACCCTGTATATCGTTGTTTATAGAAGATAGGGCGGGGCACATATACAGGCAAAGCAGTCGTTTAGATATAAAAACTGAATAATATTGCAGTCGATGTTGGGGCCCACAAAGGTACGTCGGTGGAAGTATACAACTGTCGATATAATAATGAAATATTTGACATTCTCACTTAACTTTGAGTGAGCAAGTCTATATTACTAACCGACTATGGACTGTCGGAACCCAAACATAGTTGCAAGTTGCCTATCTAATGGCTTCGAGGGGCAACAAAAATTCGATTTTCATTATTACAAGTATACAGGGTGCTCCATTGACAGTGACCGGACCAAATGTCTCACGAAATAAGCGTCAAACGAAAAAACTACAAAGAACGAAACCTGTCTAGCTTGAAGGGGGAAACCAGATGGCGCTATGGTTGGCCCGCTAGATGGTGTTGCCATAGGCCAAACGGATATCAACTGCGTTTTTTTAAATAGTAACCCCCATTTTTATTACATATTCGTGTAGTACGTAAAGAAATATGAATGTTTTAGTTGGACCACTTTTTTCGCTTTGTGATAGATTCCGCTGCAATAGTCACAAACACATGGCTCACAATTTTAGACGAACAGTTGGTAACAGGTAGGTTTTTTAAATTAAAGTACAGAACGTAGGTACGTTTGAACATTTTATTTCGGTTGTTCCAATGTGATACATGTACCTTTGTGAACTTATCATTTCTGAGAACGCACGCTGCTACAGCGTTATTACCTGTAAATTGCACATTAATGCAATAAATGCTGAAAATGATGCCCGTCAACCTCAATGCATTTGACAATACGTGTAACGACATTCCTCTCAACAGCGAGCAGTTCGCCTTTCGTAACTTTCGCACATGCATTGACAATGCGCTGACGCATGTTGTCAGGCGTTGTCGGTGGATCACGATAGCAAATATCCTTCAGCTTTCCCCACAGAAAGAAATCCGGGGACGTCAGAACCGGTGAACGAGCGAGCCATGGTATGGTGCTTCGACAACCAATCCACCTGTCATGAAATATGCTATTCAATTCCGCTGCAACCGCACGCGAGCTATGTGCCGGACATCCATCATGTTGGAAGTACATCGCCATTCTGTCACGCAGTGAAACATCTTGTAGTAACATCGGTAGAACATTACGTAGGAAATCAGCATACATTACACCATTTAGATTGTCATCGATAAAATGGGGGCCAATTATCCTTCCTCCCATAATGCCGCACCATACATTAACCCGCCAAGGTCGCTGATGTTCCACTTGCCGCAGCCATCGTGGATTTTCCGTTACTCAATAGTGCATATTATGCCGGTTTACGTTACCGCTGTTGGTGAATGACGCTTCGTCGCTAAATAGAACGCGTCCAAAATATCTGTCATCGTTCCGTAATTTCTCTTGTGCCCAGTGGCAGAACTGTACACGACGTTCAGAGTCGTCGCCATGCAGTTCCTGGTGCACAGAAATATGGTAGGGTGCAATCGATGTTGATGTAGCATTCTCAACACCGCCGTTTTTGGATTCCCGATTCTCGCAACATTTGTGTGCTACTGATGTGCAGATTAGCCGCGACAGCAGCTAAAACAACTACTTGGTCATCATCATTTGTTGCAGGTCGTGGTTGACGTTACACATGTGGCTGCACACTTCCTGTTTCCTTAAATAACGTAACTATCCGGCGAACGGTCCGGACACTTGGATGATGTCGTCCAAGATACCGAGCAGCATACATAGCACACGCCCGTTGGGCACTTTGATCACAATAGCCATGTATCAGCACGATATCGGCCTTTTCCGCAACTGGTAAACGGTCCATTTTAACACGGGTAATGTATCACGAAGCTAATACCGTCCGCATTGGCGGAATGTTACGTGATACCAGGCACTTATACGTTTGTGACTATTACAGCGCCATCTGTCACAAAGCGAAAAAAGTGGTCTAACCAAACATTCATATTTATTTACGTACTACACGAATATGTAATAAAAAGTGCGGGTTCCTATTAGAAAAAAAACCATGTTGATATCCGTTTGACCTATGGCAGCACCATCTAGCGGGCCAACCACAGCACCATCTGGTTTCCCCCTTCAAGCTAGACGAGTTTCGTTCTTGGACTACGCTTGATATATATATATATATATATATATATATATATATATATATATATATATATATATATACACCGATTTTAAAAATTGAAAATACTGACATAAATTACTCATTAAGAGGTGCTCTCTTATATGAGAGGTTGAGCACAGTAAGACAGATATTACAGTTATAAGCTATATATACGGCCTGAGGCAGCGTAACTCAAAGCGCACAATTACCCAGACTATATTCATCCAATATCTACATCTACATCTACATCCATACTCCGCAAGCCAACTGACGGTGTGTGGCGGAGGGTACCTTGAGTACCTCTATCGGTTCTCCCTTCAATTCCAGTCTCGTATTGTTCGTGGAAAGAAGGATTGTCGGTATGCCTCTGTGTGGGCTCTAATCTCTCTGATTTTATCCTCATGGTCTCTTCGCGAGATATACCTAGGAGGGAGCAATATACTGCTTGACTCTTCGGTGAAGGTATGTTCTCGAAGCTTTGACAAAAGCCCGTACCGAGCTACTGAGCAATGGGAATGAGAGCGCTTACTGACTTCCATCAACCTTTACACATAATTGCAAACCTCTCGCCGATACCAACCACAAAATGATGAAAGGTAAAACGTTTGTCACTCTCTACATTTTCGGCCCGCAAGCAGTAAACTGACACTTCAGGGATGAGACATTTCTTCTCTACTACTAACTCTATTCGGAACAAATTTTGCAGACAGTGTCCACAAGTAGCACTGAATATCGTATAATATCATCATATGACACACTGTGCAGGAGATATGACGTCATAAACATTGAGATGCGAGGAAAAGTAGCTTTTGCTGAAAGAGGAGTGCAAGTTACTTGGATTATACTCAACCAGTGTTTTATACTGAGAGGACTCAGCGAATTCCAACAAACTTTAAATATAATTTCAAACCTTTTCTAACATTTTTCTCGCTTACATGCTTAACGTCAGATACTTAATATACTAACTCATTGGTAAGGTAATTAGTAATCAGAAGCATGAAGCTGTTTTGTACATGGGAGTTCCATTCTTTAAAGAATGGGGTTGTTTACTGGTGTGAAACTAAACTAACTTTATAAGTTAAAGTTTACAGCTCTATCAAAAGTTATCAAACATTTGACTAGGCCCCAGCAGGCCGAAGTGGCCGAGCGGTTCTAGGCGCTAGAGTCTGGAACCGCGCGACCGCTACGGTCGCAGGTTCGAATCCTGCCTCGGGCATTGATGTGTGTGATGTCTTTAGGTTAGTTAGGTTTAAGTAGTTCTAAGCTCTAGGGAACTGATGACCTCAGAAGTTAAGTCCCATAGTGCTCAGAGCCATTTGAACCATTTTTGACTAGGCCCCATCTGCACGGAAACGTTTAATAAGGCCTACAATCTGATGTTAGTCGAAGCAGGAATTAGTAAAATAGGAGATTCTTCCTGGGGGTGAGAGACCGTACCTCTGGAGGATCGAATCGCCGTCCTGCACTTGCCTATCCAGTCCATCTGCTGACCAGGCGGACACGCCTTGATGCCCGGCATGTCTATGAACGACCTGCTGACCAGGTCAGTGAGCGCAGTCTCGCTGCTAGACTCTGCGTCGTTCGAAGGTGCGCCATCTAGCCCGGACTCCTCGCGGTCCCAGACGACAACTGTGGACGACTGGCGCAGGTGGGCGCCCAATGACAGCGTCAGAAAGCTCAGCAGCACAACGCAGAGCGCATAGGTCTCCGTTCGACGAGCGAGCATGCTTTATCTAGGGATTGCGGTGACTTCCGAAAACGTACTGCAGTGCCGAGTGGAGCCCGAGCAGCAGACGCGGCACACTTATCGCTGTAGCTGCTGATGACCCTCATTGGAGTTCATCGATTGTGGAAAACAAGTTTCGTGTAAATGAGCCTCCGCTCCAGAAGCTCCATGACGCACAACGCAGTGAATACGCTCCCCTGTTCGGCGCTCTCCTCTTGCATAGTTACACAACTTCTTGGTACTGCAGCAAAGTTAACACAGCAGTCACAGTAAAAACGAGATATGACGAACGCTTTTTCGCGAAATCGTGGACTGCGATATAAGAGAAAAGGGAGGACGCTGAGGAGAGAGATTAATTATCAGCGTAAAGATTTCCTGGATTACCTAAGAATTGGAGAGGATTCCATCGGTAAATAAATTAAATGGCGAACAATACATGCAGGATGTACGTGTTGCAGAGACACAGATCCAAGGCAAGGAAATTTTCTTGCAGCTAAAAACGGGTACACTGTCTGAAAACATACAACTTCCAGAATGAGATTTTCCACTCTGCAGCGGAGTGTGCGCTGATATGAAACTTCCTGGCAGATTAAAAGTGTGTGCCGGACCGAGACTCGAACTCGGGACCTTTGCCTTCCGCGGGCAAGTGCTCTACCAACTGAGCTACCCAAGCACGACTCACGCCCCGTCCTCACAGATTTACTTCTGCCGGTACCTCGTCTCCTACCTTCCAAACTTTACAGAAGCTCTCCTGCGAACCTTGCAGAACTAGCACTCCTGAAAGAAAGGATATTGCGGTAGAACACTTGCCCGCAAAAGGCAAAGGTCCCGAGTTCAAGTCTCGGTCCGGCACACAATTTTAATCTGCCAGGAAGTTTCAACATACAACTTGTAAGAAAATTTCATATGGTACAGAAAAAGTGATGTGCAATAGTAGCTAAGCATCTTTTACAGTAACACAATTATTTCTGTGACAATGATATCTTCGTGAAACCGGAAGAATCTCAAAAAATGGTTCAAATGGCTCTGAGCACTATGGGACTTAACATCTGAGATCATCAGTCCCTTAGAACTTAGAACTACTTAAACCTTACTAACGTAAGGACATCACACACATCCATGCCCGAGGCAGGATTCGAACCTGCGACCGTAGCAGTCCGCGGTTCCGGACTGAAGCGTCTAGAACCGCTCGGCCACTGCGGCCGGTGAAGAATCTTAGAGGAGCAACAGGATGATTAGGAATAAAATAACACAAGACACTGTTACTGTTTCGTGCGTGACAGTCACGATGAAGGTCAAACTTTTAGAACGAAATAACAAAGGTAAGTGACGACGTGACAGGATTTCCCTTGTTCTTCGAGTAAGTAATCTGCAGGTACGGTAAAGGTCAAACTGTATTAAATAAATAAATGCACAAAGAGCGCCAGTTTCTGAAGATCAGAAATCGGTTACTTTAAAAACCACATTTGATCTTCGTTTAGCTGAAGTAAGCGTCCATCATATATAAGCCGTAAAAGTCACGGAAGAGCAAAAAACCCACGAAACTAGAACAAATCCTGAAAAAGACAACAGGGTGCGATGATTTTATCGAAATAAGAATTCCCCGCAAAATTTCTGTGATGCGCAACATGTGTCAGGTATTTGTTCACATCATTAATTGGTTTTACACATTTGAGGAAATTCACATGTAACTCTACGACATTTGAGTGTCTGCCTATAGAGTAAAGTATATGTTTCATATCCAAACGTTTCTGAGTTCTTGTTGGTTCATAGACAGGGTACACACAACTAACAAATCACATTATTATGTCATGTTTTGGTAAACACCTTCTGCAGATTCTTATTAATAACTGTCGTGGTACTTGTGTCCTGAATTACCTCGGTGTTTTCTGCTGTGATTCTACTGCAAGCCTTAATAAATCTTACATCAGTGAATTCCTTTTACCAAGAAATTTCCAAAACTAATAAACAGTTATACCGTTCGGTAAAACGAAATTCTTTCAGTAGCTTGGTAGATAAAAGAGATACAAGAGTTACAAACGCAGCAAATTACGAGTACTTCCTCCTTTCTGTGACACCATTTCCCAGAAACTTAGTTTCTGGACTCTAAATCGTTTACTAAACATCCCGGTTGTACAAGTTACGCAGTTGAACACGTATACAGCATGAATGACCTGAAATGTGATCCTGTTGTATTTCATGAACGGTACAAGATTTCGAAACGAGGTTTTAGGCAAATGATAGTGGCTAGAGAAGTTCGTAATGTCGATTTATGTGTAAAACTCTTAACTCGAGTATCTATGAGGGCAACTTCTTTTTCATGTCATTAGAAAGTTCTGCAAAACCTGAGTACAGTTCTATAAAGATGATGGTGTTGAATGTCTACGCAAAAATATCGAATTAATGTTCTAAAATTGAAAAGCGATGACGCTGGAATCGGCTGTTGTTTTGTGAACACCGTCAATTGAGACGTTAACGTCAGGCTCCGCCGTTGTAAGAAGCTGTTCAACTGCTTACTGCTTTCCACAAAAGCTCTTCACGTAAACATCAGTAAATAGCTTTCATGAGGACCTTCTGTTACACTAGAAGTTTATAAAGGATGAACCCATTTTAAAAACCACCGTAAGCTGCCGGTTTTATTATGTAAAGTGGCTTTATTCCACAACGTACATATTTCACATCACTGGCCAGTTTCATCCTTTTGACCCTTTGAAAATTTCTGTGAATACAGTACCAAAAGAACACTAAAAGGTTAGATACATTGGTGAACATCATTAGGCATGTATATTACAACTGTTGTTAAATTATTATTCATTATAAATATTTTGCGTGCACCCACTAACATTATAAATATATGTTGTTAGTGGTTGTATGCTAAAATTTTGATAACGATTGCCTTAAACAGCCTCTGCCTCCGGTCCTTAAGAAGGGCAATACTAGAATGTTGTTAAATTACTAACATAGCGCTGGTGATGTGTGTGTCATATTTGAAACCTGCAGCGTTTGTGATGTGTGTGTCATATCTGAAACCTGTTCCATGCTGCGTGGGGACTGACAATTGTCCCCCCCTCCCCCCTCTCCCTTTCTGTCCTTCTCTGTCTCTCTCAGCATACGTAACATATCTGTTACAAAAACTCGGTAATCTTGCATCACCCAAAGACTATGCTCAGAAAAGTCATTTTGCAGAGAGTGAAAGTTTATCGGCAGAGCGAGCTCCCGTCATGCAACCAGAACAGTGCGTACTTTCCTTTAATCCCTAACAAATATATTGCGCATTGAACTTCGAAATTACTTACAATCATTGCTAGAAAAATCAGTTGTTGATTAGTGCTACACAGATGATTCGAGGTGTTATTAAACCCTTTTATTTATTTAAACTTCTGTATGAGAGAAACGAATATTTGATCACACTAGTAATGGCTGTAATGTGTGCAATAGTTTCATTAAGATTATGCTGTGATCACATGCCTGTAGCTCTCTCTTTCGATAAACTTTGATTCCCTGCAAAATAGCGTGTTTATGTATAATGTTTTGATGATGCATGTTTCCCACCTTCTTGGATATGTTTATGTATGAGGAAGCAAAAGGACACGTTGCACCCTTTAATATATTTACAAGGATCAGTAAGCCAGCTGTTAATAGTGTTTTTACCGAGATCACGCGTTGTATCATATAATGCTCGATTGGTGTGTGTGTGTGTGTGTGTGTGTTTGTGTGTGTGTGTGAACAAGGGTCGTCCCCAGACGGCGCGGAAAGGCTTTCAAATGTTACGCTCTCATTACCTTTAGTAATGGCCAAAGACCAAAAGTGGTCAGTAATCTAAAACATATACATTGTGCAATAAAGACACTTTGCATAATAAGACTGACAGTCTACAGTGGTTTTTAAAATGGTTTCATCATTTAGACGCTACACTGAGTGTGTGGACTCATACCCTAAGGAACACTACAATTTAACACGCGGCTCCACCTACAACAAATCATACTTCATCTTGTATCTACCTCGCACAAAGCAAGGCCAAGAGGAAATACATTTTATCTTGGAAACATATGCCTATCTTCTTGCTGCATATAACGACGAAGCCAGCCTACGTTTTCCGGATACTTTTGCGATTTGTTTGAAGACCAACATTAACAAGCATTATATCACTAATAGTAAACCCCTGATTACTTAAAGAATCCACTTCCCATGTATAAACTAAAACTCTAAACTCCGTCCGAACAAGCCATGAAGGCCGAAAGGCCTGCCTACCTAATATGATTACTTAATAATTCATAACTTGCAATAATAACGACCGATTATCAAATTCCTAATAATAAACACTGGTTAGAGTACAATATATATTATTTTGGCTGTTCCTGTTCTACAGTAGTTTCCGATCCTATGTGCCCTTGGGTTCATTGTCACTGAAAAAAGCTCCTTTCAGAAGTCACAACAACAAATTACTGTTTCAGCTATTGTCTGTGGTCACTAGTAAATGTCAAACGTGAAAATCATAAAACTCAAAAAAAATTCTAGGAATATATGGATTAAACGTCTGATGGGTTAATGTATTAAATGTTTGACGTTAAGCGTGTAAGATAGAAGTTCAGAAAAAAGGTTTGAAAAAGTCGCTAAGTACTCTCGTTCTCAAACAGTGGTCGACTATAGTCTGGGTAATTTGCGCGTTGTGTGCTACGTTTCCTCAAGACGTATAGACAGTTACTATTAGTAATACTTGTCTTACTATGTTAATTCTTTGCTATAAAATTATATCTCTTAATTAGCAGATAATGAGAACATATTAAGTTTCTAAATTTATTTAAGAACTAACTCTTTATTCACATGAAGTGCTGAGTGCTATTGACAGGGGATTTGAGATCTATTCCGTATTTATGGATTTCCGGAAAGCTTTTGACACTGCACCACACAAGCGGCTCGTAGTGAAATTGCGTGCTTATGGATTATCGTCTCAGTTATGTGACTGGATTTGTGATTTCCTGTCAGAGGAGTCACAGTTCGTAATAACTGACGGAAAGTCATCGAGTAAAACAAAAGTGATTTCTGGCGTTCCCCAAGGTAATGTTATAGGCCCTTTGCTGTTCCTTATCTGTATAAACGATTTGGGAGACCATCTGAGCAGCCGTCTTCCGTTGTTTGCAGATGACACTGTCGTTTATCTACTAATAAAGTAATCAGAAGATCAAAAGAAACTGCAAAACGATTTAGAAAAGATATCTAAATAGTGCGAAAAGTGGCAGTTGGTCCTAAATAAACAAAAGTGTGAGGTCATCCACATGAGTGCTAAAAGGAACTCGTTAAACTTCGGTTACACGGTAATTCAGTCGAATATAAAAGCCGTAAATTCAACTAAATACCTAGGTATTACAATTACGAACAACTTAAATTGGAAGGAACACATAGAAAATGTTGTGGGGAAGGCTAACCAAAAACCGCGTTTTACTGTCAGGACACTTTGGAAATGTAATAGACCTACTAAGGAGACTGCCTATACTACGCTTGTCCGTCCTCTTTTAGGATACTGCTGCGCGGTGTGGGTTCCTTACCAGATAGGACTGACGGAGAACATGGAAGAAGTTGAAAGAAAGGCAGCACGTTTTGTATTATCGCAAAATATGGGAGAGAGTGTCACAGAAATGATGCAGAATTTGGCCTGGACATCATTAAAAGAAAGGCGTTTTTCGTTGCGACGGAATCTTCTCACGAAATTCCAATCACCAACTTTCCCCTCCGAATGCGAAAATATTTTGTTGACACCGACCTACATAGGGAGGAACGATAAAATAAGGGGAATCAGAGCTCGTACGGAAAGATATGGGTGTTCATTTTTTTCGCGCACTGTACGAGATTGGAATAACAGAGAATTGTGGAGGTGGTTCGATGAACCCTCTGCCAGGCTCTTAAACGAGATTTACAGAGTATCCATGTAGATGTAGAAACTACATCAAATATTGATAATCTGATTTCTGTTGCCCCTGGAAGCTGCTAGATAGGCAAGAGAACCGCCCACCATGAACCAAGAATATGGTGAGCCGTTACGTAATGTGGATACACGTGTTTCCAAGTCCCTGTAGATACAAGAATATTATATTTACGACAAAGTTACGTGTCTCTCTGTCCGCTATGTTTGCCGGAAACCTCGTTTGTATACCATAAATCGTTCACGAAATAAAATAAGTAGAAGTGTTGGGTGTATATCTTGTACAGTCAGATGGAGAAGCAAATGAATTAACAAAAGCAGATCCTCCTGTTAACGAAGCTCCTACCTTTCGAGTCGCTGATCACTTTCCGACATTTTCCTATCCTGTCAATCTGTTGACCTGGAGGGCACTTCTTGAAATTTGGAATCCGGTTGATAAACGACTTGCCGTGACGAGTCGTCGCAGTCGCCTCGCTGCCAGACCCTGAGTCATCTTCGAGCGGTTCCTCGAACTGTCGTCCCTCGTGATCCACGACGTTGGCTTCCTTCGACAAGGCCTTCAACATCTGAAGGTACTCCGTCTTCTCCGCTTCGTGGTGGCGGTGGTACGGCGGGCTGCAGCCGGTGCCATTCGACCGTGGACTCCCTGAAGCAGCCACCACGAGATCGATAAACACCTGCAGGAGCTGGCTGGGAGAGGCCAGCGACGCGTAAACGGATGCCAGCGCACAGATCGAGAGCAACGGTGCCAGGCGCCAAACAGCCATGTATCGGCTGCGTAACTTGCCCACTTCAGAAGGCGAGTCGCACTACAAACCGTGTCGCTCAGGAGCAGCAGTCAGAAAGTTATCGCCGGTCCCACACGATGACCCTTAGTGGAGTTCATTGCTGGAGGAAGCGAGTGCAGCCAGTACGTACAACAGCGGAGATAAAGGCAGCCCTCAGTGTCGACAAAGGATCTTTCATAATGCAGCGGCGTGTGCTCTGTTTTGAAAACTTCGTATTATATTAAAATTCTGCACCGGAGCAGGATTCGAGCATGGAAGTTTATCTTGCACAAGGCGAAAGACAGAGTGTGCAAGAAAGTGTCAAGGATTCAATCAAATTTCTGGTGCTCTGCTACCCAACTTTATTTCTTCTTTTTCTAATATTTCTGCCATCTACTTTCCACCCGTCTTCAGATTGACCCCACTGAAGCTACATACGCTACTGTACCTGTCCCGTCGCTTTAAAACACAGAAAGAAAACAAGGACCAGAGACGTTGGTCGTTGGCACACGGTATGTATAAACTGAATCTGTGGCTACGCGCTCGATCCTTGTTGGTATATCGATGTGTCATTATTAGCTGCCTTCTACCAATGGCTTTGCGAGTTTATTCGAGAAAGCATCGGATTGCATAATTTGTCTGGGTGGAAACCGGTATCTTTGTTAATTAAATTCTTCGTGTAACGAATTCAGCTGCCCCGTTCACAATCGAATACCTAAGCAGTGAAGTCGACGCTAGAATTTCGACATTTTCATACCGCATAGTGTGGCCGGTGTCGATGCACTGCTCTGCCACCGCCGATTTATTGGGCTGCATGTGTCGAGTGCATCTACAGGTTCCATGCACTTTTCCAGGATTGCAGGAGCACTGCCTTTCGTATATCGGGCAGGTGATTCGGGTAAGACAACATCTTCCTAAGTTTGTTTCTGCCACATTGCAGAATCTTCGCTGGGAGGCCCTTTTACAAACATGGTTCCGTAGGCAACCACAACATTTTCCCATGACCGTCTTGTCTAACGATGAGATTATTAACAGTTATGCCGCTGACTTTTGACGTAATAAACAACTGACGCCGGCCGTTGTGACCGAGCGGTTATAGGCGCTACAGTCTGGTACCGTGCGACCGCTACAGTGGCAGGTTCGAATCCTGCCTCGGACATGGATGTGCATGATATCCTTAGGTTGGTTAGGTTTAAGTAGTTCTAGGGGACTGATGATCTCCGATGTTAAGTCCCATAGTGGTCAGAGCCAGTTGAGCCAAACAACTGACTTACTTTTTTCCGTCTGTTTCTTTTTCATTTGATTGCCCATTGTAAATAAGACACCCGCTGCTAAACTCAACACTCTCGATCACTAAGTCAAGGACTCGTAAGATAATTACTAAATTATTTAAGAGCGCCAAAAATTAGTAAGATACTGTAAACCTCAAATAGTTTTTAAAGACGCCAATATGTAAAACAGACAGTACAAACATTCAAAACTTTCATGTCAAAGGATCTGTGTGCCTTAAGCTTAGTAACTGACAAAATTTCATAACAAACGTTAAATTATAACCTACAGCTTATTTACAATCCCAACAACAGGGTAACAGACGAAGGATGTCGAGGACTTATCCTGGAATACTTTGTTCAGAAGCTGGTACAAGCATCTTTACATTCTCACGGGTTCCGACAGACCATCCCACCAGATATATACAATAAAACAGGTTTCAGAGCTCTAAAACAGAAAGAAATAATATTACTCCACCTGCCGTAACATCTTAAAACAATTATACACTGAAGTGACAAAAGTCATGGAATAGCGATGAGTACATACACAGATGGAGGTAGTATCGCATGCACAACATATAAAAGGGTTGTGCATTGGCGGAGCTGTCATTTGCACTCAGGTGACTCATGTGAAAAGGTTTGTGGCCACACCACGAGAATAACATACTTTAAACGCGGAATGGTAATTGGAACGAGAAGCGTGGAACATTCCCTTTCAGAAATCGTTAAGGAATTCAGTATTCCAGGATCCACTGTGCCAAGTGTGTGCGGAAAATACCAGTACCAAAGATGGGACATTACCTCTCACCACCGTCAACGCAGTGACCGATGGCCTTCACTTAACGACCGAGAGTAGGTGCGTCGGCGTAGAGTTGTCAGTCCTAAAAGACAAGAAACATTGTGTGAATTAACTGCGGAAATTAAAGAGGGACGCATCACGGAAGTTTCTATTAGCACAGTGCTGCGCAATTTTGCGTTGATGGGCTATGGCAGCAGACGACCGAAGCTAATGCCTTTGATGACGGCACGACATCGCCTGCAGCTCCTCTCCTGGGCTCGTGACCATTTCGGTTAGACCTTCGGAAAACTATGACCTGGTTAGATGAGAACTGATTTCATTTCGTAAGAGCTCTTGGCAGGATTGGAGTGTTGCGCAGACCCCGTGAAGCCATGGATCCAAGTAGACAACAAGGGAGTGTATAAGCTATTGGTGGATCCGTAATGGTGTGGGCTGTGTTTAGATGGAATGTGCTGGTTCCTTTGGTCGAACTGAACGGTGACTGGAAATGTTTATGTTCGCCTACCTGGAGACCATTTGTAAGTATTCAAGGACTTCATGTTCCTGGACAAGGACGGATTTTTTTATGGATGGCAATTCGTCATGTCATCGGGCCACAATCGTTCGTGATTGATTTCAAGAACATTCTGGACCATTCGAGCGAGTCATTTGGCGAGCCAGATCGCCCGACATGAATCCCATCGAACATTTATCGAATATAATCAAGAGGTCCATTCGTGCGCAAAGTCCCGCACCGGCTAAACTTTCGCAATTAGGGACGGTTATAGAGGCATCATAGCTCAGTATTTCTGCAGGGGAGTTCCGACCTGCTGTGTCCACGCAGCGCCGAGTTGCTGCACTAAGCGAGGCAAAAGAAGTTTCGACAATATATTATGAGTATCCCATGACTTTTGTGACCTTAGTGTATATTTTTTGAGAGAGGGTACCGGAGTTGCGCTTTTTTCATAACTCAACAGCGCACACAAATTTCCAAAACAAGTTAATGTTGCGGCAAGATCCGATGCGGGATTGCGGCATTTACAGGGTAAATTATCTGAGAGAAGCACACAGATTACTATGAACACTCCTTTAGAATACAAAAAGAAAAGGAGTACATATGTCTAGCACATTGTACCACAATGCTTGGCATCTGATTTCTAAACAGCAAAAACAGGACTAACTTTGGGCCACACGCGAATGATGGGACAGCCAATCACGTAAGAACATTGTCAGATTTTACCCACGCAAGACGCTATACTCACACGTTTAGGAACACATAAGCACCATTATGATGTAACTCGGCCAACGGATGATCAACATCAACTCCCGTCAGAAGCAGGTAAGGCCTCTTCCGACCGAGCGAGGTGGCGCAGTGGTTAGACACTGGACTCGCATTCGGGAGGACGACGGTTCAATCCCGCGTCCGGCCATCCTGATTTAGGTTTTCCGTGATTTCCCTAAATCGCTCCAGACAAATGCCGGAATGGTTCCTTTCAAAGGGCACGGCCGACTTCCTTCCCCGTCCTTCCCTAATCCGATGAGACCGATGACCTCGCTGTCTGGTCTCCTTCCCCAAACCAACCAACCCACCAACTCTTCCGATGATCTCACAGCAGGTTCACTCCGGTAAACTACCTTCGTGACCGGATCAGAACCCTTATCCACGATGTGGAAATATTCTAGACCAGCAATAGAAGGCCACGAAGGAACCAAAATGTTTATATTTGGCTACCAATCACATATCAGGTTCCAAACTGAAAAACCCGTCGCCTTTCCAAGTTGGCGACCGTTACCAAGCATGGGCAATGTTGACGACCTCGCCGCTGCCAGGAGACTATCTGTGACCAAAGACGTATCAAAACCGCTTCTTCCGTCCCGCGTTTGCCCGCCGTGCTAAAACCGGAACATGCAGATATCGATAAAAAAACATACCATTCTCCCGCTCCTTCTTTAAATCAAAAGATGCGTTGGGCAGCCGAGTTTCTTTAGACCATTGCGTGCTAGCCTCTGCTTTGGCACTTCGTAATTTCAAATGTGACTCGATTTTCTTATGCGTTGTAAGGTCTTTGAGCAAGAATCTGAAAGGAGACTAACGCCCACTGACCTTACACGGCCAGATAGATCAAGGGAACAGCTTCCGGTGACCCCCTGTTCCCCTTTATTTTCCTCCAGATTTACTCCACATAAGCAATACCCCTCTATCAAAGAAGCTACGCGTCTCCCCCGACAGTATCTATGAGCTTCTCTCTGATGTATGGAAGAAATGATATTTTTCCACACTTTCCATTTATCCGTGATATACTCAGGTTTAAAAGACTCAGATAATAGATCATTCAACGACCACAAATCACTCACTTACGGGAGAACGCGAACGTAAGTTTGATAGGGACCTTCTTATGTGCCTCATGATAGGCGGTATTAAAAGCAAGATTAAACCAATGCTCGCAACTATCTCAACGTTTCTGTGAACGAGAAAGATAAATTCTTAAGGCAGATTTCGGATTCGTTAATACGTTCCGGAAAAGATGGTTGAGGGTAATAGGGGGTAGTCGACACGTGAGGAATGCCATTATTAACAAAAATATTTCTTGACTTTCCGTGACGTAAATGAAGGAGCATTGTCACTTACTAAACCCTTAGGAGGACCAAAACTAGGTGAAATAACATTACGTCCTGGATACTAATGGTGATCTTCAATTCTTTAGTAGGCACCAAGCACAAAAACCTCGCAATGGCGTTTACCATTACTAAAATGTAACTATAACCTGTTTGGTACCTTTGAGGGGCCCCAAATAATCAATAAAAAGTTCTAGTGCTGGTGTTAGGCTTAGCGGTCTTGCATTCTTGAAATTGATCTACTAATTTTTTAATTCCTGAGTTCATGCTTTACCAGGTCAAGTGTGCTTTAACTCTGGTAGTACCAACGCATTTTCCATAAGGCGCGTTACCAGGGGCAGGGTGAAGGATACTTTACGCCCACCCGAAAAAAACTGGAGAAGAGACAAAATTCGTTAATTGTTGTTAACTTATAGTAACAATATAATTTTAAAGAGACGCTGATGTGTAAGTAGGGTCCAGAATATGAAAATATGTTTCAGGACGTTTATAGAAACATCAACGCCCTTTCAATAGTGCGCACTTTTCAATAGTGAACCCCCCAGTCTGCTTCACAGGCTAGTACATGTTAAATTTTCCGCTTTCTATTATTACACATATCGGTGAAATAGGCTGTTTCAAAATCGTATGTGTAAAGTCTTCTTCACAAACGTGTACATAATTTTATATGCATATCAGCGAAACCGCAATTCCTCTTGGCTTCTTCACAGTAGAGTACATACAGTTTTCAAAATTTAGTATTAATTTTCTTATCTGAGGATTTATTTCATTTGGAGTAAAAGTGTGATTCACAGACGTGGACATAAACTCAAATTTCTGCCTTCCCTGACAGTCCGAACAGGTTAAATAACTATTGTTGTTTGCTTGTCCTTTCAGCTGTGTACGTAATTTTTTAAATTTTGTTGGTATATACTCAGACGACTGTCTCATCTGTTTCTTTTATGTGGCGAGCCAATATTAATTGCTTCTGTGATTAAAAGTCAGCCTCTGGCGTAAATAATTTTACTTCTAATATCACTTTATTTTCGCTCGTTACTTTACTACTCGCAGTTCCTAGCTCCCGACCAGTTCAGTTGCATGACTGCCTGTTACGTGTTTTACATATACAACGCTTCAAAGCGACCAGTGTGCTCTTTCAAGAGAGTGATTAATATCTTTGGTCTGATGAATTTAGAAACAAACAAAAACAAATAACCGTATTCAAAAAATTGTGAATTTCATCGAAATCTACGTATGTTTCAGCAACACACCTCACAATACACAGGGCAGGATACTTCTTACTAACATTATCTGATTTATGTCCTATTGCATTACGGTAGAGACTGAGAGAAAACTGACTCTGTATGCATCCTCATCTGTTTTTTCACATTCTCATGACACGTTCGCGATATGTACAAGAGTGATCGCAGAAACGATTGTAGCCTTCTTCAGAATCCGATCCGCTTAATTTACCTAACAGGATTTCGGGAGAATTTCATTTTGCAAAGGTTTACATTTAAGTTAACTGAACATACCTTTTACACTTTCGTACGAGCTGTTCTGACCTGACTCTCATAGCTGCACTTTTCTGAATTCGTTGGTATCTGTCGTCATACCCACTCAATAGCGATATCCTTTAATAGATTTTCTGAACTTTCTGAAAAACCCTTCCAACAAAAGTAAGCCTTCCAATTGCCTTGTCGACTACTATTTTACCCGGCCGTTGTTTGAGGTTGTCTTCATGAAAGTGACTATATACAAACAAAATAAAACATACAACTGAGTCCCGTTCACTGGAACATTTCGCGCTACGATAAAGCCAGGATTCTTTTAATGAACGAATGTGATTTGAATTGATGTCAGATTTAAATCATTGTGAGGAGACTTGGTGCAACATAATAAATGATCCTGCTGGTAATCGTACATCTATAAAGACTGATACAGTGACGATGTTACAAAGTTTCAAGATTGGTGGACAAGGGTAAATATATCAATTTTCGGCAAGAGAATCTGGTCCAGAAATCAATTCCCTTACTGTATTTGCTGAAATAATAGCGTAGGCAGTTTTCGGAGGTGGCAGTATGGACCAAAACAATCAAAAAGTATCTAGTAAACAGGGCCTCTAAAATGCATACTTTAAAAGCTATGACCACTTTATCTTCGCTTCTGTGAGATACTTCTCTCATATTGAACAGGTGCCAATAGTTCTTAAGGTATGCATTTAAGAGCCAATGTTAACTAGACTTGTGTTGTTGTTTTGGTCCGTACTGCCACCTCTGAAACTAGGCTACCCTACAATCTTAGCAGCAGCAGCACCAGCACATGTATTCCAGTATCAGAGCTATCAGAACGGTTTCCGCTTATGACTTTCGACTCTGGTGTTTCCGGACCAGAGGTTCTTACCTCAGATTGATACATGTACAATTTACCTCCTTGGAAGTTTGTATCATCGTCACGGAATAACACGAGGAGATAAATCTTTGTTGTTACGTACCTCGGGTAGCGCTGATCACTGGCCTGCATTTCCGCTGTCTGTCGAGTCGCTGATTAACAGGACATTTCTTGAGCCAAGGAAACTTGTCCGTGATCGACCGTCTAATGTGGCGAATGTGCGCGCCGTTTTCGTCAGAGGTTTCCGCATCTGCGAATGACTTTTCTCGCCAAGACCGGTTACACTCTAGAAGCACCTTCTCCTTCCTAAATCTATAAGTAAAGCGCAAACAACCCGTCTGTTCCTCATCGAGGTGGCCAGCACCGGTAGCTCGTGACTTGTCGGAATTCACCTCCTCGATATTCATCGGCAAACGGACCGGAGAATTTGGCGATTGCAGCGCCAGCGCGCAAACCAACCACGCTGTCGCCAGTCGATGAAACGGCATGCCGACAGCGACGAAGTCTGGTCCACTGCGGAGACGCTCAGGGCAGAATGCGCCGGGCAGTTATCTGCGTCTCTCGGCTAATCGCCGGTAGAGTCAACTGCCGGCGGGACGTGACACAACAGCCAAATACCTCTCATCGGAGGCGACAACGCAGTTTTAGTGGCACGTAAAAATGAAGTAATCTATGAACGTAATATCTTTCCTGTGCCTTTCTTTTCATTTTCGTTCGTACACGAAACTGATTAATATTGCGTAATGAGACGAATTTTAGTTTTTCATTTATATTTTGTAACCTATTTTTATCATTACTTCTATAATTCCTGTTCTACAGTACTTGTTGCTGGATGAATTTGTGCTTTTGTTGGGATACGTTCAATTGGTACTTTTATTGCGACACGTTATTTTACGAAATACACTAAGGTGACAAAAGCCGTGGGATAGCGATATGCACATATACTGATGGCAGTAACATCGCGTTCGCAGGGTATAAAAGGTCAGTGCATTGGTACAGCTGTAATTTGCACTCATGTGAAGAGGTTTCCGACGTGATTTTGGCAAAACGATGGGAATTAACAGAATTTGAAGGCGGAGTCGTAGTTGGAGCTAGACGCATGCGACTTTCCATTTCGGATATCGTTACGGAATTCAATATTCCGAGAACCACAGTGTCAAGAGAGTGCCGATAATATCAACACCAAACTTTATGCATTATCTCTCACCACGGACAACGCACTTAACGACCGAGAGCAGCGGCGTTTGCCTACTTTTGTCAGTGCTAACAGACAAAGAACACTGCGTGAAACAACAGCAGAAATTAATGTGGACGTACGACAAATGTATATGCTAGTATAGTGGGCGAAACTTGTCGTTAATGGACTATCGCAGCAGACGACTGCTAACAACTTTGCTAACAACAATAACGCTTGTGTGACCTCTCCTGGGCTTATGACCATATCGGTTGGACCCTTGACGACGGTAAAACTGTGGCCTGATCAGATGAATTCCAATTTCAGATGGTAAGAGCTGATGGTAGGGCTCGAATATGGCGTGGATCCGTCGAAGCCATGACCCAGTTTGTCAACAAGGAAGGAAAAGTGAGGGGGTGGTGGTTTCTCCATATTTGTGTGGGCTGTGTTTATGTGGAATGGACTGTGTCGTCTGGTCCAACAGTACCGATCATTGACTGGAAATAGTCATGTTAGGCAACCATTTTCAGCCATTCATGGACTTCATGTTCCCAACAACGACGGGATCTTGATGGATGATAATGCGCCATACCACCGGGCCAGAATCCCACAGCTGTTCACGACTGGTTTGAAGAGTATTCTGGACATTTCGAGTGAATGCTTTGACCGCCCAGATGAACCGAGATGAACCACATTGTCACTATCCGTGGTATAGAGGTAGCGTCTTGGATTAGTACTGAAAACGTCTTCGGTCCCGAGTTCGAATCCCGCCACCGCTTAATGTTTGGTTAATAATTATCATTGGCCGGAAGATTCCGGAATAGCCCCCCATTTGGATATCTGGGAGGGGACTGCCAAGGGGGAAGTGACCACGAGAAAAAGATTGAATAACCAACGACAGGATAAAGCTCTACGAGTCGGTGCATCGACTATCGGAATCATGAACGAGGTAGAGAAGCTAGAGCATCTGAAAAGGGAAAAGACAAGGCTCAATCTAGATACAGTAAAGGTCAGTGAATTGAAATGGAAAGAAGACAAGGATTTCTGGTCAGATGACTATAGGGCAGTATCAACAGCAGAAGAAAATGGTATAACGGGACTAGGATTCGTTATGAATAGTAAGGAAGGTTTGTGTTACTGTGAACAGTTCAGTGATAGGGTTGTCCTTATGAGAATCGACAGCAAACCAACACCGACAAAGGTAGTTCAGGTATATATGCCGACGTCACAAGCTGAAGATGAAGATATGTATATCAAGATATTGAAAAGGTAATACAGTACGTAAAGGGAGATGGAATGGTAGTAGTCGAGGGAAAGTGGAATGCAGTTGTAGGGGAAGGAGTAGAAGAAACTGTTACAGCACAGTATGGGCTTGGGACAAGGAACGAGAGACGAGAGAGACTACTTGAGTTCTGTGATAAATTTGAGCTAGTAATAGCAAATACTCTGTTCAGGGATAACAAGTGGAGGAGATATACTTGGAAAAGGCCAGGAGATATGGGTAGAAAATGGCTCTGAGCACTATGGGACTTAAATTATGAAGTCATCAGTCCCCTAGAACTGACAACTACTTAAACCTAACTAACCTAAGGACATCACACATACCCATGCCCGAGGCAGGATTCGAACCTGCGACCGCAGCAGTCGCGCGGCTCCAGACTGTAGCGCTTAGAACCGCTCGGCCACCCAGGCCGGCAGATACGGGTAGATTTCAGTTGTAGTACATCATGGTCGGAAAGAGATTCCGAAATCAGATCCTGGATTGTAAGACGTAATCAGGAGCAGATACAGACTCAGATCACAATTTAGTAGTGATGAAGAGTAGGCTGAAGTTAAAGAGATTTGTCAGGAAGAATAAACACGCAAGTGAGATACGGAAGTACTAAGGAATGAAGAAATACGATTGAAGTTCTCTAAGCCTATAGATACAGCCATAAGGAGTAGCTCAGCAGGAATTACAGTTGAAGAGAAATGGAAATATCTAAAACGGGCAGTCACAGTAGCTCGAAAGAAAAACATAGGTGCAAAGAAGGTAACTGCAAAGAAATCATGGCTAACAGAAGAGATACTTCAGTTGATAGGTGAAAGAAGGAAGTACAAAAATGTTCAGGGAATTCAGGAGCACAGAAATACAAGTCGATGAAGAATGAAATAATTTATGGAAAAAGCGTTAGACGATGTAAAATGGTACAAGATGTTCAAAATCTGAGAAAAATAGTGGCAAGCTGTAGGGAGAGCCAGGAGGAAATAATAAGAATGGACGGCCAATAATGAAGTCAGAAACTTAACATCAGAATTGATGGTCACGAAGTAGATAAAATTAAGCAATTCTGGTGCCTAGGCAGCAAAACAATCAATGACAGACGGAGCAAGGAGGACATCAAAAGTGTGGTGTCACCGCCACACTTGCTAGGTGGTAGCCTTTAAATCGGCCGCGGTCCGTTAGTATACGTCGGACCCGCGTGTCGCCACTATCAGTGATTGCAGACCGAGCGCCGCCACACCGCAGGTCTAGAGACTTCCTAGCACTCGCCCCAGTTGTACAGCCGACTTTGCTAGCAATGGTTCACTGACAAATTACGCTCTCATTTGCCGAGACGATAGTTAGCATAGCCTTCAGCTACGTCATTTGCTACGACCTAGCAAGGCGCCATTATCATTTGCTATTTATCTTGTGATGCATGTACCGTCAGACCGATGTTCACCAATTATGGATTAAAGTTAAGTATTCCAACAGCTACGTACTTTATTAGCTAGACTCAAATCCTTTAACTGTTCCAGACCTCACGCCAGCCTGCGTGAGCTTAAACGCGTGCCTTTCGGCTTCACCTCCTAGTGGCTTGGCTGTCTTGCCAAGTCACAACAAAAAGCAGACTAGCACTGGCAAAAATGGCATTCCTGGCCAAGAGAAGTCTACTGGTATCATACGTAGGCCTTAATTTGACGAAGAAATTTCTGAGAATGTACGTTTGGAGCACAGCATTGTATGAAAGTGAAATATGGACTGTGGGAAAACAGGAACAGAATCAAGCATTTGAGATGTGGTGCTACGGACAGATGTTGAAATTTAGGTGGAACGATAATGTTAGGAACGAGGAGGTTCTGCGCAGAATCGGAGAGGAAAGGAGTAGGGTGACAGGACATTTGTTAAGACATTAGGGAATAACTTCCAAGGTAGTAGAGGGACCTGAAGTGGGCGAAAACTGTAGAGGAAGACAGAGACTGGAGGACACCAAGCAAATAACTGAGCACGTAAGTTGCAAGTGCTACTCTAAAATGAAGGGATTGGCACAGGAGAGGGATTCGTGGTGGGGCGTATCAAACCAGTCGGAAGACTGATGAATCAAAAAAAAAAAAATAGAGGGACGTAATCTAGAGGTCAGTTCGTGCACAAAACACTGTACCGGCTACACTTTCGCAATTATGGACAGCTATATGGGCAGCATAGCTCAATATCTCTGCAGGGGATTTCCAGTGACTTGTTGAGACCATGCCGCGTCTAGCTGCTGCTCTAAGACGATCAAAAGGAAGACCTCTAACATTCTGCGTGGTGTCTGTGTGTTCTATATCGTGTCTACCTACCACTTTCGCGCAACGACACTCTGAGCGTGTTTTTTAGGGAATTGACTAGTTTGAACCTGGGACCTGTTGCTGGTAAGGAGACGTCAGACCACAAATGACATGTAGAATTCAGAAGAGTTCAGTGAGACTAGCGATGATATAACCAAATACTTAATGATTTCAGCGTCAGCTCCACTGCACTCCCTGTAAAAGAATCTTAATACTAACTAAATTTAGTGGAAGGGGTTCAAGGCTTTCCTATTTTTAGTTAGCTGGTAAAATAACGTCGAAAAAGCAGTTAAGTTTACCATTGGAAATTTTATTCTACTCACAAAACATTGTTTATAAATTGCACTATTGATAAAGGGAAATGTTTTAATACAGGATGGTAAAAACCAACTGCGTTCAACAAAAATGTGAACGAATATTCCCTGAGTGGGTTTCCAAGTACTACAATGGATCGGAGGATGACCTGTGCCATATCACAGCTATAATCTAGGTTTAAATTAAGTTTCACAAGAGAGAAAACTATCAAAATGGTCTACAGTGACCCTCAATTATCTTTAATTACTTATCTAACTTGTCGTGAATTACAGTGGCTGATGTGGCTTCTCAATAACTACACTCCTGGAAATTGAAATAAGAACACCGTGAATTCATTGTCCCAGGAAGGGGAAACTTTATTGATACATTCCTGGGGTCAGATACATCACATGATCACACTGACAGACCCACAGGCACATAGACACAGGCAACAGAGCATGCACAATGTCGGCACTAGTACAGTGTATATCCACCTTTCGCAGCAATGCAGGCTGCTATTCTCCCATGGAGACGATCGCAGAGATGCTGGATGTAGTCCTGTGGAACGGCTTGCCATGCCATTTCCACCTGGCGCCTCAGTTGGACCAGCGTTCGTGCTGGACGTGCAGACCGCGTGAGACGACGCTTCATCCAGTCCCAAACATGCTCAATGGGGGACAGATCCGGAGATCTTGCTGGCCAGGGTAGTTGACTTACACCTTCTAGAGCACGTTGGGTGGCACGGGATACATGCGGACGTGCATTGTCCTGTGGGAACAGCAAGTTCCCTTGCCGGTCTAGGAATGGTAGAACGATGGGTTCGATGACGGTTTGGATGTACCGTGCACTATTCAGTGTCCCCTCGACGATCACCAGTGGTGTATGGCCAGTGTAGGAGATCGCTCCCCACACCATGATGCCGGGTGTTGGCCCTGTGTGCCTCGGTCGTATGCAGTCCTGATTGTGGCGCTCACCTGCAGGGCGCCAAACACGCATATGACCATCATTGGCACCAAGGCAGAAGCGACTCTCATCGCTGAAGACGACACGTCTCCATTCGTCCCTCCATTCACGCCTGTCGCGACACCACTGGAGGCGGGCTGCACGATGTTGGGGCGTGAGCGGAAGACGGCCTAACGGTGTGCGGGACCGTAGCCCAGCTTCATGGAGACGGTTGCGAATGGTCCTCGCCGATACCCCAGGAGCAACAGTGTCCCTAATTTGCTGGGAAGTGGCGGTGCGGTCCCCTATGGCACTGCGTAGGATCCTACGGTCTTGGCGTGCATCCGTGCGTCGCTGCGGTCCGGTCCCAGGTCGACGGGCACGTGCACCTTCCGCCGTCCACTGGCGACAACATCGATGTACTGTGGAGACCTCACGCCCCACGTGTTGAGCAATTCGGCGGTACGTCCACCCGGCCTCCCGCATGCCCACTATACGCCCTCGCTCAAAGTCCGTCAACTGCACATACGGTTCACGTCCACGCTGTCGCGGCATGCTACCAGTGTTAAAGACTGCGATGGAGCTCCGTATGCCACGGCAAACTGGCTGACACTGACGGCGGCGGTGCACAAATGCTGCGCAGCTAGCGCCATTCGACGGCCAACACCGCGGTCCCTGGTGTGTCCGCTGTGCCGTGCGTGTGATCATTGCTTGTACAGCCCTCTCGCAGTGTCAGGAGCAAGTATTGTGGGTCTGACACACCGGTGTCAATGTGTTCTTTTTTCCATTTCCAGGAGTGTATATAACAGAAAAATCATCGAGTTTCAGATTTTTACTTCAAGTGGCAAATGTGAACACCAGAGCTTTAATTGACGATCGACACTAGTATTACGTAAAAAGGGGATGTAACAGATGAGACTTCTGCAGTTCTGAGTGAAGCCTTATGCGCTCAAAAATGCGGCATCGCGTGCGTTCATTACCTTGTCAGGGGGCGGCGGCCGGCGCAGCTTCGCTCACCTCGCCGTCACGGAAGCAACTTTGTCCTAACTTCTCCTTACTACAATTTACCGAAGTTGGTTTAAAAAAAAAACTATCTGGCTGTGTTTTCATCTGACCAATCAGGGTCTCAATGTTAACCTTAAGCTCTGCCTACAAAAATTCTGTCTATCCAATGAGAAACGTTATACTTTTCGTGGTGGGGCAATGTTTTTTAAAGTTTGCAACGTAACAGAGACGCGAAAAAGTCTCACGCTAAAACTTGCAGCTGGTGTGGTCCTTTTAGCATTATCGTAAGATCTATACTGTTCTTCTGGAGGGCTCTATCTTTTAACATGGGCTGGGGGGTGGTCCTGACGTAACAGAGACGCGAAAAAGTCTCACACTAAAACTTGCGGCTGGGTGTGGTCCTAGCGGTTAGCTGGCGACGTGGGGGTCCGTCCCTTATCGTAGGGCCTTCTAACTCAACACGGTTCTGCTCTCGGCTTCTGTTCTCGATTCTCCCCTCAGAACTGCGTCTGTCTCACGGTGGGAAGGTATGACATGCATTTAGGCATTCTTGTGTTAGTCTGTGGTATTTCATTTGCTCACTCGTTACTCGTATTACTTTGGTTAATTTAATGTCATGATTTATTCGAAGCTATGTGACATACTACTGGATTTGCTTATCATGTCAGGGTTTTCATGGAAGGTGTTGGATTTGCCTAACACCTTACATATCACCACCCTTCAAACTTAATTTTTGTACTGAAGTTAGGCAATGATTGAATCGTTGTCTAAGCCAGTCAAAAATTATTCCGTTATCTAAATTTTGTTGCTTACTGTTCAGTCACGTTATTCTGGTTCTATGCTAGTTTGTATTACTAATTTATATTTTTATATTCTTCCACATTATTCTCAAAAATGACAAGAGAAGAATATTTTTTTGTGCTGTTATTAATTTTTAATTATTTTCTTTCTTTATTTAAGTGTGAAGTTTGTTTTTTAAGAAGTTTTTTATCGAATGTGAGGAGTCTTTCACATCGATTTTCTTAGAAATATATTTTTTTATAAATGTAGTAATTAAGTAAAATCTATTCCTAACACATTTTCTAAATATCATGTATAAGTAAAATGTTTTTGTTTCTAGACACTCATTTCAACATTGTTACACTAACAAATAAGAACTATTTCTAAGAATTGCTTTGACAAAGAAATATACATACACAAGTATTTAGATATTATCCTAACAAATGGTACAAATGTTTAAAAAATATAAAACATTCAACAAGATAATTTTTTATTCTTTGTTTTTATAAGAAGAAAATAGGTAAAATATAGTTATTCTTTTATTTTTATGAGGAGAAAATAGGTGGCATATAGTTTTAGTGTTTATTATGCCTTACTTTTGTTCTTTATATTCTGTCCATTTCAGAGCTAATGACTTATTTTTATCGATAGTCCATAATCAATGACTGTTATTTTGTAGTTTATTAGCTGTTGTGTGTACTTAACTTATTTAGTTTTTCACACATTTATTTTGCTCAATTCCTACATCACATAATTTGATTTCACACATTCACACAATCCTATGAATGTTTAAGCATGAGGTTGGCGAATGTTTTTTTTTTTTTTTTTTTTGCACGAAGGTGATGGACTTGAGCGAGATGGATGTGGGCAAGTATTTGATGTACAGCTTCGTTCGTCGTTCCTTGTTGGCTTTGCAAGTGTGTGTTGCTGTTGTGGAGGTCCCATAATGGAATGGAGCTGTGAGTGCAGATTCTCGTGGTTTACTGGTTTTGTATGCGTGAAAGTCATCTTTGTGTCGCTGAAAGCGGTCGTTTTTCGTTGTAATACTTCACAGACGACTAGTTTACAATAGGATAGGAATTTGGGAAGGTATGTCGTCTATTCTTCGCCCATCTTCTTTCTTGGTCTCAATCTTGCAAATCTTCAACTTCTGTTCTTCCTGCTTTTTCTCTGCTTCTTACTTGCTTCTTGGTTCTTCTCTGGGCAGGATATGGAAATATTTATTGATAACTAGTCGCTTTGAAGTTCTCCTCTTAGTAACAGTTTGATAAATTATTTGGGCATATCATTTTTACTTTGTGGAAGTTTTCTTCAGTTTCGTGCATCAGCATGCTTTTAATAGCAGTAGTGTGAATTTTACACTTTTTTTTTTTTTTTTTGCCAGTGGTGGCTTGCCCAAGCAGTCTTCTCGTCGGGCCGTTTTTTGCTCGCTCCATTCATACGTGGCATTCGGAGACCCATCCGGCATTTCGCGTCCTGTCGCGTCTCTGCAGGGCTCTGCCACTGTGCGGCTCTGTGTTCCGTCCCAGCAGGGTTCCACCTAGGGGGCAAATTTATTGCCCACTTTCGATACCTTCTGTTGGTCTCGCTGTCCTTTCTTTTCTCTTGACACTTCTGCCTTGTAGGAATCGTGTCTTGTTAATTACGTCCTTTCCTTTCTTGATACTTCTTGCATTGCAACTTGCAATGGTTCTTTCAAAAAGTTTTACTTATAATCATCTAACATATGTCTAGTATCTACATTGTTTTACGCCTTTTTAAAATGCTTTTCAAATTTTGGTGCCCTTTCCATGTTACAATTCTAAGATATTTTGAGTCTTAACTTATACAAGACCTCAAATTCGTTTTTTATTTTTGTGTAGTGTCATGGTGTATAGCATTTTAGTATTTCATGCTGTTGGACTATCTATGCTTTATCCCTTCACCTTAATCTATGGTACTATTGGTGTTATTTTTCTTTTTGTTTTTATTGAAACTACTTTCTTTTTCCCACCTTCCTCTCTCTTCATTCTTCTTTCTCCTGACGATCTTATCTGCAACATAATCTTGAAATATTGTGCTGATTATTTACCAGTAATAAAATTAATCTTCAAACTTGTACTGAAAGTGTTTAGTACTGCCAGTCTTAGGTAAAATACCCTCTAATTCTCTTTTACTGTGTTCTGAAATACCTTGAACTTCTTGCAATTTTTCGTCGATTTCTTTATGAACTTCTAACATGAGTAGAGGCGAGTCCCCCTTTTGTGCATACCATTCTAATTCTTCATCCTCTTTATCTCGTGTCATTCTTAATTGTTTGTTTATAACTGGTATTTCTTCTAATTTTAGCTTTTGCTCAAAGAGAAGTGTGACATTGCCGAATGTTACGCTACCTTTCCCCATATCTATTATCGCTCGTCTCTCATTTAAAAAATCTGCACCTATAATCAAATCTACTCTTAGTTTAGGTATAATCACGAAGTTGGCTTCGATCTTTTGACCTTGACACGAAAGAGTTAACCTTGTTTGTCTCGTAACTTTCGCAGCATTGTTTCTAATAGGACCTCTTACTTTAATCTTACGTGTTTTCAGAACTGGCAATTCCTCATTGGCATTACACTGCATGAATAAATTTTCTGAGATCGCAGTCAGTTCACTTCCGCTATCAATTACAATATTGACTGGGATATGCTTTACCATGGCCTTCACAATTGGTTGAATTTGAAAGGGTTGGTTCTGTTCTTCTTCTTCTTGCATCAACGAATCCTCCACTGAATCATACATGAGTCTTTTTAGGAATTTCCCTTGTGAATTCGAACTTTCTGTAGGATAAGCTTCGACTGTTACTTCTCTCTCTTTTATTTCCTCTTCTCTATTTCTTCCTTCATTTACACTTTCTTCAACATCCTCTACTTTTTCCTCATCCTCGTCTATCTTCTTCTTCTTCATCGCTATTTCCACATAATAGCATCTAAATGCTCTAATTATCGCTTCATAACCTCCTTCATTATATACGTTGGGTTGTGCACCCACTCGTAACTTATTTTCAACTTCTGTCGACTGCGCATTATCCTCTTTAAATTCGCTTTCCCTGGTTTCCATCCCAAATAGCTTTGCAATACTCATTACTTCGTCCTTTCCTCCTATATTCGTTGTGCATGCCTCTGGTAATTCATCTTCCTCGTCAGTATCCTCCCAATTAATTTCGTCCCAACACGATATTGTTATTTTCTTGTCTTCATTTTCATCTGGTTCCTGCGGATTTGTTTCTTCCTTCTTCTCTTCTCGTGATAAGGTATTTACTTCTCTGTTCAAGGTGCTGCAATTGTCCTGGGTCGGTGTGTCATTCTCTTTGGCATGGGCGCTTAGCTGTCAATTCGAACGTTTACCGGGATTTGGTGGTCTTACCTCCACCTCTTCTATCTGTATTCTCTTTTCTTGTTCAGCTTGTTGATAGTGGTTTCTTTGTTGATAATTTGTCGGTCTATTAGTTCTCCAGTACCCGTTCCGGTTGTCGTTATTCCCTCTGTAATAGTTGTTGGCGTTCCTGCGTGAATTATAGTTATTGCCATATTCTCTTCTAAATCCATAACCGGTTCTTTGTTGAAATCTATTGCCGTTTCTTGGTGCGAATTTATCACATGGTTCGTAATTATTGTTTCTTCGTACGGTGTCTTGTGGATTCCACTGCTTTTTGCTTTCGTTTTCACGTGCGCTTCGTCTTTTTCTTGCGTCATCTTCGAAAACATGAACTCTAGTTCCCTTAGAATACCTTTAAATGCTTCGACGTCATTGCCTCCGCGACCTACTAATGATTGCTGGTATTTCAATGGTAGCTTCATTTCGCATAATTTAATCAACTCTCCGTCACTGTATGGTACATCTAAGCATTGATTTTTCTTTGCCATTAATTCGAAAAATTTCACGGGACTCTTCTCTCCTGAATTTTCAAAATATGGGTTCTGTAATAATTCGTACTTCACTCTGTTCTGTGCTTCTCTGGACCAATATCGTGAGAGAAACTTCTCTCTGAAATCTTCGTACGATCGGCATATCGCTGCAACATTCTGCATGGTTTCTGCGATTGTTCCTGACATGTGTGCACATATAAAGTCTAATTTGTGTGCTAGCGTCCAGTGTTCTGGTAATCCTACTCGGAATTGATCAATAAAAGTTCGTGGATGTAATGAGTTTCCTTCTCGAAAGTGTTGAAATTATCTGACTGTGAGGAAGTGATCGTTGTCGTACTTCGTCTTAGTTCCATATGAAATTCGCGATTCTTCGCCACTTTTGTTTCTGATCATTTCTCCCGTCGTTCTTTCCGGTTGTGGTAGATCCATTGGATATTGTCCACTGTAACTTTCGCCTACCCTTGCGTAGTATCGTTGGAGCGGTACGCAATAATTTTCTTCCATCGGTTGTGAACGTGTAGCTGAATTCATTGCACTATACTCTTCGCGACCTGGCTTTCCATTGTCACGTATGTTACTTTCCGCCTGTGATTGGAATCGCAAATGCGTAATATCTTCGTTAATTGCTTGTTTTTCCTGTGCTGTTACAGATACGGATGTGGTTGCAGACTCTGTGCTTGTTCGATCCTGTTCACTACGCTCTTCAGTGGTTTGCAACAACTCTGTTCGCAATTTCTGAAATTGTCGCTTCGTTTGCGCTTCTATTTTGACTATGCGGTTATCACATCTTTTCAGCGCTGCTTTTGTGATACGTTTATGTAACACACTGTTTTCAACAACTTCACGCGCTATACCTGCTGCTTGTCAAGTAATTACGTTTATCTGTTTCTCTAGTTTCTTGACTTCTCCCTGGGTGTTGTTACGTAATGTTTTAATCTCGTCCTGAGTGTCATTACGCAATGTTAGTACGTCCACTTGTACCTTGTCAATGTCTGTTCTCAATTGATTGCAACCTGTTATTAAGTTTCCTATCACTTCTCGAGATTCTTTTGCCTCGTCTTGAATATGACTTAGGTGTAACTGAATCTTTTTGTTTTGTTCTTTAATCGCACGCATTTGTCTCATGGTTTCTGCATTTTGTTTCGTCATTTCTGCATTCTGAATTTTAATTTGGTTCGCAATTTCTTTATTTTGCCTTGTCATGGTTTCCGTCATTAATTGTAATAATTCTGTCAGATTGGTGGGTCCTATTGCGTTTTCTTCCGACGTCCTACGCTCTGTGTCTTCGCCCAAGTGTTGGTTTGCAACCGATTGCGTTGAACTGTGCTGTGACACGTTTCTGCTTGCATTCCTTGTATTCTGTGGTGAGGGAGCTCTGATTACTTGTACTATGGGTTCTACGTATTCAAGACGCAAGTTAGATTCCTCATCGACTGTCTCTCTACTTTCTTGCTCCTCTGTCGTATGCTGACTTACGTTTTCTATGCCTTGACGTACATTATCCTCGTTATGGCGCATTATATGTCCTATTTCTCGCGATACTGTATCGTCTGTTGTAATGTCCTCTATTCTCTGTCCATTTTCATGCTGGGTCTCTACCTCAATTCGGTCAAGGTTTCGATCTGTCATTGCTAATCTTTCCGAATCCCTTATTTTCTGTTTTAAAAGCAATTCACTCGCCCTACTTCGCGTCAACATGCGCTCATACGATCTCACGCGTTTCATAAACATTTTGTTTACACGACTTGACAATCAATTCACTTACTTGCTGGGTCAGAACCAACTTGTCAATGATGTATCCGCCACCTGTGCGCTTGCATTGGAGAGAAAACTTAATTCTAACAATATTAAAATTCCTAACTTAATTATGCTATTGTCTCTGTCAGACCCACTTTCTATTGAATACTTTCTTACTATCTATCGCTGCAGCTACAGTTTTCGACTATTTATAACATTAACAAAATTTTTTTTATTACGAAAATTTTTCAACAGGATATTTTTCTGACCTAGTTAGGCATGTGGTCGACCTTCAATCATGGTATTTTACCATCCTGGCAGGGTCGCCATTCTCTAACATTCTGCGTGGTGTCTGTTTGTTCTATATCGTGTCTCCCTACCACTTTCGCGCAACGACACTCTGAGCGTGTTTTTTAGGGAATTGACTAGTTTGAACCTGGGATCTGTTGCTGGTAAGGAGACGTCAGACCACACATGACATGTAGAATTCAGAAGAGTTCAGTGAGACTAGCGATGATATAACCAAATACTTAATGATTTCAGCGTCAGCTCCACTGCACTCCCTGTAAAAGAATCTTAATACTAACTAAATTTAGTGGAAGGGGTTCAAGGCTTTCCTATTTTTAGTTAGCTGGTAAAATAACGTCGAAAAAGCAGTTAAGTTTACCATTGGAAATTTTATTCTACTCACAAAACATTGTTTATAAATTGCACTATTGATAAAGGGAAATGTTTTAATACAGGATGGTAAAAACCAACTGCGTTCAACAAAAATGTGAACGAATATTCCCTGAGTGGGTTTCCAAGTACTACAATGGATCGTAGGATGACCTGTGCCGTATCACATCTATAATCTAGGTATAAATTATGTTTCACAAGAGAGAAAGCTATCAAAATGGTCTACAGTGACCCTCAATTATCTTTAATTACTTATCTAACTTGTCGTAAATTACAGTGCCTGATGTAGCTTCTCAGTAACTATATAACAGAAAAATCATCGAGTTTCAGATTTTTACTTCAGGTGGCAAATGTGAACACCATGAGCTTTAATTGACGATCGACATTACTATTACGTAAAAAGGGGATGTAACAGATGAGACTTCTGCAGTTCTGCGTGAAGCCTTATGCGCTCAAAAATGCGGCATCGCGTGCGTTCATTACCTTGTCAGGGGGCGGCGGCCGGCGCAGCTCCGCTCACCTCGCCGTCACGGAAGCAACTTTGTCCTAACTTCTCCTTACTACAATTTACCGAAGTTGGTTTAAAAAAAAAAAACTATCTGGCTGTATTTTCATCTGACCAATCAGGGTCTCAATGTTAACCTTAAGCTCTGCCTACAAAAATTCTGTCTATCCAATGAGAAACGTTATACTTTTCGTGGTGGGGCAATGTTTTTTAAAGTTTGCAACGTAACAGAGATGCGAAAAAGTCTCACGCTAAAACTTGCAGCTGGTGTGGTCCTTTTAGCATTATCGTAAGATCTATACTGTTCTTCTGGAGGGCTCCATCTTTTAACATGGGCTGGGGGGTGGTCCTGACGTAACAGAGAAGCGAAAAAGTCTCACGCTAAAACTTGCGGCTGGGTGTTGTCGTAGCGGTTAGCTGGCGACGTGGGGGTCCGTCCCTTATCGTAGGGCCTTCTAGCTTAACACGGTTCTGCTCTCGGCTTCTGTTCTCGTTTCTCCCCTCGGAACTGCGTCTGTCTCACGGTGGGAAGGTATGACATGCATTTAGGCATTCTTGTGTTAGTCTGTGGTATTTCATTTGCTCACTCGTTACTCGTATTACTTTGGTTAATTTAATGTCACGATTTTTTCGGAGCTATGTGACATACTACTGGATTTGCTTATCATGTCAGGGTTTTCATGGAAGGTGTTGGATTTGCCTGACACCTTACAGACTGACATGACATTAGGAGGTATCCCATGACTTTTGTCACCTCCGTGTAAATACAGTCCCGGATGTTATTCAACCTGTATATTGAGCGAACGTAAAAGGAAACCAAAGACAAATTTGGAACTAGGCGAATTACAGTTCAGAGAGAGGAAATAAAAACACTGGGGAAAGCCGATGGCATTTTACTTCTATCAGAGGCGGCAAAGAACTATGAAGATCGGTTCGCCGGAATGAGTAGTACCTTGAAAAGAGGATAGGGGATGAAGATCAACGAAAATAAAATAAAGGACAAAGTATTTTATACTTTGGGCATCCGTAGCTGTTGAAAAACTGATGTTAAGGATTACGATGACAGCTGGTAAGCCGGCCGATGTGGCTGAGCGGTTCTAGGCGCGTCAGTCTGAAACCGTGCGACCGCTACAGCCGCAGGTTCGAATCCTGTCCCGGGCATGGATGTGTGTGATGTCCTTAGATTAGTTAGGTTTAAGTAGTTTTAAGTTCTAGGGGACTGATGACCTCCGATGTTAAGTCCCATAGTGCTCAGAGCCATTTGAACCATTTGATATCTAAAATATACACACAAATTTGAAAGGTCATAGATGTATTCATCGCTCCTAGTCAAGATATATTATTCAGTGAATATTATCTACTTCATATTAGAAAACGAAGGGTGACAAAGATACGATCCTTTAATTTCATTAAACTTCTGGTGTGTGTTTCAAGTAATTATGGACACACGTTTTAAAATTTGCCTGCATGTAAAAAATGGTGAGAGGACACTAAGCAGAATTAAAGCACTGTATCATTCTGGCTAACTTTGATTAAGTATTAGTGTGCGACACAACGCTCCAAGTCGTGAGTATATGTCGTCACTCCGTCCACAAAGTAGCCCTGGGTCCCCCAGTCTGTCAGTCCGTCCTCGTCGGTGGTACAGACCGCATCTACCCTTCCCAGCACCAGTTTAATCTGTTGTCACACTTATAGCACACTGTAATTTGCTTTGTGCCCCAACTAATCACGTTAGTAGTGATTATTTTTTATTGCCCATCCGGCTTTTTTTTTAATGCGTCCTCTCACCATAAAATATTTCTCCTTGTTTTAGATGAAGACAAATTTAAATTACATTTAATATTCACTGAATAATACGAGGGCAGTTCAATAAGTAATGCAACATATTTTTTTTCTCGGCCAATTTTGGTTAAAAAAACCGGAAATTTCTTGTGGAATATTTTCAAACATTCCCGCTTCGTCTCGTATAGTTTCATTGACTTCCGACAGGCGGCAGCGCTGTACGGAGCTGTTAAAATGGCGTCTGTAACGGATGTGCGTTGTAAACAACGGGCAGTGATAGAGTTTCTTTTGGCGGAAAACCAGGGCATCTCAGATATTCATAGGCGCTTGCAGAATGTCTACGGTGATCTGGCAGTGGACAAAAGCACAGTGAGTCGTTGGGCAAAGCGTGTGTCATCATCGCCGCAAGGTCAAGCAAGACTGTCTGATCTCCCGCGTGCGGGCCGGCCGTGCACAGCTGTGACTCCTGCAATGGCGGAGCGTGCGAACACACTCGTTCGAGATGATCGACAGATCACCATCAAACAACTCAGTGCTCAACTTGACATCTCTGTTGGTAGTGCTGTCACAATTGTTCACCAGTTAGGATATTCAAAGGTTTGTTCCCGCTGGGTCCCTCGTTGTCTAACCGAACACCATAAAGAGCAAAGGAGAACCATCTGTGCGGAATTGCTTGCTCGTCATGTGGCTGAGGGTGACAATTTCTTGTCAAAGATTGTTACAGGCGATGAAACATGGTTTCATCACTTCGAACCTGAAACAAAACGGCAATCAATGGAGTGGCGCCACACCCACTCCCCTACCAAGAAAAAATTTTAAAGCCATACCCTCAGCCGGTAAAGTTATGGTTACAGTCTTCTGGGACGCTGAAGGGGTTATTCTGTTCGATGTCCTTCCCCATGGTCAAACGATCAACTCTGAAGTGTATTGTGCTACTCTTCAGAAATTGAAGAAATTATTCAGCGTGTTCGTAGGCACAAAAATCTGAACGAACTTCTCCTTCTTCATGACAACGCAAGACCTCACACAAGTCTTCGCACCCGAGAGGAGCTCACAAAACTTCAGTGGACTGTTCTTCCTCATGCACCCTACAGCCCCGATCTCGCACCGTCGGATTTCCATATGTTTGGCCCAATGAAGGACGCAATCCGTGGGAGGCACTACGCGGATGATGAAGAAGTTATTGATGCAGTACGACGTTGGCTCCGACATCGACCAGTGGAATGGTACCGTGCAGGCATACAGGCCCTCATTTCAAGGTGGCGTAAGGCCGTAGCATTGAATGGAGATTACGTTGAAAAATAGTGTTGTGTAGCTAAAAGATTGGGGAATAACCTGGTGTATTTCAATGCTGAATAAAACAACCCCTGTTTCAGAAAAAAAATGTGTTGCATTACTTATTGAACTGCCCTCGTATATCTTGAATAGGAGCGATGAGTACGTCTGTGACCTGTTAACATTGTGAGTACACTTTAGATATCGCCTTCATAAATTTTAACGTCCACAAAGTTGAGACACTGTATATTACTCTATACCATTTAGGTTGCACTTAAAGGTACGCCTTTAGCCGTAGCAGTCTGTGGGAAGCAAGTGAGTGAGATGAGTGTTGGTCACACTACTGAGCGGACTGGAAATAGCTCGCAGAGCGCAGAGATAAGGATACAGAGGATACTGAATTTTGGAATTATGGTTCGGTAATGTTGATTCGAGGATTATGAAGATATTCATATAATGTTGTTGCTGTATTGGTTGCCCGCGATTAATTTATTATCTGTTTGGAAAATTGAAAATTGTAATTTGGATTTTTCTTTAATGGTTCAGCTTAGTTTCGTTGTTCAGATTTGAATAAGGAATGTTGTTTGTCCACGTGTCTCGCATCAGAATTATAGATTTACTATTCCTTTACCATTTCAATAATTAATTTCATATCAGAATCATATTTGCAATAAGAAGTAATTTTTGTAAAGGTGATGGCAGCTATTAAGGAGTCAGAATTTCAATATTGTTTTTGGATGCTTGTCTCTTTACAGCTATTCAATAAATGCAATATTTATCACCACCTCTTCATGAATTTTATTTTCTGATAATGTGTGTTACCGCTTTGCACTTTGCAGAGTACAGTGACGCAAGCATAATCTGCTCAACATAGTTGCACGTCCGTGTAATCACTTGCTCAAGGTTTTCTTTCCCTTTTAGCTGGCTTTTCTGCAGCACGGTATTTTTTTGTGTTCATTACTTTCGAGCAGTACCGAGTTTCCGCTATCAAGGGTAAGCGATGAAATTTTATTAGGGCCAGTTTTACAGTACAGTCAAAACAATAAGATCGTTCAGAATTAGGCTTTGCATTTCAAAATTAATATCAGATTCAGATTACGAAGACATTCTCGTTCTCAAAGTGCAGTGTTACATTCTCCTGAATATTATTTAATGTCTAAAATTTCATTTGATCAATTTGTTTACATAAATTCACAGGGTGTTTTGAGAAAAAGGTTTTGGTTATTTGTTGTTTCAAAATTCGTTTTTCTCAATTCATGAAGTATTTTCATCCTGTTAGTTTTGTGTTTGGGAATTGCAAGTCACTTATTGTGACGTCACGCACTGTAGCACAGTCCACTGTACTGCATAATACACAGTTTCACGAGACAGTTAATTAAACATACACTTTGACGTTATCTAATTAATTTGGTAAATGTTAATTCAAATACAGTTATTGAGTTTGAGATAGTTTTGGCCAATGATTCTTATCAAACAGCATTTCCGTAATTACACTACTTGCATTGTCCAGGATTACAGCACAGACACACACGGAGTTTAAGGAAGAAAGGAAAACCAGTTCAGTCCAGCAGTTATAGTTCACAGTATTCAACTTATTCTCTATTTTTATTCAGAAAACTTACAGTGTTATACCCAGTTACGAAGGGCGTTAAATAACTAGCGCAACTTAGTATTTTATCTGTCAGTTTCTGTGGAATTGTTGCGGGACATCGTAGAATATTTCCGGTCCAGTCCCTACAGTTTCATGAAGTTCAGATAGCTTTCGGAGCGTTGCAAACATAGTACTTTCATTGAGTCTCTTTTGGCGGAAAACCAGGACATCGTAGATATTCATATGCTCTTGCAGAATGTCAGCGGAGACCTGGCAGTGTACAAAAGCGCGGCGAGTCGTTGGGCGAGGTGACTGTCATCATCGCAACAAGGTTGCGCAAACCTGTCCATCTCCAGCGTGCCAGCAGGCCAGACAAACCTGTCACTCCTGCAATGGAACGTGCAGTCACTCTCACTCGAGGTGATCGACGGACACAAGTCAAACATCTCGCTGTCCAACTGGACGTCCCTGTTGCTAGTGCTGACACACTCTTCCACCGACTGGGGTACACACACGTGTGTGCTCCCTGGGTTCTTCGGTTCTTCGCCGCATAACAGAATACCATAAAGAGCAACGAAGGGCCAACTGTGTGAAGTAGCTTACGCATTACGAGACTGATCGTGATAGTTTCCGCCGTACATCACCAGAGGTGATGAAACATGAGTTCATCACTTCGAATAGGAAAAAAAAGTTATCTGTGGAGTTGTGCTACATCAACTCTTCTCCGAATAAACAGTTCATAGCCGGTCTTCTGGAAATCCAAAGGGGTTATTCTGTTTGATTTCTTCCCTCATCATGCAAAGATCAACTCTAAAGTGGATTGAACTGCCCTCGGGAACTGAGAAAACGACTCGTCGCCCCAAAAACGCAAACGGCCATCTCCTTCTTCACGACAACGCAAGTAAACCGTGCTGCGGCTGGCGTTGGTGCTGTAGTAGGTTTCCACCCTCTGTTGGAGGCCGGACGGCATCGTTAGTTGGCACGGTTGCGGTTGTTTGTCTTTCTCTCTTGCCGACTGGCGCCACTCGGTTTAGCTCGCGTTGCCGGTCCGCTAGTGGCAGCAGTGGCGGTTATCGATACGTAGTAACTGTCGCCCTGTCTTTGGGGCGACGTCATCGTGTGTCCGCGTCGTGTGAGTCTGTTAGTGCGAAGTGCGCCAACACGCCGGGACCGCTGGTGGCGCGCGTGGACTGCCGGATCAAAGGACTGTGGTCACGAGGATGCACGACCTCGTCGTAAACCGGATCCTGCAAGCCTTGAGTGCATTTCAGTTCAAATAAAGAAACCTCCACCATTGTAAGATCTCGTGATTCTCCAGTGACTTGGGTTTGTGTTGTCCCTCGTAGCACTGCCGAGCCAAAGAGCAGCGAGTGGAGTGTTTGGGGAAGGCGTATTTGATTAGCTTTCCAGGACTTTTAATTACTATTTACTACCTTCAGCGTGTTACAATTTGTTAAGTTCAACCAGCTGTATTTTTCCTGTCTGGTGGCCGCTAACGCCCCCGTTACCTGTCCTGCGGTTTAGTGTATGTAACGGCAGTGTACGGTTCCTTGCCTTGCCGCTCCTGTCTGGTAAGTTCTGTAGTTTTGACAGCTTTCTTGATTGTAGGCCGGTTGGTGATTCTTCTACTTTGATGGTAGTGATTCCTTTCACGTTCCAGGCGCTCGGAACACAGTATTCTGGGAACATAGTGCAGACCGCCGGTTCCGGCTTTGGCGTAATTTCCATCGTTGCGTTTGGTTGTATTTGCTGTGTTACAGTACGCTTCTTTTAATTTTTTTATATAATTGCCGCTCTTGGCACTACAGCACGTTTTTAAATACACTACTGGAAATTGAAATAAGAACACCGTGAATTCATTGTCCCAGGAAGGGGAAACTTTATTGACACATTCCTGGGGTCAGATACATCACATGATCACACTGACAGAACCACAGGCACATAGACACAGGCAACAGAGCATGCACAATGTCGGCACTAGTACAGTGTATATCCACCTTTCGCAGCAATGCAGGCTGCTATTCTCCCATGGAGACGATCGCAGAGATGCTGGATGTAGTCCTGTGGAACGGCTTGCCATGCCATTTCCACCTGGCGCCTCAGTTGGACCAGCGTTCGTGCTGGACGTGCAGACCGCGTGAGACGACGCTTCATCCAGTCCCAAACATGCTCAATGGGGGACAGATCCGGAGATCTTGCTGGCCAGGGTAGTTGACTTACACCTTCTAGAGCACGTTGGGTGGCACGGGATGCATGCGGACGTGCATTGTCCTGTTGGAACAGCAAGTTCCCTTGCCGGTCTAGGAATGGTAGAACGATGGGTTCGATGACAGTTTGGATGTACCGTGCATTATTCAGTGTCCCCTCGACGATCACCAGTGGTGTACGGCCAGTGTAGGAGATCGCTCCCCACACCATGATGCCGGGTGTTGGCCCTGTGTGCCTCGGTCGTATGCAGTCCTGATTGTGGCGCTCACCTGTACGGCGCCAAACACGCATACGACCATCATTGGCACTAAGGCAGAAGCGACTCTCATCGCTGAAGACGACACGTCTCCATTCGTCCCTCCATTCACGCCTGTCGTGACACCACTGGAGGCGGGCTGCACGATGTTGGGGCGTGAGCGGAAGACGGCCTAACGGTGTGCGTGACCGTAGCCCAGCTTCATGGAGACGGTTGCGAATGGTCCTCGCCGATACCCCAGGAGCAACAGTGTCCCTAATTTGCTGGGAAGTGGCGGTGCGGTCCCCTACGGCACTGCGTAGGATCCTACGGTCTTGGCGTGCATCCGTGCGTCGCTGCGGTCCGGTCCCAGGTCGACGGGCACGTGCACCTTCCGCCGACCACTGGCGACAACATCGATGTACTGTGGAGACCTCACGCCCCACGTGTTGAGCAATTCGGCGGTACGTCCACCCGGCCTCCCGCATGCCCACTATACGCCCTCGCTCAAAGTCCGTCAACTGCACATACGGTTCACGTCCACGCTGTCGCGGCATGCTACCAGTGTTAAAGACTGCGATGGAGCTCCGTATGCCACGGCAAACTGGCTGACACTGACGGCGGCAATGCACAAATGCTGCGCAGCTAGCGCCATTCGACGGCCAACACCGCGGTTCCTGGTGTGTCCGCTGTGCCGTGCGTGTGATCATTGCTTGTACAGCCCTCTCGCAGTGTCCGGAGCAAGTATGGTGGGTCTGACACACCGGTGTCAATGTGTTCTTTTTTCCATTTCCAGGAGTGTAGTTATGTACCGAGTTTACCATCATTTTATCTCCCCCATTTGGTGATCAGTTGCTTGTCGTTTTAAATTAACCTTGCTCCTGTATTTGCTGTTTTACAGTATGTTTTTTAATTTTTTTATGATTGCCGTTCTTGGCGTTAAAGGCCTTCAGCCGTGACTGTGGTTACTTGTCTTAATATTCTAATTTGGGACCACATTGGCTTGTTTTTAAAACATTATTTCCTGTGTCTGTATTTTACGCTGATTAGCTAGATTGTAATGCACTGACAGCTCTATTAATTACGCAGTTGTTCATTCCTTTATTAATTACGTGTGATATTTTTTATTTATTGCTGAGTCTGGAATGACCGTTTTAAAATAAATGTGTGTAATTGCAAAAGGGAACCAATAGTAACTGATTACGGCTCCGTCCACAATCGTAACCGAATCCTGCCTGCCTTGGCTCCCAGGTCTCAGCAAGGGCTCAAACAAGTCTGCGCATCCGAGAGGAGCTGACAAAACTTCATTGGACTGTTCTTCTTCATCCTCCCTACATCCCGGATCTCTCACCTTCCAGCTTCCATATATATCGATGTGGACGTTATTGGTGCCGCAAAACGTTTGCTCCGACGTCAACCAGTAGAGTGGTATCATGGGGGGATATAGGCCCTCCAAGTAAGATGGTGTAAAGCTGTCGAACTGAACGGAGATTATGCTGAGAAATTGGATTTTCTAGCCAAAAGAGTGGGGGATATGATGTATTGGAATCCTGAATATAACAACCTGCTTTTACAAAAAATAGAAAAAAATAAAAGTGTTACATTAGTTACTGAACGCCCCTCGTATTTGTGTGGGTTGATTGTTTCCAACTGTGACTCACCGATGTTATAGTCATAGGATACTGTACTACGTATTTTTCTTTTTGTGAAGTGCAGAATTTTAAATTTAAGAACATTCAAAGCGAAATGTCAAAGCGTGAATCACTTGCATTTATTATCAAGGTATGACAACATTCGTGCAGCCTTTTGTCAGACAGTATTTCATTACAGTTAACTATTAATATTGTCTGATAGTTATTAATATAAACCATGGACAGCAAGGGTTTCAACACACTTTCTTGGGATTTGTCGGGAAATGCCGTCTGCTAGCACATCGTTTACGTTTGCCTTTTTTGGGCGCTGTTAGTAGTGGTCTAATTTTTAGTTGTTCCGGAGCGCTATGCATTTCTTAAGTTTTTCACACCTCACTTTTTCGTACTCTACTGTTTACAAACAGTGATGTGCGAGAAAGTGTGGTGTGAAAAACATAAGAAATGCATACTGCTGCAGAACAACTAAAAATTAGACCACAACTAACAGCGCCTAAGAAGAAAAACGTAAACGATGCGCTAGCAGACGGCATTTCCCGATGTAAGCGAGAAATCAAGCGAAAACATCACCACTGGTGTTGCTTTACCTTAATAAAGCGAAACGCATCTGCTGAAAAAAAAAACACGCATTTTTGTAGTTGCAACGACAGAACATAAATGCCCTCCAGAATTATGAAGGAACTACGGACAACATGGCCACACAACAAAAGACTTCAATTTTAGTGAAATGACGCATTTGAAGTAATGGAAAAATCTAATTAAATCCGAAAAGAAACTAATTGTGTACTTAGTGAAAACTTTTAACTGAAACTCAGTACTGAAGTACGTTATGAAAGTTACATAACATCACGTGCTATGTCTTGAAATATTCTCAAAGCAAAATACTGCTCAACCTTGAAGAAAATAAGTGTTTGAAGTTACCTTCACTGTTCGCTGCAAAGTGCTCTGCTTACTTAGCACAGCGTCTGAAAATTCTGACTACGTATTCTTTGCTCATAAGAATGCAAAATCGGATCACACGTAAAAGTAAAGTAATTTAATTCCTGCTCAACACGCCAAATTATGTGTGATGTACTGACGTTAACGAAAGGAAATTGAAATCAGCAAATGCACCAGCTAAAGAAAAATAATCTGCTCACAGCAAAATTTTTCTTTGCTTGTCAGAAACAATTTGTTGCTGCGTATGGCGTAAGGTACAAAGCACACACGACAAAATATTTTAAACTTGACTAAAAATGATGGGAACGTGTTTTTGAAAAATTAATTTCTGATTATTATCAAAGAAGACTGTGCAACGCGAGAAGGCTCTAACAATTACGAAATTCACTCATTTTAAAAATTACAGGCATCTAAACCATCTGCGTTATTTACGACGCAATGAAAACGAGGAGATCAAATTCACAATAATCATGAATATTATTAGTTATCTAAGCGACAAAGGCTTCCTACAATTAACAGTTAATTCTTGCACGTGAGTTGGTTATCTTCAAAGATTCTTCCAAAACTCTTCTTCATGCATACAGTCAAGAAAATACCTTTACAAACAAGGTAACCAGACAACTTTTCCCAGTTTCACAAATATCAGATCCCCTCCTCTAAAACTCAACTGCTCGCTACTATGTCACTATTAAGAATGCTCTGGTGTTGCACAACTGACGCGATCAAGCGCACCACAGATTACACTAAACACAGAGCTAAAGATCTTATCCGCTATTCGTGCAGCGTGCTCATGCATCTATGTCCCATCAAAGTAAAGGTGAAATATTTACAATGACTCACTACATTTACATGCGACACATCTCCCAGAAGACAAAAACCGAAGTTCGGAAATCATTTTTCACTGTTCTGTTTACACCTTAAGGTATGAAGCGGATTTGCTAGCCCAGTTAAATATGGCACCCAGAGAACAGCTGTTACAGTTTCTGATTTTGTCAGCACAATCTCTATTTATGTTCAATTAGACGGGGTGCAAACAGCTTCAGTCTAATATTTCTACTTATCCTTCACTGTACAAAACGCCACTCCGTCCACATTAGCGAAAATTTGTAAAAACAAGACGAGATCTGACAGCCCAAGCACGTTTCAAAACCGGTTTCATTTACATGGGAGCGAAAAGTGATTGTGGATTTGGAAAACAGGCAACCAGGAGCGGGAATCCAGAATCGATTATGAAATTTTTACATGACCGCCCAGAAGGGCCATTGGGAAATCGATTTACGAAATTCGGTTTTGGGAGACCCATGTAAACGGAGTGACAGAAAACTTTTGGAAACCTTACAGCGAGTAAGAGACACTGTCGTAGGTCAGCATTTAACATATTTTGAGAATATCTTACACTTTTGTTAAAACGATCAGGTGCAACTTGGATGAACTGGATACTTATGCAAATAAGCGTTGAGTGCCAAAATGGTCTAATGCATGTGGTGTGCTGTGGGTCACACACTTGCAATGTTAATAATAATCATTCTCAGGTAGAATACAAATTATTGAAACAAAATCGTAAAAGGAGCCGGTAAATGAAGTAGAGCTTAGATATGAAACGTTTCGTTGAAGAGACTGTCTGACAGTCACAGTGTCAGTAATCTAATGTCACTATGGCATATAGTCGCAGGGCATGAACTGCATTTTTGTCAGTCGAAAAGCTAGTACCCTTCTTCTACATCCCTGACATTGCCCAGAATATATTCCACGTTCCTGTGCTATGGGAAGTGCATTTTCCATTCTTTATTCCCAAGCTTCACTTTAACATAATTTTTTCACTAACCAGCCAAAGTTTGACAATCGATGTTGATTTTTGTTGACTCCGGTATAGTTTTTTTACTGACTTTCGAACAGCTTTGCTTATATAATGGCAACAGATAAGGCTTTCACAAAACAACAGGACAACCATCAATTACATGTATTCGTCTACAATCTTACAAAATTTGAAACGATTCGCACAAGTTTGAAACATAGAAGTGGCACGCTTCAAGAACCTCCCAGAAAAACCTGTGTTTTGCACGAAATATCCAAAGGACTAACGATTTCTTCAAACCGTTAAAACTTTTCTGAGGCCAACGTCCAATACACCGGTGGACCAAATATCAACCATCGGTCTCTCTCCAGTCCTGAGTTAAAAGTGTGGCTATTTGAGGGAATAATATCCGAACGGTGCATATACCAATGGAGCCATTAACTGAGCATTAATTTGAGCCCAATTAACATCTTTTGCAAAATAAATCAATAGACTCAAATGAACTGCCTGAATGCCAACTCCGGTTGGTTGCTCGAACCTTTGTTTAATATACTGTAAAACACAGCTACAGGAATACGGATGTTGGGATGGCTATACGAAAGGCAGCTGGTTCGGGCTAAAGCAAAAACATTTTACCCCATGTTCCCACCTCAAATGGAAACCATCCGCCAAGACCACCTCCGAACGGCGATTCTGTGCACGGCCTTTTCATACATACTTGTTACAGCGCTTTCGCACTGTAACGATTATACCATTATTCACAATGGATATTTTCCAGAATGAGATTTTCACTCTGCAGCGAAGTGTGTGCTGATATGAAACCTGCTGGCGGATTAAAACTGTGTGGAGGACCGAGACTCAATTCGCGACCTTTGCCTTTCGAGGGCAAGTGCTCTACCGTCTTGTTTTTTCATTTCGTTCGTTTTATTTGGTCGTATCGGACGTCACACGACATCGGTTGAAGTTCGTTGTTGATCCCCGCACTCAGTTTTTTTTTTTCCGAGGCCAGCCAGTTCTCTGACCGAACACGCTGAATGACAGTACAGGCGTCAGAGCTACCCAAGCATGACTCACACCTGTCAATGGAGGTTTTCTCCAGGCACCTACTGACTCCTGGAGTCATACAAAATATAAATTATTGGTTGCATTATTACTAAAATTCTGCGTAAACATCAAAAAGAAAAATAAAGAAACATTTCTCCGTCAAACTGCAGGAGCGGAAAATTTAACGGAACGACAGAACGTTCTGTTTGGTATACTGTGTGATTAGTCTCGACCTCCTACGATTACGCTCTCAAGAATTCCGGGAACTGTTACGTCTCACAAAGGGACAACGTCGTAGAGAATCTTCTACTGAATAACAACGCAGACGATACCGCTATAAAAATAAGCAGTTCCAAGGATAATTTAGTTTCCAGCCAAAGACACGAAAAGCAACGCTAAGTGATTTGAGACGCAGAGGACGAACACGTTGAGCAATATACGGTCCTCACGAGAGATCGATGATACAGGCAGGTCACGGCCCAAGCGCTTCGGAGAAGACTGATTCTCAGTAGCACACTATCGTGTGTTTACTACCGGTTTTATCGCCTAAGAAATTTATTATGTTTTTTTTTATATTTTAAAAAAAAGAAGCGATCATTTTGTGACGTAAAATCCCAGAAACTGTCAAAGTCTGTTGATTCTCGCTTCGTTTCATACCACCTGCGTTTTACAGAAAAGACTTAAATATCACTGTACAGCACTAAAACAGAGTAACTGTTGTTATCTTGTCCATGGGATGAATAAAAATATCGAAATACAACACAACACGTTACCATGCCTAATGCGGTGTAGGAAAACTGTTGACATTCTAAACAAATTCCAGTCGTCTAAGAATGAATAAATATAAGTCGTGTATGCTTTTCATTGTGTATTGGAACACGTGAGGCAATACTGACTCTACGACTTATCTCAGAAGAAAGATTAAGGAAAGGCAAACCTACATTTCTAGCATTTTTAGACTTAGAGAAAGCTTTTGACAACGTTGACTGGAATACTCTCTTTCAAATTCTAAAGGTGACAGGAGTAAAATACAGGGAGCGAAAGGCTATTTATATTTTGTACAGAAATCAGATAGCAGTTATAAAAGTCGAGGGGCACGAAAGGGAAGCAGTGGTTGGGAAGGGAGTGAGACAATGTTGTAGCCTCTCCCCAATGTTATTCAACCTGTACGTTGAGCAAGCAGTAAAGGAAACTAAATTCAGAGTAGGTATTAAAATCCATGGAGAAGAAATAAAAACTTTGAGGTTCGCCGATGACATTGTAATTCTGTCAGAGACAACAAAGGACTTGGAAGAGTAGTTGAACGGAATGGACAGTGTCTTGAAAGGAGGATATAAGATGAACATCAAGAAAAGCAAAACGAGGATAATCGAATGTAGTCGAATTAAGTCGGATGATGCTGAGTGAATTAGATTAGGAAATAGACACTTAAAATAGTATAGGAGTTTTGCTATTTAGGGAGCAAAATAACTGATGATGGTCGAAGTAGAGAGGATATAAAATGTAGACTGGCAATAGCAAGGAAAGCGTTTCGGAATAAGAGAAATTTGTTAACATCGAGTATAGATTTAAGTGTCAGGATGTCGTTTCTGAAAGGATTTGTGTGGAGTGTAGCCATGTATGGAAGTGAAACATGGACGATAAATTGTTTGGACATGAAAAGAATAGAAGCTTTCGAAATATGGTGCTACAGAAAAATGCTGAAGATTAGATGGGTAGATCACATAACTAATGAGGAGGTATTGAGTAGAATTGGGGAGAAGAGGAGTTTGAGGTACAACTTGACAAGAAGAAGGGATCGGTTGGTAGGACATGTTCTGAGACAACGAGGGATTACCAATTTAGTATTGGAGGGCAACGTGAAGGGTAAAAATCGAAGAGGGAAACCAAGAGATGAATACACTAAGCAGATTCAGATGGATGTAGGCTGCAGTAGGTACTGGGAGATGAAAAAGCTTGCACAGGATAGAGTGGCATGGAGAGCTGCATCAAACCAGTCTCAGGACTGAAGACCACAACAACAACAACATGATTTTCAAGCGAATGTTATACCATTCTTCCTGCAAAACAGCGGGGAGTTCAGGTACGATTATAGGGGTGGATAGCGATCACGCGCCCTTCTCTCCAAAGCAGACCACAGAGGCTCAGTCATATTGAGATCTGGTGACTGGGGTGGCCAAAGAAGGTGAGACGATTAATTCTCGTGCTCACAAAACCAGTACTGGACGATGCGAGCTGTGTGAACAGGAATCCTGTCGTAATTGGGGAACAAACATTTTTATGACTCATTCCACAGCACTACAATTTACCGTGCAAAATGATTCATGGAACATGAAACTAACTATCTGTCATTGTACCAGGGGATGGGCTTGATCGCCGTGCGGTCTAAGACGCTGCTGTCATGGACTGTGCGGCTGGTCCCGGCGAATTTTCGAGTCCTCCCTCGGGCATGGGTGCGTGTGTTTGTCCTTAGGATGATTTAGATTAAGTAGTGTGTAAACTTAGGGACTGATGACCTTATCAGTTAAGTCCCATAAGATTTCACACACATTTGAACATTTGATGGGCTTGATCAGTCAAAATGGTCACATAACGCTTGCCAGTAATGCGACCTTGTATGGTGGCCAAGGAGCCAATGAAATAACATGATCTGGCTGCCCAGATCATCACCTAACTCCCGCCATGTTTCATTCTTGCGACGTAAACTCGCCCGGAAGATAGAAACAGTGTGATTGGTTGGTTAATTTGAGGGGGGGGGGGGTCGTGTTAGGGAAGGATGGGAAGGAAGTCGGCCGTGCCTTTACGAAGGAACCGCCCTGACATTTGCTTGGAGCGATTTAGGGAAATCACGGAAAACCTATATCAAGATTCCCGGACGCAGCTTCGAACCGTCGTCCTCCCTAATGCGAGTCCAGTGTGCTAGCCACTGCGCCACCTCGCTCGGTGAAACAGTGTGAAACTAGACTCATCCGACAAAATGACATTCTTCCAATGCTCCATAGTCCAGGTTTTGCGTCTTTGGCTCCACGTTTTCACATTACGGACATTTGCGTCACTTGAACTGAAAGTGATTTGTGTTATCGGTAATAGTACAAAATTTTTGTTAGTAGCTAGTTCTGTGATCTAAAAAAATAAAAGGTTTTCATATGACGCGGGCTATAAATTGAAAGTAATAGCCGGCATTTAGGCTCTCCACCAACAGACAAAACCATTCGCGACTGGCGGGCTCGTCAAGAAAAACTGGAAAAAATGAGGAAGACTAAATGCGCTAATGGAGGACTGAATGCAGAATGGCCAAAAGTAGAAAATGACGTATTGAAATGGATTCAAGGACACCGTCAAAAGCCGGCCGCGGTGGTCTCGCGGTTCTAGGCGCGCAGTCCGGAACCGTGCGACTGCTACGGTCGCAGGTTCGAATCCTGCCTCGGGCAGGAGGCAGGATTAGTTAGGTTTAAGTAGTTCTAAGTTCTAGGGGACTGATGACCACAGCTGTTAAGTCCCATAGTGCTCAGAGCTATTTGAACCATTTGAACGCCGGCCGGTGTGGCCGTGCGGTTAAAGGCGCTTCAGTCTGGAACCGCGTGACCGCTACGGTCGCAGGTTCGAATCCTGCCTCGGGCATGGATGTGTGTGATGTCCTTAGGTTAGTTAGGTTTAAGCAGTTCTAAGTTCTAGGCGACTGATGACCTCAGAAGTTAAGTCGCATAGTGCTCAGAGCCAACCATTTGAACACCGTCAAAATGGCATTGGGATTACTACAAAAATGATTCAAATACACGCTCGTAAGCTAGTGGTACACTGAAACTTAAGAGAGCTTAAGGTTGCCGTTGGTTGGTGCTACAGGTTTATGAAACGGATTTAGGATGTGAACCAAAACCAAAATATCTCAGAAATGCGACAAGAGTATGCAGAGAAAATATTTCCATCGCTCTATTATTCACCATCGAAATAAAACCAGTGTGGAAGTAAGCCAAATAGCGAATGTGGATGAAACTCCTCTGACATCTGATGTGCCGAGTAACAGAACGGTTGCCACGAAAGTTGCTAAAACTGTAACTGTAACAACAAGTGGACATGAAAAAAAAGCACTACACTTTTGTCCTTCACGTTATTCTGACGGTACTAATCTTAATCCAGTGATCATTTCCAAGCGCAAAATAGTGCCAAAACATTTTGAAATAGCGCCAGGTGGTGTTGTTCACGTGCATGACAAGGGTTGAATGGTAGAAGCTGGTATGAAATTACGGATTAACAGAGTATGGAAGAGAAGAAAGGATGCTCTATTGAAGAAGAATGATCTTCCTGTGCCAGATCACTTTAGTAGCCATTTGAAAAATTCTCTCAAGGAGAAACTGAAACAGGGAAATACAGAGCTTGCTGTTTTCCGTGCGGACTTACTTCACAACTGCAACCTCCAGCTATCTCGATAAATAAAACATTCAGCGTATTTATGAGAGAAGAATGGAACAAATTAGTGATGGATGAAACGCAACATGAATTCATTCCGAAGGGAGTTTAAAATGACCTACAATCAAACAAGTGTGTCAGTGCATAAAACAGTCGTGGTCTAGAGTGGGAGAAGAATTTATTGTTAAATCTTTAAGAAGCGCAGCATAAGTAACTCTCTCAAAGACAGTGAATATCATCTTGTATATTAATAGGACAACGATGACGATGAAGAGCAGAAAAAAATGATGACGAAAAAGAAGAAGAAAGTTCAGACGATGAATTTCAGGGATTTTTAAGGTCAGCTGGGTTTTATAAATTAAGATTTTTTTAGTCTGTCTTGGCATTCTAATAACAAAAATGGTAAAAATCTTACTTTTTAAAAAAATTGTTTAAAATTTAAGGTGCGTCTCACAGTTCGTAGCGTCTTATAGCTCTTAGAATACGGTAGCTCCAACACAATGCATTCGTAACTACACAGAACACTGTTATGACCATGGCTGACACTTGAAACTTCTTTATAACTTCGTACAGGTGCCGTTCGTGGTCAAACACCACAGTGAAACTTGCACGTTTGACTAACATCTGCTTTTATGTTCAAGCATGCATTACTTGCGGTGTATCTACATTTTTGTACAACCCCTGTACGTGACATGCACTTTCTGCTCAGTCCCACGTTCAGTACTCACAAAAAAGGTAGCTAGATTTCTTCCAGCATAATTGTGGACCAGATGGAGAAATGTCACCAAGAGTTGGTACACATATTAGCCTACCGGGAAAATCTTACGCTTTGTGTGTGTGTGTGTGTGTGTGTGTGTGTGTGTGTGTGTGTGTGTGGCCATAGGGGTGCGAGTGGCAAATGTGGAGCGCATGCAACAGCTAGGTTCACAAGTAACTTTTTTCTGGATAAAAGACTGGAAGGTGAGCCATTGCCATCACACCTAGAAGAGAGGATGGGATGGGGATTGGAATCTGATGAGTAATTTTAACCAAATCTGATTCACTTACTGACTGGAGAAAACTGCTGTGATGAGGCTCTCATAAGGGTTTTAAAATGTAGAAACTGTCGTAAACGGGTGATGTTAGTGTCAAGACACTGTGATTCCGTCAAAGACGGCAAAGGATTTGCAGGTTCAGTTGAAAGGAATGGACGGTATCTTGAAAACACTTTATAAGATGAACATAAAAATAAAGCTTGGGTAACGGAGTTTTGTGAGGTAAAATCAGATAATCCTGAAGGAATTTCATTAGTAGGATACCAATTTTCCTATTTTGGGCAGCAAAATACTGACGTTGGAAAATTCGCCATATTTCCCATTGTAGCTCAGCGAAAATAGCACCCCCGGGTATTAGGTAGGTGTGGGTACGTTTTGGTGGCCTGTCTTAGCTGTCTCGCCGTTTATAAAGAGATGTGATGAACCGGAGGAAGGTAGGGAAGACATATCATGTCGCATAGTAAATTGCCATGCCTATGATGGAATAAAAACACGCAAATACGAGTGTAGCTACATCTGCTCACGTTGGGATTTTTTAAATCTTGGTTATGGCGGAGAAACCAAAGAAGTTCTTTTTAAGCTAGTTTTTTGTTATATAAATACTACAATGAATTTTTCTAAAAGATCTTACATCTACATCTACATCCATACTCCGCAAGTCACCTGACGATGTGTGGCGGAGGGTACCTTCAGTACCTCTATCGGTTCTCCCTTCTATTCCAGTCTCGTATTGTTCGTGGAAAGAAAGATTGTCGGTATGCCTCTGTGTGGGCTCTAATCTCTCTGATTTTATCCTCATGGTCTCTTCGCGAGATATACGTAGGAGGGAGCAATATACTGCTTGACTCCTCGGTGAAGGTATGTTCTCCAAACCTCAACAAAAGCCCGTACCGAGCTACTGAGCGTCTCTCCTGCAAAGTCTTCCACTGGAGTTTATCTATCATCTCCGTAACGCTTTCGCGATTACGAAATGATCCTGTAACGAAGCGCGCTGCTCTCCGTTGGATCTTCTCTATCTCTTCCATCAACACTATCTAGTATGGATCCCACACCAGTGAGCAGTATTCAAGCAGTGGCCGAACAAGTGTATTGTAACCTACTTCCTTTGTTTTTGGACTGCATTTCCTTCCAATGAATCTGTCTGGCATTTGCTTTACCGACGATTAATTTTATATGGTCATTCAATTTTAAATCACTCCTAATGCCTACTCCCAGATAATTTATGGAACTAACTGCTTCCAGTTGCTGACCTGCTATATTGCAGCTAAATGATAAAGTATCTTTCTTTCTGTGTATTCGCAGCACATTACACTTGTCTACATTCAGATTCAATTGCCATTCCCTGCACCATGCGTCAGTTCGTTGCAGATCCTCCTGCATTTCAGCAGAATTTCCCATTGTTGCAACCTCTCGATATACCACAGCATCATCCGCAAAAAGCCTCAGTGAACTTCCGTTGTTATCCACAAGGTCATTTATATATATTGTGAATAGCAACGGTCCTGCGACACTCCCCTGCGGCACACCTGAAATCACTCTTACTTCGGAAGACTTCTCTCCATTGAGAATGACATGCTGCGTTCTGTTATCTAGGAACTCTTCAATCCAATCACACAATTGGTCTGATAGACCATATGCTCTTACTTTGTTCATTAGACGACTGTGGGGGACTGTATCAAACCCCTTGCGGAAGTTAAGAAACACGGCATCTACCTGGGAACTCGTTTCTATGGCCCTCTGAGTCTCGTGGACGAATAGCGCGAGCTGGGTTTCACACAAGCGTCTTTTTCGAAACCCATGCTGATTCCTACCGAGTAGATTTCTAGTCTCCAGAAAAGTCATTATACTCGAATATAATATGTGTTCCAAAATTCTACAACTGATCGACTTTAGAGATATAGGTCTATAGTTCTGCACATCTGTTCGACGTCCCTTCTTGAAAACGGGGATGACCTGTGCCCTTTTACAATCTTTTGGAACGCTACGCTCTTCTAGAGACCTGCGGCACACCGCTGCAAGAAGGGGGACAAGTTCCTTTGCGTGCTCTGTGTAAAATCGAACTGGTATTCCATCAGGTCCAGCGGCCTTTCCTCTTTTGAGCGATTTTAATTGTTTTTCTATCCCTCTGTCGTGTATTTCGATATCTACCATTTTGTCATCTGTGCGACAATCTAGAGAAGGAACTACAGTGCAGCTTGGAAAATGACATTTAGTATTTCGGCCTTTAGTCTGTCATCCTCTGTTTCAGTACCATTTTGGTCACAGAGTGTCTGGACATTTGGTTTTGATCCACCTACCGCTTTGACATAAGACCAAAATTTCTTAGGATTTTCTGCCAAGTGAGTACATAGAACTTTATTTTCGAATTCATTGAATGCCTCTCGCATAGCCATCCTCACGCTACATTTCGCTTCATGTAATTTTTGTTTGTCTGAAAGGCTTTGGCTCTGTTTACGTTTGCTGTGAAGTTCCCTTTGCTTCCGCAGCAGTTTTCTAACTCAGTTGTTGTACCACGGTGGCTCTTTTCCATCTCTTACGATCTTGTTTGGCACATATTCATCTAATGCATATTGTACGATGGTTTTGAACTTTGTCCACTGATCCTCAACACTATCTGTACTTGAGATAAAACTTTTGTGTTGAGCTGTCAAGTACTCTGAAATCTGCTTTTTGTCACTTTTGCTAAACAGAATAATCTTCCTACCTTTTTTTAATATTTCTGTTTACGGTTGAAATCATTGATACAGTAACCGCTTTATGATCGCTGATTCCCTGTTGTGCGTTAACTGTTTCAAATAGTTCGGGTCTGTTTCTCACCAGAAGGTCTAATATGTTATCGCCACGAGTCGGTTCTCTGTTTAACTGCTCAAGGTAGTTTTCAGATAATGCACTTAAAAAAATTTCACTGGATTATTTATCCCTGCCCCCCTTTATAAACGTTTGAGTCTCCCAGTCTATATCTGATAAATTAAAATCTCCACCCAGAACTATAACATGGTCGGGAAATCTACGTGAAATATTTTCCAAATTTTTCTTCAGATGTTCTGCCACAACAGCTGCTGAGCCAGGGGGCCTATAGAGACATCCAGTTACCATGTTTGAGCCTGCTTTAACCGTGACCTTCACCCACTTGCTTTATAGTATTTACAGTGTCCTTATACTTTTGAAAACGTTTAAATTTCTTGACGGGTTCGGTGACGTAGCCTGCAGATGCAGAACAATGGCTGACTTTCGACAAGCAAGGGGTAACGATTTGGTGTCACTGTGTCAGAAGAAGCAATTGAGGTCTTCCATAGCCAACTAAAGTCGTTCGTGGCTAGATCTTATTTCTAATACCACTCAGTCCGAATACATTTCCAGAGTTTACTAATTTCTCTCGAGATTTTCTTTCTCTATCCCATGATGCAAGATAATACAGAAAAGAATACAATGAAAACCTTTTTATGTAAAAATAAGTACAGATGCAGTTTGTGACGGTGGTTAACGTCATGAAGCTGTCTCATTCTCGTGGCATAGTACAGTCAAAATTAAACTTCCTTTACTGACAGACAGTAAACTGTTGCAGTTCCTTGATTTGACAGTCTCATGTGAGCTGTGAGGTACGTATTGTTAAAAACGTAACGCGTGACAGTAACTGTTTCTTCACATCGATATTGAGCCGTATTATGGAAATTTTGTTTCAATAATTTGAAATGAACGTATCGTTTTGGTGGGGTACTTTCATGACCAACACTTGTCTTTCACTTCTCATAATGCTTCGTGGTCATCTGGCCTTTTTGGATGCTACATAGAACTGACTCATTCAATCACCTGATGTGAGGTGATTTTTTGCTCTCCAGAAACTTCTGAGAGCTAAGGTCTATGCAAATCTCTTGGAACTATTGGACAGTTAAATACAGTAATATATCATTTTTGACAGAATGACCCACGGAGTTGAAATGTTCCCAACATAGATTAATATTTGTAAGTGCTTTCTTCAGTTTCAAAATATACAGACACGCAAAACGAGTGCTAGTACTCTACTGGACAACATACTGCTATTCATAGTTCAACTCAAATCAACCTACAAAGTTACGTTCCTATCACACACGTATTAACGATATCCCATACTTTATAGTAAACATTGGCACAAAATTATGGTTGCTTATTAAACAGCTTCCATCAGGCAGGACAGTGCAAATTAGCCGATAGGCAACAACGTACTTACTGTACAGCGTGAGCAAACTATACTATGACATTAAAGTACAGTGTATTTACATTCAACTAACATTAATATTTAGTATTGACCACTCTAATATCTCTTCCTGAAAGGCGAGGATACAGAATCACAGTAGGCTCTCTAGCGCAAAAACGAACAAATCGTAAAGGACAATCATTGGTGGAATGTCTAAAAATTTGAGACTATTTATTAAGTACTCAGATTTCAGCCATCCTTTATACTAAACAGATGGTATGAATATCTGTTGAACCCAATCTTTGGAGCGATCCACATACACCGTCTGACCACATTACGAGACCTTCAAAAGGAAATAAAAATGTAAAACTTTTACGAGGTGCTAAACTGGATTTGGATCAATACGGTTCAAATATAAATCCGACAAATCTGTCTTGAAACATCAATTGGCATAGGGCTCCCATGATAGTTAAGTTTCACACCACAATATGTATGAATAATCAAAAAGCAAAAGTTAAACAAGCATGAACTGATAACAGGTCCTGATCGAAAGACGTCTTAGTTCAGATTGCAACTTATCCGCCCTAAAGAAAACTCATGGTCGCTTGGCGAGCTAAAAACAGTGGTCACAGAATCGTCCTAAAGTGAAAGAAACGTTGTAGAGTATGCGCTCCTGATGTATGCAATTCACTACAACTAGTACTATATGAGTTCTGCGATATAAGGCCCAAGGAATGGTTTGTAGTGGACCTGAATATGGCGGAAGCACTGTGCCGAAACTAATTGTTTGCAATAAATGTCTTTGAGGATACGGCTGTGTGATGTTAGTTTCCTTTATTTATATAAACAGTCGCCGTCTTCCACAAAAAAAAAGTTCGAAAGTGTCGTAGACTATAATAACATTCAATGACGGGAAAAATAACAGGGACTGATTTCAGGGTACTAATTGCCTCCTTTGTTTATGAGCCTTAACTGTTTAAGAACAAACTTTCATTATCTTGATCGCAATTCATAGTTAATAGCTGGCTGTTTGAAGTTTTAGGTGAGTCATTTGCATATTCGAAATAAACAATTACAGTATTGGAATGTCTTTGGACGTTTGTTTACATTGATTGAATTTCTTTGCTTTTCGAAAAATATGACTGATTCTGACAACATCCATTTCTTCGAAATCAGCTTAATGTTGATGAGGTATTATTCTTGTTATAATGTGCAATTCTGTACACACATCATATGTGTACGTCATTTTCACATTTAAAATTCTTCTGGGAACGTTTTATTTTATTTAGATTGATGTTTTTTATGCACTAATTCTTAAATGCTCGCAGCTTTTGCCCCGTGCTTATATTCACGATTGTTTATCATTAGAGTGCCATGTTATAGTGTCGCATTTCACTGTATGGATTGTAAAGATCGTACTGATTTTAGTTTTAATTTTCGTAGAATGACTAGCTGATTGTTAAGGCCATATACGTAGTCTTTAGCGTCTGATTACCAAAAAGTTAACAAAATTTTTTGTGGTGGCCGTTTTCGCAGCAGCTGTATGCAGATTGCAGTTATTTAAAAGAAGAACGCCTTCTGCATGCTGCACATTACTTTTTTATTACGCAACCTTGGTCGTATTTTTCTTTTAAATTACCAAAAATTAACTTTGACTCATAGCTTAATTATTGACGATAACAGTCAGCATTAGTAATTGGGCGTACCACATCTGGTTCCAGGCGGGTGAGAATTTGTCACAGCATTCGGTATTAGTGTTTTAATAAAACCCAAAGGAGAATTAAATAAACATTGAAGTTCATCTGCGCTAGAGGCTAACAGCACAATGCTGCCAGTAACAGCAAGGAGCTTCTTCCGTTAACATGAATTCATTTATCGTTTTACCATCTTAAATATCATCAAAGTTCTACGTTGTGTACTGGGAGTAGTTTCTACGATACGGTGTTTCCTTGTATGATGTCTCTTTCTGTTCTAAGACTCCCGCTGTCCTGATTATGTGATTCTTGAACTTTTCTCGGTGGATTGGGTACTGTATGAAATTTCGGAACTGCAACCGGATGACGTCGATATCTTGCCACGATATTCTAGCTTGAAATCCATTCAGCCTTTCGGTCATCCGACAGTGTAAACCTCACGCGAAGATAACTGAATGGCTGTCAGCCGAAATATCGCGGCAAGATGTCGACGTCACCCGGCTGCCATCCCGCAATCTCATGCAATATCCTCGTGACGTCTGATAGCTACTGCAGCCTTGATGATCATTTCTTTCAGCACACCAACGAACACTAAGGTATTGGCCCGTGGTCTAGGGGTAGCGTCTTTGATTCATAATCAAAACGTCTTCGGTCCCGGGTTCGATCCCCGCCACTGCCTAAATTTCGATAAATAATCAGCATCGGCGGCCGAAGACTTCCGGCATAAGAAGTCAGCCTCATTCTGCCAACGGCCTTGTCAAAGAGGGCGGAGGAGCGGATAGAGGTTCAGGACACTATCTTGTCCTACGGGTGGGAAATTGCCCCTAAAGGCGGAAGAATCAGCAATGATGAACGACACGAGGACGCAGAAGGCAATGGAAACCACTGCATTAAAGACACGTAACGTGTATCCACAGGACATGTGGCCTGTAATTTAAGACGTATCATGATGATCTCTCCATTGAAAAAAGATTCTGGAATAGTCCCCCATTCGGATCTCCGGGAGGGGACTGCCAAGGGGGAGGTTACCGTGAGAAAAAGATTGAATAATCAACGAAAGGATAACGTTCTACGAGTCGGGGAATGGAATGTCAGAAGCTTGAACGTGGTAGGGAAACTAGAAAATCTGAAAAGGGAAATGCAAAGGCTCAATCTAGATATAGTAGGGGTCAGTGAAGTGAAGTGGAAGGAAGACAAGGGTTTCTGGTCAGATGAGTATCGGGTAATATCAACAGCAGCAGAAAATGGTATAACAGGTGTAGGATTCGTTATGAATAGGAAGGTAGGGCAGAGGGTGTGTTAGTGTGAACAGTTCAGTGACCGGGTTGTTCTAATCAGAATCGACAGCAGACCAACACCGACAACGATAGTTCAGGTAAACATGCCGACGTCGCAAGCTGAAGATGAACAGATACAAAAGTGTATGAGGATATTGAAAGGGTAATGCAGTATGTAAAGGGGGACGAAAATCTAATAGTCATGGGCGACTGGAATGCAGTTGTAGGGGAAGGAGTAGAAGAAAAGGTTACAGGAGAATATGGGCTTGGGAAAAGGAATGAAAGAGGAGAAAGCTAGTAATAGCGAATACCCTGTTCAAGAATCACAAGAGGAGGAGGTATACTTGGAAAAGTCCGGGAGATACGGGAAGATTTCAGTTAGATTACATCATGGTCAGACAGAGATTCCGAAATCAGATACTGGATTGTAAGGCGTACCCAGGAGCAGATATAGACTCAGATCACAATATAGTAGTGATGAAGAGTAGGCTGAAGTTCAAGACATTAGTCAGGAAGAACCAATACGCAAAGAAGTGGGATACGGAAGTACTAACGAATGACGAGATACGTTTGAAGTTCTCTAACGCTATGGATACAGCAATAAGGAATAACGCAGTAGGCAGTACAGTTGAAGAGGAATGGACATCTCTAAAAAGGGCCATCACAGAAGTTGGGAAGGGAAACATAGGTACAAAGAAGGTAGCTGCGAAGAAACCATGGGTAACAGAAGAAATACTTCAGTTGATTGATGAAAGGAGGAAGTACAAACATGTTCCGGGAAAATCAGGAATACAGAAATACAAGTCGCTGAGGAATGAAATAAATAGGAAGTGCAGGGAAGCTAAGACGAAATGGCTGCAGGAAAAATGTGAAGACATCGAAAAAGATATGATTGTCGGAAGGACAGACTCAGCGTACAGGAAAGTCAAAACAACCTTTGGTGACATTAAAAGCAACGGTGGTAACATTAAGAGTGCAACGGTAATTCCACTGTTAAATGCAGAGGAGAGAGCAGATAGGTGGAGAGAATACATTGAAAGCCTCTATGAGGGTGAAGATTTGTCTGATGTGATAGAAGAAGAAACAGGAGTCGATTTAGAAGAGATAGGGGATCCAGTGTTAGAATCGGAATTTAAAAGAGCTTTGGAGGACTTACGGTCAAATAAGGCAGAAGGGATAGATAACATTCCATCAGATTTTCTAAAATCATGGGGGGAAGTGGCAACAAAACGACTGTTCACGTTGGTGTGTAGAATATATGAGTCTGGCAACATACCATCTGACTTTCGGAAAAGCATCATCCCCACAATTCCGAAGACGGCAAGAGCTGACAAGTGCGAGAATTATCGCACAATCAGCTTAACAGCTCATGCATCGAAGCTGCTTACAAGAATAATATACAGAAGAATGGAAACGAAAATTTAGAATGCGCTAGGTGACGATCAGTTTGGCTTTAGGAAAAGTAAAGGGACGAGAGAGGCAATTCTGACGTTACGGCTAATAATGGAAGCAAGGCTAAAGAAAAATCAAGACAGTTTCATAGGATTTGTCGACCTGGAAAAAGCGTTCGACAATATAAAATGGTGCAAGCTGTTCGAGATTCTGAAAAAAGTAGGGGTAAGCTATAGGGAGAGACGGGTCATATACAATATGTACAACAACCAAGAGGGAATAATAAGAGTGGACGATCAAGAACGAAGTGCTCGTATTAAGAAGGGTGTAAGACAAGGCTGTAGCCTTTCGCCCCTACTCTTCAATCTGTACATCGAGGAAGCAATGATGGAAATAAAAGAAAGGTTCAGGAGTGGAATTAAAATACAAGGTGAAAGGATATCAATGATACGATTCGCTGATGACATTGCTATCCTGAGTGAAAGTGAAGAAGAATTAAATGATCTGCTGAACGGAATGAACAGTCTAATGAGTACACAGTATGGTTTGAGAGTAAATCGGAGAAAGAAGGAGGTAATGAGAAGTAGTAGAAATGAGAACAGCGAGAAACTTAACATCAGGATTGATGGTCACGAAGTCAATGAAGTTAAGGAATTCTGCTACCTAGGCAGTAAAATAACCAATGACGGACGGAGCAAGGAGGACATCAAAAGCAGACTAGCTATGGCAAAAAAGGCATTTCTGGCCAAGAGAAGTCTACTAATATCAAATACCGGCCTTAATTTGAGGAAGAAATTTCTGAGGATGTACGTTTGGAGTACAGCATTGTATGGTAGTGAAACATGGACTGTGGGAAAACCGGAACAGAAGAGAATCGAAGCATTTGAGATGTGGTGCTATAGACGAATGTTGAAAATTAGGTGGACTCGTAAGGTAAGGAATGAGGAGGTTCTACGCAGATTCGGAGAGGAAAGGAATATGTGGAAAACACTGATAAGGAGAAGGGACAGGATGATAGGACATCTGCTAAGACATGAGGAAAAGACTTCCATGGTACTAGAGGGAGCTGTAGAGGGCAAAAACTGTAGAGGAAGACAGAGATTGGAATACGTGAAACAAATAATTGAGGACGTAGGTTGCAAGTGCTACTCTGAGATGAAGAGGTTAGCACAGGAAAGGAATTCGTGTCGGGCCGCATCAAACCAGTCAGTAGACTGATGACAAAAAAAAAAGGTGACAAAAGCCATGGGATACCTCTTAAGATCGTGTAGGACCCTTTGCAAGGCATAGTGCAGCAGCTCGTCGTTGCATAGACTCAGCAAGCGGTTGGAAGTCCCCTGCAGAAATATTGAGCCATGCTGCCTCTATAGACGTCCATAATTGCGAAAATGTTGCTGGTACAGGATGTTGTGCACGAACTTACCACTCGATTATGTCCCATCAATGTCCGGTGGGACTCATGTCGGGCAATCTGGGTGGACAAATCTTTCACTCGAGTTGGCCAGAATGTTCTTCAAACCAGTCGCGAACAACTTTGACCCGCTCCGACATGTCGCATCGTCATCCATAAAAATTCCGTAGATATTTGGGAATAAGACGTCCACGAATGGCTGCAAGTGGTCTCCAACTAGCCGAACATCCAGAGGACCCAGTCCATTCTACGTAAACACAGCCCACATCATTATGGAGTCACCACCAGCTTCACTGTGTCTTGTTGACAACCTGGTCCCTGGTTTCGTGGAGTCTGCGCCACACTCTAAAGCCACAATCATCTCTTACCAACGAAATCAGTACTCACCTGACAAGACCGAGGTTCTCCGGTCGTCTAAGGTCCAAACCATATGATGGCTAGCCCAGGAGAGGCGCTGTAGGAGATGTGCTGTTAGCAATGGCTCTTGCGTCGGTCGTCTGTTACCATGGTCCATTAACGCATTGTCCTAACGGATACGTTCTTCGTACGTCCCACATTTATTTCTGTGGTTGTTACACGCAGTGTTGTTCGTCTGTCTACGCAAACGCCGCTGCTCTTCGTCGTTACGTGAAGGCCATCGGCTACTGTGGTGTCCATAGTGATAGATAATGCCTGAAATTTGGTAATTTGGGCAAAATGTCAACATTGTGGATCTGGGAATATTGAACTCCCTAACGACTTCCGAAATGGAATGGGCCATGCATCTGGCTCCAGTTACCATTCCGCGTTCAGAGTCTTTTAATTCCCGTCGGGCGGCCATAATCACATGGGAAACCTTTTGAAGTGAATCACCTGAGTGCAAAAGACAGCTCCGCAAACGCACGGGCCTTCTATACCTTATGTATGCAATACTACCGCCAGCAGTATGTGTGCATGTCTTTATCCCATGACTTTTGTCACCTCATTGTAGTTCTGAAGCAGTTGTCCTCTTTCTCAAGTGGTGTGAGTAAAGATTATGTTGAAATTAAAGAAAAAAAAGCTTTTTTTTAATAGAAACGTCTTAGTTCTAGGAAAAGTTATAACACATATTCATCTCTCAGTTCTATAATATTGGTCACGATTAATAACTGATCTGTTTTGTTATACCTTCCTGAAAAGCCAATCTGTTTTGTTTTATGCAACTGCTAATACTTTGATAGAATGTCGTGTATACTGTGGAGAAGAGGCAACATCTGCGATCCGATCATAACCAGTTACTGATTGCTATGTACTATGGACCTGTTATTATTTGATACAACAACAATTAACCATTTATACTGAGCTTAAATTCATGTACGACAGAAGCAGTCATGCTGCCGAAAGCTAATCGTTAAGATCCAGATTTTCAAATTACTTCCAAAAGACATATCATTATTAGGTGCTTTTGAATTTGTTATGTGCTTAATTATGGTATTATTTAAGTTTATAATTTCATTTAAGTTAAACCAGATACGTTGGATTTCCAGACTTTGCTGGCGTCACTCTATAGCTTCCACACTAATAAAATATTTTTAAAGACATTTATGTGAATGTCCTAACATACAGATGTGAAACCTTTGATATTGGTGATGGCAAGACATTGTTTAAATCAATGTGCAGGGTAATACTTGACTGGAAGGACTGGCTGTTAATTTACATTATGCAAAAGTACTGAACTGGATGTTAATGATAGTAAGGAAGAAGCAGCTATCAGGACAGTAGTAGGACAGGAGCGCCCTCTATGAAAAACGTATGTTTTTAGGGGTGTCCGGGTACCTTTGATCACATAGTGTATGTGGAATGTCGCGACATGTGGAAAAGAAAGCTGGACATTAGATAAGGAGGAGAAAACTCGCCTTGAAGCTGCAGAAACGTGCTTCTGAAGGAGAATTACAGGAACTACCTGGCCTGACAGACAAAAGAGTGAGATGGTTCTACAGGAAACAGGAGAGAAGAAAGGACTACAATAAGTTACAGGTCAACGCCAAGTAAAACTTGTTGACATTCAACCAGACACGGCATTATTCTGTAAAACATTTTCGAAAGCAAATTTATATGTAAGAAAACGAGGGAACGACCGAGAACACCCTGTTTAAAAAAATATGATCAGTTAGATAGGATATTCTTCATACACGTATATGAAGAGCTGAAGAGAGGAAGCTGTGGCTGCAGAGATAAGGCTTAGCGTTCTGCACCTTAAAACAAACCGTCCTTTTGGTAGCAGTCATTTTGCAAAAGCATTCAAAGAAAGTATAACGTCCGCGTTTTTCTGTTAGGTCTTTTTCGGAACACTTTTGTTCAGCCGTTAACCCTTTATCTTTGTCCCCTATTGCAGCATATGCCCTGTGTTGCTCCTTCCTTCTTTAACCAATGTGTCCATTGCGTCGTAGAACGTGTCAAAGAAAGAGAAGCGAATGTACCACAGTGTGACAGCGTTCAAAAGATGGAGTAAATCTGTTCACGCACACACGTCCGCACATTTTAGTTCTCCGTAAACTGACAAACATAATGAGCACAATAAAGTTTAATTAGTTTCCACGACATACGGCAGCAAATGTTGGAACTTTTTTCGTGATTGAAGCCTTCTTTATTTGTAATCTTTGTGCTGATTTTCGTAAAGCACGCTAACAATTCGTCCCTCAGGTTTACTTTTGCTCTAATGGTTTACTTTCAACCTTTCTTACCATTCAGTACTGAGTGGAAAATAATCTGAATGAAGACCTGATTCCACAAAATTATGGTTTGTCGAGAGTTTGGTCTTCTCTGTTGTTCACGCTCGTTCAGGAAAATTCTAGGCTGGTGCAAAAATTACGCCTCAGAGAATACGATACAAAAAGGTTAAAATACCGCAGCACACAGAGCAAAGTTTACACGATTCACAGTCGGCTTCCCACCTTGGCGTTACGTTGACGACAATGGCGTTAGGGAGAGCATCCGGCCACAAAGTTAACGAATAAAATAAAATTTGTCAAATTCTGAAAGAGTAAACCTCTTACTAGGTGGGATAAATGCTATAGGAAACACAGTAGGACACGTACGAAGACAAACAAGGGTAAGAAATCAAACGAAATTCGATTATGCTGTAATGAGCCACTGGTGAGCGACTCCTGCACAAAAATACTCAGAAAATATCGCTGAACATGTTCCGCAATTTCTTTAGTGTTGTTCGGGATCAACCTATACGAATGCACGTTGATGGCTGCATGATTCCATACTCTGGTGTTTAGTAAGAAAAAATTCTTACACGAATCAGCTAAACACTTCTCATTCCGGAACGATACCTCACAGCGCTACAACATACTACACGGCGTCACAGAATTTTAAGATTCTGTGTGATGTCCGAGCTTCTGCGTAGTTTATTAGGTAGAAAATTTTAATGCGTTTCCAGGCTGACTAGTTCCCTGTTACATTATTTTAGCTGTTGTGCTGTTATTGTCTCTTTTAACAATAAAAGTTTGGTCTTCTGTGTGAAGGTATCAGTGCTAGTGGAGAGAGTGTAACAGAGTGGCTGAGAATTATATTTTGTTCCAGCTGTTCCCGGCCACACATTGTTGTGGCTCAGTCTGATTAAATGGAAAAGAAAGAAAAGAGAAATCGTACGTTTCTAATATGCAAGGGAATTGGATATACGTTCCGTCTCCTCTCTCTTTGTCGATCTTCTCACCCTTCCCTCCTATCCCGTCCTTCACCGTCTCCCCCTTTCGCTGTCCATCTTCTCCATCCTCTCTCACTCTCTCTCTCCATCTACTCCTTCTCCCTCTGTTCTTCAGCTGCTCCCCCATTTCTCTGTCAATCTTTTCTTCCCTCCCTCCCTTCATCACCTCCTGCCCTCTCTCTCTCTCTCTTTCTCTCTCTCTCTCTCTGTCCTTCAACTCCTCTCCACCTCTCTCGATCTTCTCAAGCCCTCTCTCTACTTCCATCTCCTCCTTTCTGATTTCTATGTACATTTCCTTCTACCCCTCTGCCCATTTTCTCTTCCCTCCTCTAGCTAATCTTGAGCCACAGTTGCTGCAAATTCAGATTCTGTAGTAGTATTCAGATCGTAAGCCAATAAGCCATAAATAAAACTTTCACTATTATATGTTTTATAGATGTATTATTATATTACGTATATTAAACGTATATACCGTATGTCCACCCGAATGTTCATTAAAGTATTGCGCAAAAATTTGAAATAAATAGATCAAGAACTTTTCGGGATTTTTGATAACAACGATTCCCCTTTCCATATAACATATTTATTTATATATTATATATATTTAAAAAGAGGCATATAAAAACACGCTCGTATTCGAATACTACGTTGTATAAAAATTTCAAATCAATCGTCAAAGAACTTTCGCTTATATGGATGTAAATGTTATTTTAGATTGTTATCAAAAACCTCATATTCGTTAGTTGAAAATCTTATGTCTCTAAGCTCTTCACCGATTTCTTTGAAATTCTAACGCAACGTTTCATTCGAATGCGCGTGTTTGCAAATATTTGAATACGTTATTCGACAAGCAAATCTAAAGAAAAAAGTTCATGTAAACATAGGTCCGCAAATGTTTAGTTGCGAAGTTACGTGCTAATAAAAGATTTTGCCTGAAATTTAGCAACTTCGCTAATAAAGCCATCGCAAAACTGTAGGAGGTTAAAGTAAAGAACGATTTCCATTTATTTTGTTGTTATTGGTCTGGTGAATCTAATAAAATATGTCCCAGGTGTGTACCTGCTGTGGTTTTCCAGAACATCTAGAGAAGCAAAGGCGTAATTTCGTAAAATGGTATTAATAAAAGCAGATTATCTGACACATTCATACAATTTCAGTTAACGTTATTACCAACATTTTTCCAAAATTAAATTCTCTACAACTTCTGTTGCAAATTTTGTGCAATTGTCTGGAATATTAAAAAAAAAAAAAATTGTACCAAGTAATTAATAAATTAAAAATTTTACGAAATTACGTCATTGCTTCTCTGAATTTTCTGGAAAACTACTGCAGATACACGTCTGGGACATGTTTTATTAGATTCACCAGACCAATAACAACGAAATAAATGGAAATCGTGCTTTACTTTAACCTCGTACAGTTCTGCGATGGCTTCATATTAACGAAGTTGCTAAATTACAGACAAAATCTCTTATTATCACGTAACTTCGCAACTAAACATTTGCGGGCCTATTTTTGAAATGACCTTTTTTATTTAGTTTTACTTGTAGAGTAACATATTTAAATATTTGCATCTCTTCGTGAATATATATTTCTGAGCTCTCTAGCTACAAAAAAAAAATGTGGAGGTCATTAGTCGTGAGATACGGCCCGGGTGAGGTGCACAACTGACGACATAAAAAATGAAATTAATGGCCTCCGCTCAAGCTACTGTTACGAGAAAGCAAAAGTACGTATCGACATACTTATTTCATCATATATACAGGTTGGTCCATTGATAGTGACCGGACCAAATATCTCACGAAATAAGCGTCAAACGAAAAAACTACAAAGAACGAAATTCGTCTAGCTTGAAGGGGGAAACCAGATGGCGCTATGGTTGGCCCGCTATATGGCGCTGCCACAGATCAAATGAATATCAACCGCGTTTTTTTAAAATAGGAACACCCATTTTTATTACACATTCGTGTAGTACGTATAGAAATATGAATGTCGTAGTTGGGCCACTTTTTTCGCTTTGTGATAGATGGTGCTGTAATAGTCACAAACATATGGCTCACAATTTCAGACGAACAGTTGGTAACAGGTAGGTTTTTTAAATTAAAATACAGAATGTAGGTACCTTTGAACATTTTATTTCGGTTGTTCCAGTGGGGTATATGTACCTTTGTGAACTTATCATTTCTGAGAACGCACGCTGTTACAGCGTAATTACCTGTAAATACCACATTAATGCAATAAATGCTCAAAATGATGTCCGTCAACCTCAATGCATTTGGCAATACGTGTAACGACATTCCTCTCAACACTGACGTTTCTGAGATTTCCGATACTCGCGCAATTTGTCTGCTACTGATGTGCGGATTAGCCGTGACAGCAGCTAAAACACCTACTTGCGCATCATCATTTGTTGCAGGTCGTGGTTGACGTTTCACATGTGGCTGAACACTTCCTGTTTCCTTAAATAACGTAACCATCTGGGGAACGGTCCGGACTCCCGGATGATGTCGTCCAGGATACCGAGCAGCATACATAGCACACGCCCGTTGGGCATTTTGATCACAATAGCCATACACCAACACGATATGGATCTTTTTCGCAATTGGTAAACGGTCCATTTTAACACGGGCAATGTATCACGAAGCAAATACCGTCCGTACTGGCGTAATGTTATGTGATACCACGTACTTATACGCTTGTGACTATTACAGCGCCATCTACCACAAAGCGAAAAAAGTGGTCTAACTAAAACATTCACATTTCTTTATGTATTACACGAATATGTAATAAAAAATTGGGGTTCCTATTTTTTTAAAAACGCAGTTGATATCCGTTTGACCTGTGGCAGCGCCATCTAGCGGGCCAGCCATAGCGCCATCTGATTTCCCCCTTCAAGCTAGACAAGTTTCGTTCTTTGTAGTTTTTTCATTTGACGCTTATTCTCGTCTTCGGCCTCGTCCTGTTGGTGGCCTGCTGTGCGAACGCCGGCAGCAGAAATTTTTACGAAGTCTCAGACGGTGTTCAGGAAATATAGATTAGGCAGAATTGGTGGTGGATTGTTTGTGTCTAACAGTAGTGGTTTATCTTGTAGTGAAGTTGAAGTAGATACTCCGTGCGAATTGGTATGTGTGGAGGTTATACTTAACAGCCGAACTATGTTAATAATTGGCTCCTTCTACCGACCCCCAGACTCCTATGATATAGTTGCTGAACAGTTCAGAGAAAATTTGAGTCTCGTAACAAATAAATACCCCACTCATATGGTTATAGTTGGTGGGGACTTCAACCTTCCCTCGATATGTTGGCAAAAATACTTGTTCAAAACCGGTGGTAGGCAGAAAACATCTTCCGAGATTGACCTAAACGCTTTCTCCGAAAATTATTTGGAGCAGTTAGTCCATGAACCCACGCGAATTGCAAATGGTTGCGAAAACACACTTTACCTCTTAGCCACAAACAATCCAGAGCTAATAGAGAGCATCATGACTGATACAGGGATTAATGATCACAAGGTCGTTGTAGCTAGGCTCAATACCGTTTCTTCCAAATCCACCAGAAACAAACGCAAAATAATTTTATTTAAAAAAGCGGAAAAGTGTCACTAGAAGCCTTCCTAAGAGACAATCTCCATTCCTTCCGAACTGACAATGCAAATGTAGACGAGATGTGGCTCAAATTCGGAGATATAGTAGCAACAGCAATTGAGAGATTCATACCTCATAAATTGGTAAGTGATGAAACTGATCCGCCATTGTACACAAAACAAGTCCGAACGCTGTTGCAGAGGCAACGGAAAAAGCATGCGAAGTTCAGAAGAACGTGAAATCCCGAAGATTGGCTTAAATTTACAGACGCGCGAAATTTGGCACGGAATTCAATGCGAGATGCCTTTAATAGGTTCCACTACGAAACATTGTCTCGAAATTTGGTAGAAAATCCGAAGAAATTCTGGTCGTATGTAAAGTACACAAGCGGCAAGACGCAGTCATTACCTTCGCTGAGCAGTGCCGATGGTACTGTTACCGACGACTGGGCCACTAAAGCGGAGTTATTGAACGCAGTTTTCCGAAATTCCTTCACCAGGGAAGACGAATGGAATATTCCAGAATTTGAAACACGAACAGGTGCTAGCATGAGTTTCTTAGAAGTAGATACCTTAGGGGTTGCGAAGCAACTCAAATCGCTTGATACGGGCAAGTCTTCAGGTCTAGGTTGTATACCGATTAGATTCCTTTCAGATTACGCTGATACAATAGCTCCCTACTTAACAATCATATACAACCGCTCGCTCACCGATAGATCTGTACCTACAGATTGCGCAGGTCGCACCAGTGTTTAAGAAGGGTAGTAGGAGTAATCCATCGAACTACAGACCTATATCAAATGGCTCCTAGCACTATGGGACTTAACATCTATGGTCATCAGTCCCCTAGAACTTAGAACTACTTAAACCTAACTAACCTAAGGACATCACACAACACTCAGTCATCACGAGGCAGAGAAAATCCCTGACCCCCGCCGGGAATCGAACCCGGGAACTACAGACCTATATCATTGACGTCGGTTTTCAGTAGGGTTTTGTAGCATATACTGTATTCAAACATTATGATTCACCTCGAAGGGAACGATCTATTGATACATAATCAGCATGGTTTCAGAAAACATCGTTCTTGTGCAACGCAGCTAGCTCTTTATTCGCACGAAGTAATGGCCGCTATCGACAGGGGATCTCAAGTTGATTACGTATTTCTAGATTTCCCGAAAGCTTTTGACACCGTTCCTCACAAGCGACTTCTAATCAAGCTGCGGGCCTATGGGGTATCGTCTCAGTTGTGCGACTGGATTCGTGATTTCCTGTCAGGAAGGTCGCAGTTCGTAGTATTAGACGGCAAATCATCGAGTATAACTGAAGTGATATCAGGTGTTCCCCAGGGAAGCGTCCTGGGACCTCTGCTGTTCCTGATCTATATAAATGACCTCGGTGACAATCTGAGCAGTTCTCTTAGGTTGTTCGCAGATGATGCTGTAATTTACCGTCTAGTAAGGTCATCCGAAGACCAGTATCAGTTGCAAAGCTATTTAGAAAAGATTGCTGTATGGTGTGGCAGGTGGCAGTTGACGCTAAATATCGAAAAGTGTGAGGTGATCCACATGAGTTCCAAAAGAAATCCGTTGGAATTCGATTACTCGATAAATATTACAATTCTCAAGGCTGTCAATTCAACTAAGTACCTGGGTGTTAAAATTAGGAACAACTTCAGTTGGAAAGACCACATAGATAATATTGTGGGGAAGGCGAGCCAAAGGTTGCGTTTCATTGGCAGGACACTTAGAAGATGCAACAAGTCTACTAAAGAGACAGCTTACACTACACTCGTTTGTCCTCTGTTAGAATATTGCTGCGCAGTGTGGGATCCTTACCAGGTGGGATTGACGGAGCACACAAAGGGTGCAAAAAAGGGCAGCTCGCTTTGTATTATCACGTAACAGGGGAGAGAGTGTGGCAGATATGATGCGCGAGTTGGGATGAAAGTCATTAAAGCAAAGACATTTTTCGTCGCGGCGAGATCTATTTACGAAATTTCAGTCACCAACTTTCTCTTCCGAATGCGAAAATATTTTGCTGAGCCCAACCTACATAGGTAGGAATGATCATCAAAACAAAATAAGAGAAATCAGAGCTCGAACAGAAAGGTTTAGGTATTCGTTTTTCCCGCGCGCTGTTCGGGAGTGGAATGGTAGAGAGATAGTATGATTGTGGTTCGATGAACCCTCTGCCAAGCAAATGTGAATTCCAGAGTAATCATGTAGATATAGATGTAGATTTGGCCCGGTCACTATCAATGGACCACCGTGTATATGTGGCGCTATAGTATGTTTATAAAAAACACGCCCAACGCGAATCCAACGTGGCGACAAAATTTAAAAGGAATCGGTGAAGAACTTTCAGAGATATGCGATTTTGGTTCAACTGGTTCAAATGACTCTGAGCACTATGGGACTTAACATCTGTGGTCATGAGTCCCCTAGAACTGAGAACTACTTAAACCTAACTAACCTAAGGACATCACACACATCCATGCCCGAGGCAGGATTCGAACCTGCGACCGTAGCAGTCGCGCGGTTCCGAATGCGATTTTGGAAGAGCGAACATTTATATTTTTATTTGTTAAGATTTTGCACTCTGGCGCTAATTTTCAAAAAATCGTTAACTGTCCTCTCCGGTCTACTGTAGAGCTATCCGCGCATAACAGCACCCACCACCAGAATGCGTGCGAAGCGTCTGCAAAAAGACGTCCCGCTGCTCTTGTCCTTCTCCGCAGATAACGCTGACGGCGCCAGAGTCAACGCTCAGACATCGGTTATCGCCTGCCTCGGTCCTTATATAACGGCACGTTGTCCAGCCGGTGTCACCCAGTGAACCTCGCGATCGCCTCAGACGCGCAAACATGGCACGATCGAGACTTGCGCTGCCCCTTCTCGTCTTCGGCCTCGTCCTGTTGGTGGCCTGCTGTGCGAACGCCGGCAGCAGCTCCTCCGACTCTTCGGACTCTCCAGAGTCTTCAGACTCCTCAGAATCGCGTGAGCACCGTTCCAGGAAGCACAGTCACAGCCACGTCAATGTCGAGCACGGACACCGCTACAGCGAAGCGGAGGTCACCGCCCTGCTGAGGTCTATCGTGTTCAAGAAACCTGCAGTGTAGGTCATACTTGCTAATCATCTACTTTTACACTCTTACTTATAAGCTTCTCAGAGAATACCGACAAATTACACATAGTTCTCCCAAACAAGATTGGAAGAGTTTTGTATGATTCCAATAGTACGAGGGCATTTCGAAAAGTAAAGATCCAATGGCTGGCAGTCCTTAAATAGAACATTTATTTAGAAAACGTCAGTTAAATCATATTAACTGGTTTATTTGTTATTTTTCGACATAATCACCCCCGTTATCCAAACATTTGTTAAGTCGGTGCACAAGCTTTTGTATCCCACAGTCAAGAGGGTTGCCGCCTGTTGTCGGGACCACATTTCAACTTCATCTTTGATCTCTTCATCGTCGTGGAACGATTTTCCACCAAGATGTGACTTCAGGTAACGGAAGGCATGGAAGTCGGTGGGCGCAAGGTCCGGGCTGTATGGCGGATGGTCCATTACGTCCCATTTGAATTGTTTGAGTAGTGCTTTGGTTACGAGCGCCGTGTGAGGCTGAGCGTTGTCATGAAGCAAGCGGGCTCCACTTGTCAGCATTCCCCTACGTTTGTTTTGAATTGCCCTTCGAAGACGTTTCAAAGTCTGGCAGCATTAACTGTCGTTCCAGGAGGCATAAATTCCAACAGAAGAATGCCTTGTCTGTCCGAAATAACAGAAGCCATGATTTTCTTCGCTGAAATCGACGATTTGCATTTCTTGGCTTTTGGTGAATTGGAATGGCGCCATTGCATCGATTGTTGCTTGGATTCAGGTGTATGGTGATAAACCCACGTCTCGTCACCTGTCACAATGTGATCAAGGAGCTCATCCTTTTCTTTTTGTGTTCTTCCGTTAACAGTTTTGGAACCCAGCGCGCACACAATTTCCTGTACCCTAACTGGACAGTCACAACATCATAAAGAGTTGTCATTGACACCTCCGGTATGATCTGATGCAATTCTTTCAATGTGAGACGTCTATTCGCACGAATTGCTTCCTCCGTTCTCCAAAGAAGGGCATCACAGATGGCCGACCTGTTATTTGTTCGTCATGAACATCGGCCCTACCTTCAGAGAAATGACGACACCATTTCGTTACATTTTGTCGATTCATAATGTTCCCATAAACAGAAACAATTTCTTTGTGAATATCCGCTGGTCGCTGACCTTTTGCATGAAGAAAACGTATGACGGAGCGCACTTCGCATTTCGCGGGATTCTGAATGGGCGCAGCCATTTTGAACACGACCTACTCCAACCAGAAGCAACGTTTAACTGCCGAACGACCGCGAGGAGAAAGCTAACGGTTCAAAGTTAACACCAGTGTTGCCAACCTGCTCGCCAAAACTCCTCTGTTCCTCTGGCGTACGGTGTATCTTTACTTTCCGAAATACCCTCTTACATCACCATTTGTCAAGCAATGCAACTACAATTTCCGAACTTATTCTGTGACTAATATTCAGTTCACTCCAGTGTCTACAACTCTATCTGCATCTTTACTCCACAATCACTTTATAAAGTGTGAAGTGTATTTCGGGTACTTCTACAAATTCACCCTTTCCTATTCCATTTGTGATGGTGAAAGAAAGCTCTAGGTTCTCTGATCTACCGCCTTCTCATTTCGAAAGATGCACACTGACGGGAAAAAATTCTCAGTACCAAGAAGAAGTCGCACGAGATAAACGAAAGTTGGTAGGCGTGTTTTTACATCTGAAAGATGACGTCTTTTCCAATTTCGCACCAGCGGATAAGAGAAGCCGGCCGTGATGGCCGTGCGGTTCTAGGCGCTCCTGTCCGGAGCCGCGCTGCTGCTACGGTCGCAGGTTCGAATCCTGCCTCGGGCATGGGTGTGTATGATGTCCTTAGGTTAGTTAGGTTTAAGTAGTTCTAAGTTCTAGGGGACTGATGACCACAGCAGTTGAGTCCCATAGTGCTCAGAGCCATTTGAACCAATTGATAAGAGTAGCACTAGTAGCGCCACCATGAGGGCACAAATCAGTAGTGAACATAATTTACCTTTGAGGTTGGACGTGGTGAATTGATGTCAGTCAAGAGTGCCTTCGAGACAACGAAGATTCCATCATATGCAGCTCACTAACTTTGAACCAGGTCGTTCAATAGAGCTACGAGTAGCTGGCTGTTCCTTCCACGATATTGCAGAAAGAGTTGCCAGGAATGTTGCTACTGTACATGGTTGCTGGCAACGGTGATTACAGGAATGTACGGTCGCAAGAAGACCGGGCTCCGGACGGCCACTCCAAAAGGAAAGACCGTTGTGTTCGGCATATGGCTGTGGCTCATCGAATTCCGTCTGCAGCAGCAATCTGAGCTGCAATTGGGACCACAGTGACACAACGAACTGTTACGAATCGGTTTCTTCAAGGACAGCTCCGTGACAGACGTCTTGAAGCGTACATTCCACTGACCCCCAGACAACTGACGTTCGCGACGTCAGTGGTGGCTCTGAGCACTAAGGGACTTAACTTATGAGGTCATCAGTCGCCTAGAACTTAGAACTACTTAAACCTAACTAACCTAAGGACATCACACACATCCATGCCCGAGGCAGGATTCGAACCTGCGACCGTAGCGGTCGCTCGGATCCAGACTGTACCGCGTAGAACCGCACGGCCACTCTGGCCGGCGCGACGTCAGTGGTGTCAAGTAAGAGCCACTGGAGGGCAAGGAGGAGACCTGTTTAGTTTCCTGATGTAAGCTACTTCTTCGTCTGTGGCAGTGAGGGCCGTGTGTTGGTTAGAAGATGGCCAGTTGAACGCCTCCTACCTACCTGTCTATGTTCTAGAGACAATGGAGTTACGCCTGGAGCTATGGTCTGGGGAGCGATTTCGTATGAGAGCAGGAGCACTCTCGTGTTTATCCCACCCATCCTGCCTGCAAATCTGTACATCAGTCTGGTGATCCGACCAGTTGTGCTGTCATTCATGGACAGCATTGCAGGGGTGTTTTCCAGAAGGATAATGCACGCCCACATGTTGCTGTCGTAATCCAGCATGCCCAACAGTGTGTTGCCAAGTTGTCTTGGTCTGCTCGATCATCAGATCTGTCTACAATCGAACACGTATTGGTCATCGTCGGACATTAACTCCAGCGTCATCCACGACAAGCATTAAACGTCCCTGTACTGACAGACCAAGCGCGAAAGGCATGGGACTTCACCCGACAAACTGACATCCGGCACCTGTACGACACAATGCATTCACGTTTGCATGCTTTTATTAAAAATTCTCTCGGTTACAGCTGTTATTACTGAATGAGCATGTCACATTTGCATTGTCTTTTATCGTGCTTACGTGAACTTGTCACGTAAATCACTTTATATATTACTAGACAGATATAGCCAGATATTTCATTACTTTTACTTTACGTGTGGCAAGGGCCTTATCGGCCATACGCCTGCTCTATGAGCCTCTTCCACTTCTGCCTGTCCAATGCGCTGTTTGTCCACTTGCCGTTGCTGTTCATCCTAGTTGTGTCCTCCCTAATGTTGTCCCGCCATCTGATTCTGGGACTCCTTCTTCCTCTCGTTCCAACTATTGTTCTGCTGAATGCCATTCTAGGTAGTCTATTCTCTGTCATTGTTGCTATATGGCCTGCCCAATTCAACCTTCTCCTCTTGAGCACTTCGACGATGTTACGGTGTTTGTACAGCCCTCTTAATTCTTCATTTCTTCTTATTCTCCATTCCATGTTATTTTCGTCGTATACAGGTCCGAAAATTTTCCTTAGTACTTTCGAATATTAACAGAATTTTATCATCTTTCTTTCTAAATATTAATTTTTCACATCCATATAACATCACAGGCATAATGGTCGATTAATGTAAGCGGATTTTGAAGTTACTGCTAAGTGATATTTTTCTTAGAATTTTGAAGAAACTGAAAAGTGTCTTGTTTGTTGTTGATAAACCATCATCTATTTCTATATCAGTCCTGTTGTTATTACTAAAATACTTCCTAGGTACTTGAAGTGGTCAACAGTCTTGAAATTGAATACATCTACAGTCAGACGTGCATCTTTTCTGGTTTTCTCACTTATGGGCAGGTATTCTGTCTTTTCTTCATTAACATGTAATCCTTTTTTCTCAGCAATTTTGTAGTAATTTTGCACCATTCTGATTAATTCTCTTTTGAAACTACTTATTACTGCTACAGCATCTGCACAGGCAAGTCTTGTAATGTTCACATGCTGTAGCTGGATCCCTTATGGACTGGTTTTAGAAAATTCTCTATCGATCTTCTCTAGGACAAGGTTAAATAAAATAGGTGAAATGGCATACCCTTGTCTCAGTCCAGTGTACACATCAAAATCTTCAGTTTCTCCTACCGGTGTCTTTATGCGACACCAAGTTTCACCTATACACATTTTAACTAATCTGTTTAATTTTGATGGTATTTTAAATTCCTTCATTATATTTAGCAGTGTCTGTCGGTGTATGCTATCATAGGCTTTTTTAAAATCTAGGAATAATATGTGGACATCTACATTGAATTCCCACGCCTTCTCAGTTACTTGTCTTAGAGTGAATAAGTGATCTAATATGGATCTGTTCCTGCGGAAACCGCATTGGTAGTCCCCAATCAGTTCTTCTGTTTTTGGTATCAGCCTGTTTAATTGGCAGCTCGGTAAGATTTCGTAGGTGACATCCAGTAAGGCAATTCCTCTGTAGTTATCACAAACTAGTGGATCATTCTTCTTAAGTATGGGGCACAGAATTGCAGTTTTCCAATCTGCAGGAATTTCATAACTCTACTTAATCATTTTTTGGTGTTGGATTTTTTTCCGTCAGTGTATATTACAGCAATCAATACGCACTTCATTCTTACAAAGTACGGACTCAGAAATAGTACGCCCCTCCACGATGCAGTGGGCTTGTCTTCTGTCGCCTGTCACGACGGCTGCATAACAATATTTGTGACGCTCTCGTGCTGACCCGTGACGAAATGTGTCGCTTTTCTTTGACCTTTCTCTATCTCCGTCATTAATCCTATTTTGTGAGGTTTCCAGACTATCGAACAATGCCCAGAAATGGATGAAATGATAGCTCTTCTTGGCTTCCTCTTTCCTGGCGAATCACATTTCCCTGGGATCCTTCCAACGAGTCTGTCTGGAATCTCGTTTCTGGCAAACTAGTTTCATGTAGTCGTCACAATGCTAAGAGTATGAGTCATTCCGTACACTTAGTCCTAGATATTTTATAATGGTTATTGTTTCCAGCGCTCGATTATTTAACAGTAGTTCGTCGTACCACTGCCGCACTTCGCTCAGGGCATCATGTTTTCAATAGTATTGCACTCTTTGCTGGACAGGCCTTTCCACAATCCACACAAAAAAAAAGAGCAATCATGTCAAAGTGAGAACGGAACAAGTTCCAATTTCATCGTATCAGGAGTTAAAGTGAAGGTTTCCCTGAAGATTAAACGCCGTATTAGTAGCCAAAGAAAGAATTACTTTCATAGAGGAAGTCACTGGAAGACATTGATTGTCTGTAAATAGGTGCACGTAAAGGATGTTTCACTATCCCTATTACAGGCTACAAATGTTTGTAGAGCGGACTTAATAGATAAAGTTTTTACAAGGAACCTAGGGCCGGAAATATAACGTTCGGATGTAAAATAAGTCTCAAGTCTCAAGTCCCCCACCCCCTTACCCATCCCTATGGTGCACACACAGCGGGCCTGTGTGTCCTGCAATATTTCGAGTACTCGTCTTTAGGTTCTCTTCTACAATACGAAGGGCGTTCTATGTCGAGAGCGCGGCACGTCCGCGGAGTACCACAGTCAATCCCCCTCTAGCCTGACGAAATGTTATGTAATATCACAATCACAATGAATGACGACGGCACTCTCATCTCAGTTTGTATGCGTACACTGAAGCGGGAGATTTTAAAACGTTCTAATCTGCAAATTTACGTTGTATCTATGAGGTACCTTTCCGGAACTCAATTCCTAATCAAAATTTTATTAAGTAATTCCTCTCTGTAAACCGTAGAAGCAAGTAATAGGAACTGTGAAACAGCCTGTGTTAAGTACATCTTCCGGTACTGACATACTGCTTTCGTTGCGTGCTGTGGTGTGCGTTTCTACCTAGCGACTGTCGGTTCGTCGGCAATGAGATGCTGCACTGTTGGCGTGAGAGACCGTCTGTGATATTCATATCAATCATCCCCTCCACGTCCCCCACTTTGCCGTGCCCACTCCACCTCACCACTTCAACTACGCAATCACGCCTGAGGAGCGTCAGGGAAAGATTTTTTTATTGCGACCAAATGAACGTTGTTCTCTCGAATAAAACAGTTCATTCCGTACTTCTTATGGTGCAGACTGAATAGAAAGTCTTCGTTTGTTTTGTTTTGTTGTTGCTGTTTACGAGAGGAAAATAATACGGCTTGAAATTACTTAAGATTTACTGTCCTGTTTTTTGCACTCACGCCACAGGATGATCTCTGAATTCGCGGGCTCTCACGATAGTGGGTGGTTGTAAAGCTCAAAGAGGTAACCTTCATCTTTTTCATTGTTGGTGATCTTCTTGTTGTTGTTGTTGTTGGTCGTGGTGGTGGTGGTGGTGGTGATTGATGGTGATGGTGGTGGTTGTGGTGTTGTTGTTAATCATGAACATCTTGCAAATAGAAGAATAGGGCTTAACATCCAGTCAACGACTGGAGATCCACCTCTGATATGACGAGAGGAAAATCAGCCATGTCCTTTTTAAAACAGCCCCACCTACTTTCGCCTTCATCGATTTAACGAAAACATTAAAAAACCTAGATCTGACAGACCAGTTGCGACTATTGTTGCTGTTGTTGTGGACGATGATGATGATCATTGAATATGCGAAGGTCTGTAGTTAAGCTGGCTGAATCGCATTAAAAGACATACAGCAGGTGAAGAATAATTTTATTGATCACAAAGTTTACATGGCAGGTTTCGAAATTATTTCCATTTTCATAAATCCAAGTGCAAAGGTAGCACAAGGACAAGAACGTTGCCAGATGGAAACAATTCCGAAACGCTTCATGGGTACTTGGTGATCCACAAAGTCATTCTTCACCTGCTGTATGACTTCTAACGCGACCCAGGCAGTTCAGCTACGCATATTTACTAGAATGGTTGCTAGCCTCCTACGTGAAGTTGTGTCTCACATTTATGATTACTGAATTATAGCGCATGGAGACAAGATAGTATTCGCTCTTCGCAGCTTTGCATTTCTCACAGATAAGTAAATTTACAAACACTAGTCTATTTAAAATGGCTCTCGCACACACACACACACGCACACACACACACACACACACACACACACACACACACACACACACACACACACACTTCCTTGTAGGTTTAATTAAGATGTAAACATTTTTGAGAACTCTTTGATGGGTTCGATTGCTTTACCAGTAGTAAAGAAAAAAACAATTCTTTTGCTCTCTAAATTTAGATGGTAAACATATTTTAATGCTGATAGCACCAATATCGTCAGGTGCTTATATACAGGGTGAGTCACTAACTATGGCCACCTAGAATAACTCCGAAAGTATGATAGCAGCTGAAAAGTGTGTGGGACAAATGCTTCATGGGACAACGGAGTCCATAATATGACGTTGGTTTTTTTGTTGCTAGGTGGGGTCGCATCAGAGATAGGAAGGTCAACTTTGTTTTTTTAAAAATGGGATGCTATAGTTTGGTACTTATTTTCTGATAGCGGCTATCGAGACGAGTCCAATGACGTGTAACAGTAAGGTCTTTGAGGTCAACGAAGGTCAAAAAGATGGCATGAACGTTCATTTACAGAAGATGTTCGAAGTGATGACCGTTGGTATCAATGCAGTGCTGCAATCTTCTTATCAAGGTTTGAGTGGTATTCCTTATCACTCTGCACTCATCTAAGCACATGTTCTGACAGTTCTCCCTCGCATATCGTGCAAATAGTAAATATTCGAAGAATACGGCGTATCCATCTAACGTGCCACTGACATGTAAACGCCATTCGACGGTTTCGCAATACAGCACCAATAGCAACGGTAAGACTAGTATCGTCAAATTAAGCGAATGTGAATGAAGTATTCCTTCGAAGAACAAGTCGATATGCTTCTCAGTTATGGAGAATGCCAACGAAATTCAGTGAGAGCTAGAGACTTATACGCTGAAAGATATCCTCAACGTACTCGCCCTACACGTTGTACCTTTAAATATATGTATAATAAATTGAGAGCAACTGGATCTTTAACGCGTCGGAAAGCTACTAACGAGGAAACGGAAACTGGTACTCTTGCCACTGTGGTTCGAGATCCTTGTATTAGTTCGCGTCAAATCGCAAGGGAATCTGGCATGAGCCAGAGTAGTGTTGTTCGTGTTCTGCATCTCCACAAATATCATCCTTACCATATCAGTCTCCACCAAGAATTAACTGGTACGGATTGTATGTGTCGCACTGAATTCTGCCGATGGGCTGAACTTGAGATTTAGAGGGATGACAGATTTATTATCTTGATTTTATTTACTGACGAGACTACATTCACGAACCATGGAAATGTTATTTGCATAACATGCTTTATTGGGCAACTAAAAATCCATTTTGGCTGCGGAAAGTTGCACACCAAAAACCGTGGCTGGTGAATGTATGGTGTCGGATTCTGGAGGACATAATTATAGGCCCCTATTTCATGGAAGGAAATCTTAATGGTAGGCGAAGTATACCACATTCCTGCAAGAAACATTAGGTCAGTTATTGGAAGAAATACTTCGAGTGACAAGGAACAGAATGTGGTATCAGCACGATGGGTGCCCGGCACATTTTACACTGATGGCTGGAAATGAGTTGCAGAGACAATTCCCAAATCGATTAATTGGACGCGGAGGAAATGTGTCGTGGCCAGGTCATTCGCCAGACTTGACGCCTCTGGCTTTTTTCTTGTGGGGATTCGTAAAAGATATTATTTATAAAGAGGTTCCAATTACGCCTGAAGATATGCGAGAGAGAATTGTCAGAGCATGTGCTTCGATAAGTACGGATGTGATAAGGAATATCACTCAATCCATGATAAGAGTATTGCAGCACTGCATTGATACCAGTGGTCATCACTTGGTACACCTTCTGCAAATGGACGTTCATGCCACCTTTGCGACCTTCTTTGACCTTCAAAGACCTTACTGTTACACATCATTGGATTTGTCTCGCTAGCCGCTATCAGAAAATACGTATTAAACTGTAGCATACCATTTAAAAAAACAAGTTGACCTTCATATCTTCGAAGCGACCCCACCTAGCAACAAAAAGCCAACGTCATATTACGGCCCAGGTTGGCCCATGCAGCTCCATCATACTTTCGGAGTTATTCTAGGTGGCAACAGATAGTGACTCACCCTGAATTCATTTACATCCATTTAAATCTACATGTTTAATTTAATGTATGTGTTTTATATCAAGAACTCCTTAAACGTATTAATTTTAAAAAAAGCAGAAATTAAAATAAAACAAGTGCCACAAATTTACTTACTGTAGAGTTTCCGAGCATACTTAAAAACTTACTATCTTAAAAATTATTCTCCAAACATTTGTAATATTCTTGTCAATAAACATTTTTCAGGGGTATACTATTCTGATAGATGGCAATGTTTCCACTGGTTTGCAGAAACTAATAATGTGCGTAACACGTACACCAGAATGTGGTAGAGAAAAATCATCAGCACAATATAGTTTCATTAGTTCCTACTGCAATGCCTTTTTGAGCTTTCTACGTGATTGTCGACTTTTTTATTTGTAATCTTGGTGCTGTGTTTTGCTTTAGTGAATTACTTTTAGTCTTTCTTAGCATTCAAATAGTAATTGGAATGAAATCTGAATGAAGATCTGCTTCCACAGAAGTGGTCTTCTCTGTTGTTCGTTTGCTTCCCACTTCTTTCCTATCCTCTTTTGTGGTTATTGTTGTTCTTCTGTCAATTGCTTCCCTATCACTGTTTCTTCATGTTTTTCTTGTCGTCTGATAACAGCCCTCTTGAATTCTTCACCTTTTTTTTCTCTTTTTCGTGACATGCCTTGATCTGTGTGCTGAATGGTGGGAATAGTTTCAAGCTGGCTAGAAGAGTTCTCAGTTACGCCCCAGCAGCACAGTTGGGCGCTTTCCTCCCTCGTCAGTTTTTTGGCGTCTTACGACGAGGGCTGGAAGTAGTGAAGTGGCTTTCGCCTACGTGTTAGCGGTAGGTGAGTACCAAGGCCAATGGGATTTTTGCTTACGGAGCTTACCGTTACAGATACTTTTTTGATAATTACAAATACTGTGTGCGCAATTGCTGTACCAAACATCCAAGTAAATTACAATATTCGACACCCATGTTATAGGTGTTCATGTAACATATTACACATTCAGGAACAAATGACTCAGTGAAACTTGACGCAGTCATATCGTGACATAGACTCAACGAGACATCGAAAGCGTTGTAATGCCATCGTGATATCACGTCACCGTATAAAATATTACTGTTTTCGTCTGGCAGCCAAAGACCTTGATGTCGTTCGCCAAAACCACCCTATCCACCCATCCATCCATTCAAAGAGCAGACACACATTACATGATGTAAAACTTGTACCAGGTGGTCATTTGACCTAACATGGCAGTGAGATGTTATGTATGTGAAAATTAGTTGTATGGAGTCAGTATAGGAACATAAGTCACAATCAAGGTGTAACAGAATGGCAGGAAGGAGCTACCCTGTTTGGAAGTTCCCGTGATCACCCCGAGATGTTCCCCATTTGTTGGAGAGTTTGGTATACCAATTAGGGCTGTCTGACGTATCTACAAAGAATAATGTACAACTCACAGCCATGTAAAATCATCGTAGAAAAATCCTAGTGTACAGGAACCCGTGGCAAGTGTCACGCCTTGCCAATGACATTCGGTCTCAAACCAGGAAGAAGTTGAATCCTGTAGACAGTTAAGACGCGACGTATTTCTTCTACAAGATCGACGTTGCGACTCTTCTGCAGAGATCTTCATCAGGATCTTGAGGTGTTCACTGTTAACTGAACATTGATCAGAATTGCTACTGTCAGCTTCATCTCAAAACAGATTCCGAGTGAACATTGCGAAGGTAACTGCAAGCAGTGGACATTTTATGTCGAGTACGTCGCAAAAGGCCATTGTCCACAGTGGCAAATAAAATTCACATCTTAGGTAGGCCGCAAAGCACCTACGATTACTTTGGAAAGTAATGGACTGGGCTCGTTTAGAATGGTGCGACAAGTCGTAAACTTGCATCTTTTCAAATAGTGCTAGGTCCAAAGTCCACCAGCATCTCAGTGAGCCCTAAAGCTCACTATATATTGAGACTATTTTAGTAACTCTATAACATTTTGGGAGTGCTTTCAGTACCATAAATTGGGACCAGTCTCAATTGAAGGTGATTTATTTATTTACCGTTTTCGAGCTTGTGCCCACCTTCAGGTCATTATACCCTCACCTTCACGTTTCTACCTTCATTGTTGAAGTTCACTGATTAAATAAAAGACAACTTACATGATATTGACTAAATAGACACAAGTGAAAAAATTGGAAGTGGCGAAGTGACATGTGTTGATAATATTAGTATACTTGTATTTAGCTAGAGCATCCAGTTCGTAATTGCACATTTGTCATCTTTTTTACAAACACAACGGACGGCCTTGCCGCAGTGGTAACACCGGTTCCCGTCATATCACCGAAGTTAAGCGCTGTCGGGCTGGGCTAGCACTTGGGTGGGTGACCATCCAGTGTGCCGAGTGTTGTTGGCAAGCGTGTCGCTCAGCCCTTGTGAGGCAAACTGAGGAACTACTAGAGTGAGAAGTAGTTGCTCCGATCTCGTAAACTGACAAAAAGGCCGAGAGAGCGGTGTGCTGACCACATGCCCCTCCATTACCGCATCCAGTGACGCCTGTGGGCTGAAGATGACACGGCGGCCGGTTGGTATCGTTCGGCCTTCATAGCCGGTTCGGTCGGAGGTCTTTTCTTTTCTTTTACAAACACATTTAGATTCTCATACAGTGTAAAAAACGTGACCAATGTGCAATTACGATTTGGACACACTAGCTATATAAGTATACAAATATTTCAGCACATGTCACTTCGCCACTTCCAATTATTTCAGTTGGATCTAGTAAGCAAATGTCACATAATTTCCCTTTTATTTAAAAATTGGAAATTTGTGGCAAGACGCCACAAATGGTTCAAATGCCTCTAAGCACTGTGGGACTTAACATCTTCAGTCTTGAACCGTGCGACCGCTACGGTCGCAGGTTCGAATCCTGCCTCGGGCATGGATGTGTGTGATTTCCTTAGGTTAGTTAGGTTCAAGTAGTTCTAAGTTCTAGGGGACTGATGACGTTTGATGTTAAGTCCCATAGTGCTCAGAACCATTTGAACCATTTTTGAACTTAAAATCTATGGCTCTAAGCATTATGGTACTTAATATCTGAGGTCATCAGTCCCCTAGACTTAGTACTACTTAAACCTAACTAACCTAAGGACATCACACACATGCATGCCAGCGGCAGGATTCGAACCTGCGACCGTAGCAGCAGCACGATTCCGGACTGAGGTGCCTAGAACAGCGGCCGGCAAGAGACATCAGACCGCACGGCTACGCCGCGCGGCTTTTATTTAAACAGTGAACGCCAACACTGAATGTAGAAACATGAAAATGAATGAGTAATTACCTGACGATGGACATAAGCGCGAAACTGATCGTGTCGTAAACAAACCACCTTCAGTTGTGAGCGGTAAAGCGGGTCTCATTCTACACGCTATAAATAAACAGTCCAGGAATTCAACTCATCCATTATTGGTAAAGCTCACATAAACCGGGATGTTTATGTCGCATTCTCGGCGATGAAAATGGAACCTGATGTCTGAACATGAGCACCGCTTTGTTCGATTACGGCAGTGTTTAGACGACCAGTGACTGCAAAATGACAAGACATCATCCTGTCGTTACCGAATACTACGAGCCCCTAGTTTACGTCTTCTGCTCCTGCTACTGCGAGCCCCTAGTTTACGTCTTCTGCATCTGAATGACGAGTATGGTGTGAACATTCCCGTCTTCAAAAATGACGACAGCCGTGTGAACAGGGTTGCACACAACGTTCGTGTCTGACGAACTATTACGCGTCCTATAGCACTTCAGCTGCCCAACTACGTCACCCGACCTGAATCCCATGGAAAACACCTAGTACTGTTTCGAACAGCGGGTGACACATGTCAGTTAATATTCCAGCAATGAGTGGCTTTAGCTGGATATGACACACCTGAAGACATTTGTGCGTTCCCATCCTCAACTAAACGAGGCCACTATCAACACTAGAAGTGGTGTACTACGATGCTAGCGTGATATCTCCCGTGGTTGACTAATTCTTTGTGCGGTGTATCTATGACCCCTCAACCGCGAGAATTGGTCGGAGTTGGGTCCAAGGTGTATACACCTTGCTTCATAGGGTCTAATATGTACCCAATAGGATCACGATCATGTAAACTAGAAGCTCGTAGTAGCATTCTCGCGCCCATCATGTGCTTTCTCAAAGCATTCGAGAGCGACAGGATGGTGCATTGTCATGTTGCAGTCACAGGTCGTCTATAAATTGCCGTAATCGAACAAAGCGATGCACATGGTCAGACATCAAGTTCCTTTTGTGTTCCGCAGCGAGAGATGATGGCGTGTGTACCATGGGCCAAATTTCATCTGATGTACACATTCCCTGCTCTAAAACAACTCCCACACCATGCTATGAGTGGGAGATACTAGTAGAGTTTCGTTGTACTGGATTACATTCTCATAGGAAGAACAGTCGGAACGCTTGGCCCAAACATTCGTTGGTGGTATTTTGGTTAAGGTCTAACATTATTTATTATCGTTTGGCAAACAGCCTCATCATCATTTAAACACATGATCCAACTAGTTACAGCTGCCTATATCTTTTCCACGGCTGTCGTCTTCACCACCATATCTCATGGGTTTGCAACATCACTGTAGCACTACTATATTCAAGATTGTGCTGTAAATCCTATATTTCGTTCCATTCTAAACATATGGCTCTCCGAATGATTTCTTTTTTGTCAGAGCAGTGATTTAACATGTACCGCTCACCATTTTAGTGCTTCGTACCAGCACTTAGTCAAAGCTTCATTATTTAGAAACAAAATTTACCGTAGTCCGAGTTCTTTGAAATTATTGCTTCCTTACCCTGTGTAAACGATTGTTCGTGCACCTTCTAATCGATTTAGAAAAATTTACTTAAAACCTATTGATTCCATCTTCGTATTCACAAAATTATGGTCTCATATTTTAAAATTTTAGCTTTGTCTCCTTTTATTAACTTCAGACATGCACAGTAACTGGTGAATAATAGTCTATGGAGAAACTTATATTGATTGTCTCTAACATAGAGAACAAATAGATCAAATGATGCCAAGAAAGGCAGGCATCGCCAATTAAAGCAACTGTATGCACAGTATGAAGCACCCTGTTGTAAATTAATGTACGTCATATGCTGTCATTTTTAAGAAACTTCGCCATTCGACTCTTAGTTGTTCATTTATCTTACACAATCATGATTTCGGATTTGTAGCCGTTCTCAAGTGGATGTTCAAATGTTAAAAATTTCTGACCTGTCTGTCAGATCATCAAAAAAACATATTTCTGTCTTATAGACCAGTTGTATTACAGATACAAGTACATATCAAAGACACACCATGCAAGTGAAAAACCATTTCTGCGACCTACAATACATTCATCACTTCTGTTCATCAACTGGCACTGACACACTGACATTGACATCCGTCAGTGTCAGTTGATGGAAAGAAGTTATGAATGCAGGTCACAGTAATATATTAGCAATTAAATATGCCATACTGTATTGTACACAATGTCAGCGAATCAACAATCAAATGGCGGAAATTTCTCTCAAAAAGTTCCATATGACTGTGCCCCCCCCCCCCCCCCCCAGAAAGGAAATAACAAACTCAGTGATTTCGAGCTATCTACGTACACGAAATCGTGCAGACGCACCAGCCTACATCCTAATGGAAACGAATGATTTTTTCACAACCTACATGCCTCAGAACGACTCCATAGACTCAGACCTAACGCGTGTGGGCCCGTGATCGGGTGGACGATAGAATGGACCAGCCAATTGGACAGCCTCATTCTATCCATCGACCACGTAAAAGGGCCTCGAGAAGCATCTGCCCCGAAATGCCGAATTCAGCTTAGGAACGACTGTGTAGGAGCCATATGACCGTGTGGCCAAAGATACTTTTTTCGTCAGGTAAGAAATTGTGTCCTGTAGCGAGTGAGCATACACCTCATTTGTGATGCTGCATGAAAGAACCATGGGGCCCATAGAACATACCACCAGTAATCCTCAGTCCCATGGAATCTATAAGGATCCTTGCAAAAATTTGCATATGAGTGAGTTAGGTGAAGATAATACCTGGTAGGAATCCCAATATGGTGGTTGTCTGTTGAATACACCAATCATAAAATAAGAAGAAAGTCCGTCAGCAGTGAAACTTTGCTGTGGGCTGTCGAGTTTTTATGGGTGGTAATTTACGTGGTAGAAATTTCTGAAAAAAGCGTTCAACAATGTAAAATAGTGGTAAGCTACAGGGAAATATACAAAGTGTGCAAGAATCAAGACGGCATAACAAGACTGGTAGACCACAGACGAAGTGCTCCGATTAAAAATGGTGTAAGACTGGAAGGTAGGCTTTCGACGCTATTGTTGGTCTATACATCGAAGAAGCAGTGACAGAAATAGAAGAAAGGTTCAAGAGTGGGATTAAATTTAAGGGTGAAAGGATATCAGCGATAAGATTTTCTATGATAACATTGCTATCCTCAGTGAAAACGAAGAAGAATTACAGAATCTGTTGAATGAAATGAACAACCCAAAGAGTGCAGAATATGGACTGAGAGTAAATAGATGAAAGAAGAAAGTAATGAAAAACAGCAGAATTGAGAAAAGAGAGAAACTTACATCAGAATCGGTGATCACGAAGCAGACGAAGTTAAGCAATTCTGTTACATAGCAAATTAAACCATAATGGAGGGAGCAAGGAGGACAAAAAAGCAGACCAGCACTGGCAAAAAAGGGCATTCCTAGGCAAGAAAGTCTACTAGCATCAAAGATAGCCCTTAATTTCAGGAAGAAATTTGTGAGAACATACGTTTTGAGCACAGCATTGTATAGTACTGAAACAAGGACTGTAGGAAAACCGTGACAGAAGAGAATCGAAGCATTTGAAATGTAGTACTACAGACGATTGTTGAAAATTAGGTGCACTGATAAGGTAAGGAATGAGGAGGTTCTCCACAGAATCGACAAGGGAAGGAATTTCCGGAAAACACTGACTCGAAGAAGGGACATCTGCTGAGACATCACATCGTAACTTCCATTGTACTAGTGGGAGGTATGGAGGGTAAAAACTGCAGAGGAAGACAAAGATTGAAATACATGTAGGAAATAATTGAGGACGTAGGTTGCAATTGCCACTCTGAGGTGAAAAGGTTGGCACAGGAGAAGAATTCGTGGCAGGCTGCATGAAACCAGTCAGAAGACTGATAACGCAATTAATAATAATAATAATACTGCCTTGCTAGTGAGGACACGGCGCATTATCTTGAATGAAGTGTCATCGGAACATGTAGAAGTGTAACATCAGACGTGATCCAGGGCAGGGTGCTGAGACTGTTGCTTTTCATGTCGAATGTTAACGACGCGGCAGACGTCATTAATAGTAACCTCAGACACCTGTTCATAACGAAGTAATATCTGAAAAAATCTGCACAAATATCGAGGTAGATCGAGGTAAGATTTAAAAGTGGTGCGAATAAAGGCAACATAAATGTGAAAGTGAGACTTCAGTTACGTAGAATAGTATCCTATAACTAAAATATTAATGAGTCAAAATTGGAGTCAATTAACTCATTCAGATCCCCTGGGGTAACAGTGTGTGTGGGTAGAGGAAATAGAATGATCACGTAGGCTTAGTTGTAGGTAGATCAGGTGGCAGACTTTGATTCGTTGCTTGGATTCTGGGGAAATACAATCTGTCTACAAAAGAGACCTCTTACAAAACGCCTGTGTTTCCCATCTGGGAAGCGTCACCGATATTCTGAAAAATCTGATCTGTCAGACGTTTGAAGATAGCCGCCCATTACCCTGCGAAAGCCCCCTATAGAGTTTACAGAACCGGTGTGAAAAATTTAGAAGTATACTATAGCCCCTCCGCATGGAAACCATAGGGATCTTGAAGACTATATTAGACTAATTAGACTAACTCTCAAAGTCGTATTTAAGCATTTATTCTTTCCGCGGTCCATAGGAGAAGGTAACGGAAAGAGACCCTAACATATTGTACAGTTGTACGGACCCTCTGCCACGCGCTTCAATGTGGTTCTAGATGTAGAAGTAAGTCGCTTGGTAAACCATTCCCCTCGTGCTAATGAAGGGTATGATATTCCATGTTTTTCATCATATCATGAAGAATAGTACCGCACTTTGCCAGGAAATGAGAGCATATTCTTCACAAGAGAACTAAAAACAACATATTTATAGTCATATGTTCATTAGAACTTATTTAGTAGCCTTGGCGTTTTCCTCATTATGTTCTTATTTCCAACCTTAATTAGACACACCTCCATAACATGTCTGTCAAACATAACATATCAGAATTCGTAATTTTCGATCTCTGTTAGCATTGAGTCTCCAGAATTAAGGAATTTATATTCTTCTATTGATTTTCCACCGTGCTGCCGTATTTGCATTTACGAACTGAATATTCTGGATTAAATATTTATTAGGAAACTAGATATACCTTTGATTTCAGTTTATGTAATTAGTGAGTAGTGTGTATATATTTACTTTAACGCTGGCAACCACTGCTATGAACATTCCCTTCGCGTATGTGATCAGATGAAGCTATCACAACACCAAAACTAACGAATGACGCATTCTACTAGATGAAGAGCAACACTTGTATTACCTACATAAGTGTTTTGCTTCCACACAAGGGTCTAGGACTTCCGCAAACGATTTTATTACTTGCCTTCTTTGCCGAACACATCAGACTATACAAATTTTGTATTTCATTATTGTAGCTCATACAGTTGATTAGTAAGACGTAAACCATTAACTTTTCCTTCTCAATTTACTGGTTCAGTTCAATACTGCTCTGTTGGTAGCTTCAATCTTCCTTAACTCATTCTGTGCCTTATTCAAAACGATATTCTTCTGTTTCCTCGTTCATACTAATTAATGAAAATCAATAATAATAACTTTTAATTATGTTAACATAAATATCATCAAACCCACAACTGTTTTAGGCGTTTCATTTTGTTACATCTTTTGTCGGAGCAGCAACAGACATGCCGCCATAGTACCAAAAGCAGTTCATAGTTGTTATTCTTCTGATAATCCAACAGTTTGCTATGTTGTCGTTTACATGTTGGTTTCTGAATCTACTTATTAGAGCTCTTTGGCATGGTTACGTGTTACATTTTTATTTACATTACACATTCCTTCTCATTTTTCTAATCACTGTAATGCTGAAACCTATCTAAGGTGCTGCGAATACCTTCATCATTATTGTACTGCTTCCTAATTTTAGAACACTTATCTTAATTTCACTATACATCTTCTTCTATGTTACTGGCATTGTATGTAACAACAGTTTTCTTCCTCTTTATTTTTTACTTTTTTTATTAGTTCTGACCTTCTTGTGCTTTTGAAGACAGATTTAGCCAAAACAGTATAGTAAAGTCGTCGGCAAGTAGAGGCAACGGTTAATTGTGTTCAGACATTTGCAAGAATATAAGCAGTCGTACATTTCGCACTTGTAAATATCACAGAGCAATTGCAGCTTGCAGATAACAAGTGTAAATGTTCATACCGTCTGCTCTGATCCGGACATGTTGTGATTCTATCCCATGCTATGAAATTGATTCGCGCAATTAGCATCTATGTTTTGGTCTGACATCGAACGATGGACACACCATTGTTATCCTAACCCCAATGACGCGGAATTAAAGGCGTTAAATCAGGTCAACGCGGTGGCAATCCAACAAGCTCTGCTCGGCGTACCCAATTATCCTCAAAGTCGATAGTTGGCTGTGTTCCACATCGACAATGGAAATATGCACGAATTCCATCATGTTGGAATCGGAAAGAGCTGCGCACAGCAAGCGATTCTGCACCTAGTAGTTTTGCAAGTGTGATATGCACAAACAAACGGTAAGCTACATCATTCACGCTTGTTGGTAGCAGACGATAGCGAGAAGATACCACTCCAAAATTTCCTTGAAATCTTCGTCGGCGGGACGTAACAGTAATCGCACATTGGTTATTATAGTCCCAGGTGCGACTATTTCCACTGTTAAAACCAGCACAAATAAAATATTACTCAAATTTGTTTGCGTTGCAAAATTATGCACATTTTGATGAAGAAATCACTTGAAAATTTCTATAGGATATAAGAAAGCTGGTGACTGTAGCAAATGAATCACCATATGATCGTACACGCTTGTAAGGCGTAACCCTGCAGTACTCTATAGAGTGTAAGCAGTTAAGTACCTTGCGTCCATAGCTCGCGCCACACCGCACGTACTCGCCACGGTGCACGTACTGGCAGAAGGTGGATTATGAACGTCTCTTGTAAGGCAGCCTCAGAATCGCCTATCCCCACAGCGATCCATCAATCTCCAACACATTCAGAAAGCTGACCACCTGTTCCTAAAGTGCAACATCAAATAATGTAGTGTGAATGTCTGCAACTGATTTCTTCCTATAAAATGTACAAGGGCACGTACTGCTACGTCTAAAGCGAAATGCATTTTTACATCAGTTACTTGGTATCTGAAGTGAAGTATTGCCTACGAGTAGTTACGTCACCACTCGACGTCGTACCACATTTGGTCGATTTTGGCTACAGAGACACACACATAAGTGTTGACAACGTCGCATATGCCTTTCAATTTCCTACAGCATACACACAGTAAAAATACAAGGCAGTTATCTGAAGCACTAGATTTTCTATTTTAAGTTACAGGAGTAAAAACACTATACAGATTGTGATATTCGTAAATTATGTAAAGGAACGAATTATTGTGACTATATAGTCGTCCTGCAATGAAATATTGTAATATTGTGCTGGACTGATAGTTCTGTGCTTCAAATACCTTTACAGTAAATGACATAAGCTTCATAGCCAGAAATAAGTAAATAATCCCTTACGACGTAGAGAACTGTGGACAACTTCCGGATAACTATGCGGACGATGCAGTCTATAGTATTACGCATTCACACTGATTTTCTGTGCTCAGAGACGGGAGTTCTGCGTCAAGGTATTATAACACTGGTGTCTCCAGATAGGAAACACGGTAATTGATACAATGGGCGTCTCCTCCATTACTCCTCGCCACCGTGTAACACGTAACCATGCCAACGAGCTCTAATAATTAGATACAGAAACTAACATGTAAACGACAACAAAGCAAACTGTTGCTTATCAGGAGAATGACAACTATGAACCGTTTATGGTACTGGTATCAGTTCGTCTTATAAATGACGAGTTGAAATTGATATTTACATGGACCGATCAAGGGACACATACTGACCATCGTATAACTACTGACTAATTGCTTTTAGTAATTTCTTATAAAAAAGGAAGTACTATGTATTAGAAGAAGACTTTTGTACTGCAGTGTGTTCCCTTCCCATAATTTTTTATGAATGTTTCTTTTCCAGCGTTCTGGACTGCGATGACCGAAAAGGTGCTTGCAACGGGATCTCGCAGACCATCGTACACTAACTCCGCCGTACAAACAGTCACATTCTCAGAGATGGAACTTGGTTTATGATTTTGTTTTTCTTTTCTTTTTAATTATGATACTCATGTAGGGATGGACTGTCACCTAGTATACAGTTATCTATGTTGTAAGTGCTTGTAATAAAAAATATTTAAAGATCTTAACATGGAAATCTAATATCTCGCACATTTATCCTGTTTGAACCAGCCTCCGTACACCGCCCACCCAGATCTCCTCTAATCCCATAATAACAAACTATTTCCTTTTTATGTCTTCCATTGATAATCCGAAGGCAAAAACTGCGTCACGTCGTTTTTTGATACAATGATAAGAGTAGTGTATGGTGGTGTGCCAGGGTGACAGAAAGGAATAAACTCACGCCGTACTGACTCGGCAGATGGACTTAGCGTTATATTTGATTCCCTTTCTGTAAATTATTATAATGTCATTAATTCCTGACATTTCCTTTCCAGCGTTACGTACGACGTGACCTGCAATGAGAGAAACGGTGGTTGCAACGAGATCTCCAGCGACTTCAGGCGTTAGCTCCGTAGTACAAACATTCACAGTCTCAGAGCTGGAACTTGCATTCTAATTTTGTCGTTCATAGTTTAACTGTTATCCTCTTGTATAAATAAACTGATTTCTAGTAATCTGTTATCTATTTTGTAAGTATTTTAATTAAAACAGGTAACAAAACATTTAAAAATCTCCAAATGCATACTGCAGGCGACGTCAATCTCAGTTGTCTCTCTTATTTGAACAAACGCCCGAATACTGCTGTCCTAAACTTCTCTAATACCATGAAGATTTAGACTTGTGTTTTTGTATCTTTTATGTAGTTGATAAGGTCTAAAACCATCCTAAGTTACTGTTAGGTACAGTGACAACAGCAGTGCATCGACTTTGAGCTGTTTGATACAATCTCTTACAGATACAGCGAAGGGATAGATCCATTCGGCACTGATTCGACACATGTACTGAAGATCGGCATGGAGAAATATTTACTTACACTCATTAAAAAAGACTGTGACATCTTCCTAGTGCAAGGCCCTTCTGATTAATTCTGTTTCTGAATCCTCTGAAATATTTCACGAATGAGGTAAAGTTATAAAGTTCCAGAAATTGGTTAAAAATAAAATATTAACTTCAACTACGCCATTTTAATTTACAGTTTCGTCAAAGTTCTACCCTACTTTACTAACAAAATTGTGTCAGTTTCCGTACAACTTGTTACACCAGTACTGAATTTCTTAATCACAAACCTTCTATAGATGACGCGAAAGAGACGCTTTCTTCGTGAGGTCTCTAAAACATGCTGAATCTGAACCCTTAGAAGCCGCAGAGAATAAAATCTGTAGGTCTTTCGACATCTGGTTAAGTTCGTTCCCTTTTTCTATTTACCATCAAACTAAAGCCCATGTTTAAAAAAAAAACGATGATATGCACATTATTACCTGCATTAGAGAATCCTGGAAAGTTAGTGTTTGCAATGAAACGCCACAAAAGCACACCAGATATTTATACAGCACTGTAGCCAATATATCCAGCATAATTTAGTTTTACCCATAAACGTTGAGCAACAGGTTGCAACATGAGAAGAATCAGCATATGTCATGGTTTCCCTCATTTTTTCGCAAAAAATATATACATATATAGTTTCATCGTAGGTTTACAAGGAAAATATATGGGTTACGAAAAAAAAAATATTTGCTGTAATCGTTAACAGACAGGAAACATAGTTGAGTTCCTCAGAATCAGTTATTGGAAATTTTCATGACGGGAAATTTGTCATGACGTCACTGAATGACTGCCATGATACTATACCAAGTAGGAGAGATAAGCACACAAAAGAAAATTGTTACAAGCTCCAGCAATTAAGTCAGATGAATGATAACCAAGAAAGGCAGTCTCTTAGCTACATCGCAACACATTCTGCACTGGTATGGTGACATTTGACATTCGGTGAGATTACAGTTGAACTGCAGTGACACATGTTTGACAGGCATTTATAAGTAAGTTTTGTAACATTGCTTTTAGTGTACATTCATTTATATTTTTGTGGTTATTTTTGTATTAGCTTTTAAAGAAAAACAAGTTTCAGATTTTTGGTTATTCCAGTTCTTGAGGACTGTTCCACTTACATAAGGAACATTAGAATATCAGTTCCTTTGGGAATTGGTGTATGTATTTTCGTTTGTTATGATACGTTGTACATCCTACGAGATATTGTCGCTATGGACCTTTCGAGCGAGAAGTAAATCCATCTTCTTGTTTATCTACGTAATAATTTATGCATCCGTAATCCCTAAAGCAACGGTTCTCCGTGCCGCCCATATGCACCTGCTCCACAACCTCGTCATTAATGAAACATAGTTTCCGATTACATTTTTCAACATGGGCATCTTCGTGTATTCCGCGTGGAAAATTACCTGACCATAAGCGTACTATCTGCGGATCTCAGGGCATCGAGCCCACACACTGGACATAACTGAATCTCAGTTTTGATAGGAACTACTCCGAACTGTAGGACTGTAGAAATGTATTAAGCATTACAGAGCATGGTTCGTAAGTCACAGAAATTGAAGAGATGCATCAAAACGGATAGTATTCTATTAATACATTTATAATATAAGGAAAATGGGGTTGGCTACATACACAAACAGTGGAAAGAAGTTCCAGGCCACAGATCTAGACAGGTACTGCACTGAACTGCCCTCTTAGTACTGTACTTCAATAATCGATTTGGAAACATACTAGACAGTGGTTCTGACTGTGTGGAGCAGCGCCAACAGCAAATGTTTTACGTTACATGAAGCAGTTACAGACAGTCACAAAAAAAATCGTTGCATATGGTGAGTTCAATACTGATTTCATCTTGGATAATACGGGACGAGGGCATTTAAAGTAACTGCTTTTCAAATTTAGTTTTCTTCACACAGTAACATTAAGAATAATAACAGAAGAATAAAGCGAAATAACAGTTGAAAATTTATTTTTGAACCATATCGTTTTTATTAATCATATGTCAGCCACACAATAAATGGTTTACCTGGTCATGGTCAAATGCCAACAATGATGTAATCTCATCGATCAGGTTTAGCTAAGTACAGAAAAGTTACAGTTTCACAGAATCACGAAAATGCTGACACAGTCACACTACTCGGAGACAACTATGAAAAGAAATTTACCTACGACATCCAGTAGGCGAGAAAATTTAACTATTTTCTAAAAATATTCTTGAAAAACTATGAATCCTGTTTTCCATTAAAACGGTTGAGATCGAAATCTGCTGTATTAGGAAGAGAGATTTATTAATACGTAGGGCAAAATCTAATCAAGACTTAAAAGTGCACCACGAGCAGTGCTGCAAAATTAGATCACCGAAAACCATAACACTTTTCGTTTTAATAGTATTTCATCCAAAGAACTAAAACAAGATGCTGACTTGATAGTGCCTCTTTGAGGTTCCTTTGCAACCAGCAGATGAGTGAAGAATTTTCTGAAAAACTAAAGTAAATACTAGCGACACCAATTTACGAAAGTGTAGATAAGAAAGCGACCTCTAACAGGGGACCCATCTTTCCCCTTTCCTTGCAACTTTGGTCAAAATAATATTTTTGCTTCAGATGCAGGCAAAAAGTATATTACGTAAAGCTGATAAACAAACATCAAGCGGAAACCTTTTCAGGGAATCTGAAATTATTACGCTTACGTGCCATCACGTATACCAGCTATTGATATTTGTAGTTAATAATAAGAGTGAATTTAGTATGAACTCTGAAATTCAAATTTTTATGTTAAAAGTAAAACAAACTAATTTTCACAAAGACTACTTGCTCCATTCTCAAGTTCACAACGGAGTTTTATATTCTAGTGCAAAAGTCAGTAACAATTTGTCAACAGACTGGAAATCGGAAGATATCGGCGACTGAAGTAATAAAAGGGTACCTTATTAGACAATCGTGTTATTAATAAGAACATTTCGACATGGGGACGTAAATTATAATTATAGTGAATATTAATGTTCGTAACATACAGTTTGTCAAATTCTGCAGCATGTGAATAGCTGTATTGCTATCTGAAATCAGTTAAGTTACAAAGATACTTAGTATGAAAGGGAAGAACAGTTGCTTGTTACCAAGTAGTTAGCTGTTTTTCTTCTACTGTGCGTAAGGTACGTAATTTACACACATGATCTGCGAGTATATTATCGTTAGTCATGGTTTGCTGTTACGATACTTTACAGAAACTGACTACAAAGATAGCTTTAGCCTGTTATGTGTAATTACATTCATTCCGCATTCATTAAGCCTCTCATTCATCATGGGAATTTCGACACAAGATATGTAAATGAATAATGACAAGAGATAGAAAGTCAGCAGTTCCACTTGCATAAGCCACAATGATAATACCAGGAGCGAGAAGGGAGTACCATAAGCATGACTCCGCTGGCTGTTGATATTCATACGGCATTTGTCTCCGTTAGAGGTCATGTGGTGCTTAGAGATCCAGCTGCTCAAGCGATCAGTGGGGTAGGGATGTGAAAACCGATCGGTTAAAATCGATACCGATATTTTAGTTCCGAATAACCGGTATTTTCAGTATTTGTTTGGTCTCGGTTACAATAAGTTTTTTTTTTATTTTTGTTAATAACCGAGCAGAAAAACCGAAATATTAAGTAGCTAAAGCAACAGTACTAGTATTTTTCGCTTTTAAATAAACCTTACTTAAAAAGAATTTTGATACGTAAAACTAACGTTATTTTAAAATATTGTGTTGTTACAGAAAATGAGAAAAGCTATCAGCGACATTTTTAATGACAATGCCGACACAAACGAGCAACAAACACATGGCATAAGAACTTACAGAGGGTTGCTGAGACAATAATGTTCCTGTTGCATTGCGTACTGGGTGGTGATCACCCAACTAAAATAGAAAGAGACATAAGGATACTAAAACCCAGCCACAGCTTATCAGCAAACTGACTGTTGAGGAAACCTTCCACATACAGAAGCCAATAGCAGAAGGAAAACAGGTCATAAATGAATACACTACACTCTGCAAGGGCACACTATTTAACATATTAAAGGAACTTTACAAAAAAGACAACACAAACAGCCAAAAAGTCGACCTACACACACACACACACACACACACACACACACACACATACATACACATGATAAATGGATACACAAACAAAAGGAACGCCATGTAAAAAACAACACAAACAGCTAGGAAGCGTACAGAACATACACACACACACACACACACACACACAAAGATGAAATGTAAACAAAATTCAAATTTGGCGCCAGACTCACTGGTGAACAAATGAACACTAACTGGGCTGGGCCACACAACAACCACAATTACAATGTGTTTTGGTGAAGTTCAACGTGCTTTTACGACCTCATTTTGTGCAAATACGTTTTATGTTTACGTCACCATGATGCTGAGAAAAAAAGGCCTTCCCAAAAAAACGTAAGTAAAAACGAATAGATGCGCGAAACATCGCGACTAACTAAATCACGTTTAGAGCATAAATCGATAGCTCCCAACAAAATTTCTCATAAACATCGTTTGGTTGCAGATGACAAGCTACCTGTAATAAATAACACACAAGTGGTCCTGAAAAACCATGCAAACCGAGTGTGATGGTACTAACAAAAAGAAACGAATTGTTTTTTGAATAAATATCCACATAATTTTGTAATCATTTAGCAAAATCTTCGCATTACAGATTAAATAAAACAGAAACTCGCTGATGATGGCACAGAGGTGCTGAAACATGTTTGGAAACATGGGCAAAACGGTGTTTTGCATAACTGGCGGACCTTACTTCCAATAATTTTATCTGCAAACACGGTAAACACAAAGAGCTGCAAATCCAAATGATAAATAACAAATTATTCGTAATTACAACACGATTTTTGAGCGTAGTTTCAAAATATTTGAGTCAGCATGAGAATACTGGTGATTTTTTGCAGTATTCAACCACCTACAACTTTTCGAGAAGAGCACTGAATGGTTGGCGGACGAAGTTTTTCTTTTATTTGCCTATTTAATTTGATATTTGGATTCCGTGTATCTTGAATGTGAGAGAGTCAAAATCTTTCAGTCTTTATAAGATTTCCGCGTTTTCACAGGAAATAACACGAACAAAAAAACCGAAAATCGGTTATTTCAGAAACATATTATTTCGAGCGGTTTGAAGAATCAGGTTAACCAGGCGTGAAAAGAAAAACGCTTACCTGAAAACCGGTTGTTTCAGCGGTAATCACGATCCCTACAAAGATGTCACCGAAGATACAACTAATAAGGGGAGGGTCTGACATGTGGATCATCGCTTTTGACCAAGGTTTGCTAGGCCGTTCTATATTTAAAAGAAAGAGACGCCTTTTCGAATTTTTGGTAGACACACCGAAGTTTCTGAAGAAAAGAGGTCAAAACTGATGACAGAAAAACGTATTTTCAGTGCTATACACCGATAATCGTCTCAAAACTAATATTTTAATTAATATAATATGGGGCCCTAAGTTAATAATGCTCGAATTACTGACAAACAGATGGTTCAGATGGCTCTGAGCACTATGGGACTTAACTTCTGTGGTCATCAGTCCCCTAGAACTTAGAACTACTTAAACCTAACTAACCTAAGGACGTCACACACATCCATGCCCGAGGCAGGATTGGAACCTGCAACCGTAGCGATCGCGCGGTTCCAGACTGTAGCGCCTAGAACCACTCGGCCACTACTGACAAACATTTTTGCTAAGGAGCTAATACTGTAGAACGGCACCAAGTGTGGTATATGTACCGATCTAATTATTAATTGGTAAACTACACAAAGTAGTACATTAAGAGCCCCGAATAGAGCAGCCGTAGTAAAAGTGTTATAAGTTGGCCGCTGGTCCCCAAGTAGCGATCGACAGAAGTCGACACCGATCGGAACAAATCATTTCGACTGTTTTTTGGTTCAGATTGTTGCCATTGTCAAACACCCGACAGTTGCTAATAACAGTGATTACATTTATACAGGGTGCAAAACGTGTAAGTGCAGGTATTTCTGTTGCTTACTGAGCACAGCGTACTGAACAACATTACATCAGTATTTACCTCATTTACTGACTAATTATTATCAAGCCATTAATGCTTGTTTCCCCTGGGCAATAGGTCAGGCGTTGAGCTTTAGACGTGTGGAATCAATGTGGTCAGTCTATACTGACAGGCGTAGTCCACTTACAAGGGGAGGCCACGACGTTTGGAACGCGGATTTACTGTAAATTTCGTACACTCTTAGTACTCCATGAGGACAACAAAATGTGTAAGCAGTACCGCGTACTTCTTAAGCGTTACTGAGAAAATCGCAAGATAATTTCGGTCGTCAAATATATAACTGTGCGTGGCCATTTTTGCCATGAAGCGGCGGCAGCCGAGGGCCGGCACGGTAGCTCAGCGTGTTCGGTCAGAGGGTTAGTTGTAATAAAAAATCTGAATTAACCTATCAACGACGAACTTAAACTATTGTCTTACGACGTCCGCCCCGAGCAGATGCAACGAACGAAAGCAAACAAAATGAGATTAAAAAAAGTAAATAAATAAAAGTGGTTAGCGTCCGAGCCCCGTAATCGCTGGATCGAGTCCCGTTCGTCAGTTTTTTTTATTTCTAACACAGTCATTTTCTTTACTATTTATATAACAATTGATATAATGAGAAAAGTACGTGTTATCGGATGAACTTTTATTAAATCTACAATGTTATTTGGCGGTCTGCAAATTTTTATTATCAAAAATAATATAATATTCATAACTATCGTCCAGTAAAAAACAAAATGCATAAAGTGATACGGAAAATGTATGCTTGCCCGTGATTTGAGAAATCCCTTATACCTGGAAGGAGCCCAAAACGACTTGTTGCCTTCAAGTTTTGACCGGCAAAGACGGATTTCGAAAGATGAACAATTAATCGTCGCTTTCGACATTACGAGTACAAGTCGCAGGATGGTATTTTTCTTAAAAACATGGAAAACATAAAGTTAAATGGCACCAGCGGCATTGAGTAATTGCTGTGTTTCCGCATATGCAATGTCTTTTGAGGTTTTCCGTGGAAAAACAAACTTCGTTCACATTTTCAAATACCTCTCTTTTAGCCGATAATTTGGAAGCAAACCAGTTTTTGCCCTCTACAGCTCCCTCTAGTACCATGGAAGTCATTCCCTGATGTCGCCCGCATCTCGTGGTCGTGCGGTAGCGTTCTCGCTTCCCACGCCCGGGTTCCCGGGTTCGATTCCCGGCGGGGTCAGGGATTTTCTCTGCCTCGTGATGGCTGGGAGTTGTTTGATGTCCTTAGGTTAGTTAGGTTTAAGTAGTTCTAAGTTCTAGGGGACTGATGACCATAGATGTTAAGTCCCGTAGTGCTCAGAGCCATTTTGAACCCTGATGTCTTAACAGATGTTCTATTATCCTGTCCCTTCTCCTAATATTTTCCACACATTCCTTTCCTCTCCGATTCCGTGCAGAACCTCCTTATTTCCTAGCTTATCAGTCCACCTACACTCCTGTTAAATTTGGTTGCAGTTGCACACATTGTTTGACGTGCGTCCCTTCTTGCCTGTTTCGCAGCGTAATGATAATCTGGTGCTGTTATTATTCATGGTCGACTACCCCCTCCCCTTCGGGCAGAAGTGCTGTGGTTCGGAACGCTTCCCACGCACGTGAAACAATGCCGTGAGCAATACCAAACTCCTCGGCCACACTTGTCGCTTCGTCCTGATTCCAGTTTCCTGACGATTCTTTCCTGTGTGAAGTCATCCAATCGTTGTCTACGTACCATGTAATGAAGAACACCTCCACAGTTGGCCATAACTGCTCGCTAATTGAAACACACTAACTTTTCCCGTCCCTTCATTTGCCTCGTGTTGCGGGGTCAGCCCCATTTCGTGAGAGGATGTGGATACAACATGAGGATACAACATGTCCGCAACCATCTTCGTGTGAATAGGGCCTCCTGTCGGGTAGACCGTTCGCTGGGTGCAAGTCTTTCTATTTGACGCCACTTCGGCGACTTGCACGTCGATGGGGATGAAATGATGATGGTTAGGACAACACAACACCCACTCCCTGAGCGGAGAAAATCTCCGACCCAGCTGGGAATCGAACCCGGGTCATAGGATTGACATTCTGTCACGCTGAACAGTCAGCTACCGGGGGCGGCCTCATTATTTCTTATGGGGATATCTAAAGTCTCTTGTGTATGAGACTCCAGTGGATATGGAGATGGAATTAGTTGCCAGAATTGTAGCTGCCTGTGATGTGATTCGAAACACACAAAGGATATTTGTCAGGGTGCGTCGGAATCTTGTTAGCCGTTCTCATCCTTCCATTGACGATGATAGCCGTCAGTTTTAGTATATTTTGTAAGATACATTACAAACGGTACGTTCACTGTGTCATTGAGGGTATTTCCCGTTTACGGTAACTAATGTAAATAAAAAAGTACACAGTAATGTGCTTTTTGTTCCTATTATCTCCTTAAGCTGGCTTCTCCGACCCCAGGTTCCCTACCTGAAAATGTTCAGTGGAGTATCTTCTGTGTCCCGTGAAATTTTTGTACACTCTTACGGAAACACCCTGTATAATAGTAGGTAAAGTACGAGTGAATTGCCGGCCGTTGTGGCCAGCAGTTCTAGGCGCTTAAGTCTGGAACCGCGCGACCACTACGGTCGGAGGTTCGAATCCTGCTTCGGACATGGATGTGTGTGATGTCCTTAGGCTAGTTACTGTTAAGTAGTTCTAAGTCTAGGGGACTGACGACCTTCCTATGTTAACTCCCATAGTGCTCAGAGCCATTTGAACGAGTGAATTGCGCTGTTGTCAAAATTACTTAGCACATGATGCACCTTTGTTCATTACAAACAAATATCTATCAACAAAAATATACTGGCAGAAATGCAGTGTACCTGCTGTAGCTAGATTGTCTATCTAATGGCTGAACATTGAATAATACCCCAAGCCTCGAGCAGACGTTCATCACTAGTTGACGCTCTAACACCAAACGGTAAGGCATAAAAAATATCTATGATGCTCGGCTACAGAAAAGAAAAATAGACAACAATCTGAGGCGGTTATCTTCCGTCGCTGTCCAAATTGCAAAACTTTCTGGATGCTAATAACATATTTTCCTGTCAAGAAGCTGAAAAACAAAGAGTGATTATACCAGTACTTATATACGGCTACCTAACTAGAAATATAAATAAAAGAAATAAAATGTTAACGATACGTCAGCACTTGATCACGTAAACCGAGGAGTACCCAGCTGCTTTGGTCAGCCTTATGTGTGCAAACGTGGTTTCAAGCGAATGAAAAGTTTAAATAAATAACAGCCTAGGTGGGAAAAAATGCCGCAGTCTTTCAGTAAAATAATAATACCCCTACGTAACAGGCAGTACGACCCTACAAAAATAGCTTCTTATCTCAGAGAACCACGTTTCTTGGCGATTCTCCAACGAAACTTTCCACATACAATATTACAGCTCAGCAGATCGATGTTTAAATTGTTTAGGTGCATACACCGTGTGATCAAAATGACTCTGTGCCTCCCAGTCTTGTTACATGCGAAGTTTCACCTGCACCCAAACAAAGAAACGATTTTCCAGTCTACTTCCTTACTAGAATCATAGGGCTGGCGCACATAGAACCTGTATCAAAAATTAAAGCCCCAGAATGTTGAGTGCAAATAGATTTAAACTGCATATTCAATTATGTCTCGAACAGCACACTTGATTTTTTTACAAATTTTTAGAAGACTTTTTCAGAGTAGAAAAGGATCCATACGCATCAAATATGTGCTCTGAAGGCACCTTTTCAGCGCCCACTTCTACTATGTGACGGTAAAAAAACCGCTCCGAGCTATTTAATACGAACACGAAGAGGAAGAACTGCCTCCACAGAACTTTTATTCAGGACGATCTGGTTCCAGGAGCAGTGATAGTCTACTGTCGACGAAGGAAATGCTTAAACGACCCTGAAACAAATAGTTGATTTATAAGTTTCCAAAAGGCTAAGTAATTAAGACGAAAAGTAATTAAAATACGAGTATCTTCCAATTAATACCAAGTTTCGAAAAGTTTGTTACACTACCTTTAAGATAATAACTGCTCGCAATTTAATTGAGATCAGCTATAGCGGTGATAAGAACGGTATCTTGCAACTAGTGACTGTAAATATTTCTTTTCTTGGGCTAAAAGTCAACTTCGTACGCTAGTACAGAGTTACAGATATAATATATATTTTTGTGTTCAGTATGTTTCCGTTCCGTGAAAACCTTTTATGTCATGCACATTGTTTTGTGAGCTGCACTGTTCACAGTGTATGATCATCTATTAGTTGTCGTTTTCTATTAACTAATACCCACTTCGAGAGTTTTTCTTTATACAGTAGAATATGAGAAGTCAACGTATCTGTCGATTGAATGAGGTTGACCTCAACAGTATTGCAAAGTACACTGAAAGCGGATACAACAAAACAGATAAACTATCGAGGCCGTAAATATACAGAGATGCTGGAGTTATGATAGCAGTGGTATATGTAAACATGGAGACAATATTGAAAACAATCACGGTGTCGTTGTGTAATCGGACAATTCAATGAAAATATGAAAGTGAGGAGTCCGGTAATGCCTAAAATCTTTACAGTCTTGCTCTACTTAATATAACTATTTTTCGTGCTGTTGGATGCTGATTGCGGATATACCAGAAAGTATCGGTAGTCAACCCAAAGTGTTATGTTCCAAAAAAAACGAATCATGCATTTTTCATGCTCGGAACGAATATAACGATAGACGTCCTGTTAAATAAAAACCTTTAAAATAAAATATCAGCGAAATACTTGTCAGATAAATGTCGTGGCTAAGAGTTTCGGCACAGTACAGTTTCGCCTGCTTTGCACGTAAACAATTTGTACTGCTGTGGAGCATTTCTTTTAACAGTCTTGCCCTCCACGTTTTGTATATTTTGGTTCCACTGTTTAACTACTACTTTAAACTTTAATAAGTGTTATATCGCTAGTTTCCTCAAGAGATTTCCAATGATGTGTTAAAAGAAATTATATTCGTGACTTTCATATCCCAAAAATGTCTATCAATGTAAGTTAATTAAACTAATAATGTTCGAAGTTATAATTAAAAGCCGGCCGGTGTGGCCGAGCGGATCTAGGCGCTTAAGTCTGGAACCGCGTGACCGCTACGGTCGTAGGTTCGAATCCTGCCTCGGGCATGGATGTGTGTGATGTCCTTAGGTTAGTTAGGTTTAAGTAGTTCTAAGTTCTAGGGGACTGATGACCTCAGATCTTAAGTCCCATAGTGCTCAGAGCCATTTGAACCATTTATAATTAAAAGAACAATATTTTAGGCCTTAATAAAACTTGAATCGTCTGTGTAATATTGTCGATCTGCTCGATACATGATCCATCCAGTATGTTAGATATTGTTTAAATTAATAACATGCTACACCAGAATAAAGACGTTATTCATCCAGTTATAGACCTGGATCTCTTGCCATCTGTTATACACACACTCCATTGTCAGAATCTTTACGTTCATCAGTGTCAATCTTGTTACGATGTAAGGACGCAGTACATATCATTTTTGTCGCTAGAACAGAACATAGCCTGCTATCAGCTGCTGCTTCAGCCTCTGCTTTGGGCATCATTTGTCAATAAGTACAGAATGACCTTTAGTCAACACGCCGACTTCTCTATTGTAAAAATTAGCTTCATACGTCGATAGTCAGACCTGCACTTGTTGTTAGTGTGTTAAGAGGATTCCGCTTCTAGCGGCCCAAAGAGAAAAACTGCGGAATCTAAAGCAGAAAAGATGCTCAATCAAACACTGACGTGGAGAATCATACGTAGTGAGTAGGGTAAAGTCTTACAAACTGTGTACTGCCTATTAAACTCTACCATAAAAACATAACTAGTAAACTATCTCCGTGGTGATGCCTCATATTGGACAGAATATGTATTAGGTTGTATCTAGCCGTTGCACGTGACCAGTTCGACAGACCATTGATAATTATGGCGTCGAGTGGTTCAGGTTTATTTTGTTCTCTAAGGAAGAAAATATGTCTTTATGAAGCTAATCCTCTGTATTTATAATTTATATGGCATATAACTGTACCTATCAAGCGATGACACAGCGAAGAAACACTTACAGTCTCCCAAGACTATGTGCAGTAACAGCTAACAAAGTATCACGTTGTCTTATAAATTGCATAATCACATTTTCTACGTATAGTACCGATATATTTTAAAATAATGATCACTATAGATGTTTTAACAATTGATGTCATTATATAATTGATCTAACAGTTGTACACGTCCTGCCTGCTATAGCTAAATCTTCAGCTTTTTGGTGTAATCGTGCTTTGCCTGCCTCCACACACCACTCATAGGCTACAGTCAGAAGTCGTTGTAATTTTAAGCAACTTGCAGCCTATTACAACCAAACAGCAGACCAATTGCTTCCCACAAACTGTAACAGCAGTGTCAGTCTGACAAGGTTCGCTCAGCTTTTGAGAGATACGTATGGCAGAATTGTGACCGTACGAAATGCTATCAGTGACTTCTCCAAAACTGGGATCTGGCCATTGGGTCTTCCCTTTTTTCGAATTCAGACTTCGTAGCGAGTAAATCCAAACCATAATCATAGGCTAGAAACGAGGAAAGAATGAGTGAACAAACAATTATAGTACTCCCAGTAAAGTCAAGTCAAACTAATGGAAATGAAACAATTCTGCATTCTACATCTCTCACAAAACTAACTTGTATTTCAAAATTAGCCTAACATTTTAGACGGTGAACAAGTATTAAAAGTCAAAACCTGTTTGACAATGTCTTAAAAATTAATAAATATTTGCTATGCCCACCAGATTTCTGTATTTCTTCATACAGTAGAAAACTGGAGCGACAAAAGTCATGGGACTTCCTAATATCATCCCGGGTCTACTTTTGACCAGGGTAGCACAGGCTCAAGAAGTCGTTAGAAGCCCCTGCAGAAATATTGAGCCGTGCTGCCTCTACAGCCGTCCAAAAAAAAGTGGCTCTGAGCACTGTGGGACTTAACATCTATGGTCATCAATCCCCTAGAACTTGGAGCTACTTAAACCTAACTAACCTAAGGACATCACACAACACCCAGTCATCACGAGGCAGAGAAAATCCCTGACCCCGCCGGGAATCGAACCCGGGAACCCGGCCGCGGGAAGCGAGAACGCTACCGCACGAACACGAGCTGCGGACTACAGCCGTTCATAATTGTTAAAGAATTGCCGCTGCAGGATTTTGTGCACGAACTGACTTCTCGATTATGTCCCATAAATTTTTGATGTGATTTACGTCGGGCGACCTGGGTGGCCAAAACATTCGCTAGAATTGTCCATAAAGTTGTTCAAATTAGTCATGAACAATTGCGGACTGGTGACATGGCGCATTGTCTTTCATAAAAACTCCATCGTTGTTTGGGTAAACTGCAAATGGCCTCCAAGTGGCCGAATATAACCACCTCCAGTCAATGGTCGCTTCTGCTGGACCTAAGGACCCAGTCCGCCGGCCGGAGTGGCCGAGCGGTTCTAGGCGCTTTAGTCTGGAACCGAGCGACCGCAGGTTCGAATCTTGCCTCTGGCATGGATTTGTGTGATGCCCTTAGGTTAGTTAGGTTTAAGTAGTTCTAAGTTCTAGGGGACTGATGACCTCACAATTTAAGTCCCATAGCGCTTAGAGCCTTTTGACCCAGTCCATTCCACAGCCCACAGTATTACGGAGCCACCATCTGCTTGCACAGTGCCTTGTTGACACTTGGCTCTATGGCATCATCTCTTACCAACTGACATCTGGATTCATCTGACCAGGCCACCAGGGTCCAACCGATATGGTCATGATCCCAGGAAAGGCGCTGCAGGCGATGTCGTGCTGTTAGTAAAGGCACTTACGTCGGGCAGTTGCTGCCACAACCCATTAACGCCAAATTTCGCAGCACTGTCCTAATGGCTACGTTCGTCGTACGTTCCACATTGATTTCCGCGATTATTTCATGCAATGTTCCTTGCCTGTTAGCGCTTACAACTCCACGTAAAAGCCGCTACTCACGGTCGTTAATTGAAGGCCGTCAGCCACTGCGTTGTACTTGGTGAGGGGTAATGCTGAAATTTGGTACTCTCGGATCGCTCTTGAAACTGTGGATCTCGGAATACTGAATTCCCTAACGATTTCAGAAATGGAATGCCCCATGCGTCTCGCCGCAACTATCATTGCGCGTTCAGAGTCTGTTAATTGCCCTCGTGCGGCCAAAATCATGTCGCAAACCTTTTCATGCAAATCACCTGAGTCCAAATGACAGCTCCGCCAATGCACAGACCATTTATACCTCGTGTACGCGATACTACAGCCGTCTGTATGTGTGCATATTGCTATCCCATGACTTGTGTCACCACAGTCTATAAAATATGTGTTTATAAAATGCACTATTTTGCACCTCTCCATCTACTGTATTTTGCTTTTTAAACTGTAGAAAATGTACACTGCTGACCAATAAAATTGCTACACCAAGAAGGAATGCAGATGATAAACGGGTATTCACTGGACAAATACATTATACTAGAACTGGCATGTTATTACATTTTCACGCAATTTGGGTGCATAGATACTGATAAATCAGTACCCGGTACCCAGTACCCAGAACAACCACCTCTGGCCGTAATAACGGCCTTGATACGCCCGGGCATTGAGTCAAACAGAGCTTGGATGGCATGTACAGGTACAGCTACCCATGCAGCTTCAACACGATACCACAGTTCATCAAGAGTAGTGACTGGCGTATTGTGACGAGCCAGTTGCTCGGCCACCATTGACCAGACGTTTTCAATTGGTGAGAGACCTGGAGAATGTGCTGGCAGGGCAGCAGTCGAACATTTTCTTTATCCAGAAAGACCCGTACAGGACCTGCAACATGCGGTCGTGCGTTATCCTGCAGGGATCGAATGAAGGGTAGAGCCACGGGTCGTAACACATCTGACATGGTAACGTGCACTGTTCAAAGTACCGTCAATGCGAACAATAGGTGACCGAGACGTATAACCAATGCCACCCCATACCATCACGCCGGGTGATACGCCAGTATGGCGATGACGAATACACGCTTCCAATATGCGTTTACCGCGATGTCGCCAAACACGGATGCGACCATCATGATGCTGTAAACAGAACCTGAATTCATCCGAAAAAATGACGCTTTGCCATTCGTGCACCCAGGTTCGTCGTTGGATACACCATCGCAGGTTCTCCTGTCTGTGATGCAGCGTCAAGGGCAACGGCAGCCATGGTGTCCGAGCTGATAGTCCAAGCTGCTGCAAACGTCGCCGAACTGTTCGTGCAAATGGTTGTTGTCTTGCAAACGTCCCCATCTGTTGACTCAGGGATCGAGACGTAGCTGCACGATCCGTTACAGCCATGCGGATAAGATGCCTGTCATCTCGACTGAAAGTGATACGAGGCCGTTGGGATCCAGCAAGGCGTTCTGTATTACCCTCCTGAACCCACCGATTCCATTTTCTGCTAACAGTCAGTGGATCTCGAGCAACGCGAGCAGCAATGTCGCGATACGGTAAACGGCAATCGCGATAGGCTACAATCCGACCTTTATCAAAGTCGGAAACGTGATGGTACGCATTTCTCCTCCTTACAAGAGGCATCACAACAAAGATTCACCAGGCAACGCCGGTCAACTGCTGTTTGTGTATGAGAAATCGGTTGGAAACTTCCCTCACGTCAGCACGTTGTAGGTGTCGCCACCGGCGCCAACCTTGTGTGAATGCTCTGAAAAGCTAATCATTTGCATGTCACAGCATCTTCTTCCTGTCGGTTATATTTCGCGTCTGTAGCACGTCATCTTCGTGGTGTAGCAATTTTAATGGCCAGTAGTGTATTGTCGAATCTTTCGTCATATATGTTGGACAGCTTCAGGTTATTAGCATTACGTTGAGACAATACAAATTATATTTCAGTAAAATCAGAAAAATGATGAAAGCAGTATAATTTATGAGACTTTAGCTCCACCAGAAACGCTGTGATCCAACCGATAATTAGCAGCTTCTCCTGGTCTCGAAAATTTCAGGCGACTAGGGAAATGAAGCTTACCTGCTACTAATCTGTACTAATCACAGTTCAAGTTCTTCACAAATACATAACCTAGCCATCAAGTACAACCCTTCTTGCGACTTTCAGAAGATGGAAGGAGATGTAATCCACTTACTGTTTCACTGCAGTTTTCCGAAGCACAGAGAAATAGCTTACTCGAAAATCTTAGGAGAGTCTCACAGTTGCTCTGGCTTTACTGCAAAATGAAAGTTCGAAAATGTAAAAACCTTTCTTGATGTTAGAGAGATAGTACCGTTTTATTATGAAATTTAATTTGTTATTATTGCCTACATAAACATTTCATGAGAATCGCCACGAATTCATTTCCTGTTCCCACCTCGTCTCAGAGTAGCACTTACGACCTACGCCGTCAGTTATTTGCTGGATGTATTCCAGTCTCTGTTTTCCTCTACAGTTTTTACCTTCTACAGCCATGGAAGTTACTCGGTGATGTCTTGACGGATGTTCTATCATCCTGTCTCCTCTTCTTGTCAGTGTTTTCCATGTATTCCTTTCCTTGCAGATTCTGCGGACGTCGTCTTCATTCCTTAGCTTATCAGACCACCTAATTCTCAAGCAACATGTATTAAGTCTGTGGCGATACTGCAAATTAATCCGAAATCATTTTTCATACTCTTCTCGTTTCTCTGAATAGGTGTTTTTAAATTAGTACCACACTGTTGGCAGTACTTTTCAGTAAACCAATGTCAACAAAAAAACACAAAAAAAGTAAAAAATATTACCAGAAACATAGTATTTTCAGTATTTTATTTTATGAAATGGTGACGAACAGATGAATGATAAATATGTACAAGATGTTTCACATCCTGAAACGGATGCAGATCATTCATTCACACAATCCTGTGGCACCGGCCATTATGTCCCGTTCTAAAACCGGAGCCGCATTTGACTAGGTTAGGGGCGATGATGAAACCTTTGGACTGTGAACTGTTCGAACTGGCCGTGGTTACATCATCTGGCAGTGACGTCACTGGCAGCGTCGAGTTGTCCACTGCGAGCTGTGTGCCAGAGAGCGGCGCTGCAGTAGTCGCATTGTCGCCGGCGCTGTGGCTGGCTGCTGCGGCTGCTCCCTCTGATGACGTGGAGGCAGTCGGAGGTAGCGCCGTGGTCGTTGTTCGCTGGAGCGGCACGAACTTGTTGACGAAGCTGCTGATCTTGTCTAGGATAATGCCGCCATCGCAAGGCTGGTGTGCCAGGAGAACCAGCGAGAGGACAATGAGCAGCGGCCGGGGGGACATTTGTACCATTCTGGCAACAACCTGCAACACACCCGACAACAATTTCGTTAACACTATCGTTTATGTTACCGTGCTTAGTATCTAATACAACAAAAAAAGTTAAAAAATTGCGCAGGTGCGAACAGAACTCGCGCACTGAGGGTTCTGTACAAACTTAATAATGTTTGTAGACAATTCACCCGTTCCGGGACTCGAGGATTTCGACGATTTTTGACTTTTATCGACACTGATACCAGCAAGACAGGGGCCCCTGCCATTCCAAGGCCTTCGGGAATGCTTTAATTTGAAGTTAGAAGTAGGATTACAAATAACAAAAGAAAAAGTTTTTCATGTGGTGTAATTACAGATTAACGATGTTCTGATTTTTTTCCAATACTTGTACTGTGTAACCTTTCTTTTTGCCAAATTTCATGACTCTACATCAAGAGGGAATAATCTATACGTCTTAGTAAGTGAGTGTGAGAGTATCAAAATATGGTACATAGATAGCCGCGTCTTTTGATTGCACTGAGTTAGAAACGTAACATTTTTACACCACTAAAGGCAAACCTTAGTATGCGATATAAATTTCAAATTCCCAAGAGATCTTAACAGACGGACGGACAGGTAGACAGTCACAGAACAAATGGCAAAAAATTTTTCGTTTGATGTAATTAAAAATTCATAATTTTCGGATTTTGTCCTTTGGTTGTGGTGTGCAACCTTACCTCTTGCCGAATTTCGTGATTCTAGACCAACGGGAGGTAAGTGTAGGCTTTGATGAGTGAGTCTGCGAGTATCAGTATACGTGACATAAATGGCCGTCTCTTTTTGGAAATTGGAAATTTGTGGTAAGGTCTTCTGGGAACAAACTGCTGAGGTCATCGGTCCCTAAGCTTACACAGTGCTTAAGCTAACTTAAACTAACTTACGCTAAGGACAACACACTCATTCATGCTCGAGGGAGGACTCGAACCTCTGAAGGGGGGAGCCGCGCGAACCGCGACAAGGCGCCCTAGACCGAGCGGCTACCCCGCACGGCGCAGTATCTTTTGATTGCATTGATGTTGAAAATAATGTTTGTTACACCGTCAAAGGACCATGACGTTAGTATATGACATAAATTTCAACTTCATCCGTTTACCTGTTCCTCAGTAAAAGGGGGCTTAACAGACGTACGGACAGACAGACAGATTTCAAAGGAAATACAATCTTTCATGTGATAAAATGAAAAACTCATAATTTTCGTATTTTTTTCCCTATGTTTGTACTATGAAACCTTGCTTCTTGCCGAATTTCACTATTCTAGACCAAGGAGAATTACTCTACAGGTTTTGATGAGTGAGTTTGCAACTGTAAATATACGTGACATAAATGGCCGAGCTATTGATTGCATTGTCTTAAAAACTAACGTTTATTATATCGCCAAAAAAGTATAGGCCTTCGTATGGGCGGCCGGAGTGGCCGGCGGGTCCAGGCGCTACAGTCTGGAACCGAGCGACCGCTACGGTCGCAGGTTCGAATCCTGCCTCGGGCATGGATGTGTGTGATGTCCTTAGGTTAGTTAGGTTTAACTAGTTCTAAGATCTAGGGGACACATGACCTCAGAAGTTAAGTCGCATACTGCTCAGAGCCATTTGAGCCTTCGTATGTGACATAAATTTCAACTTGACACGTCTACCCGTTCCTGAGAAAATGGTTTTGAACAGCCGGACAGACAAACTGAAGTACGCCCTTCTAAAAATCTTGACTTCTATTTAGAGCCAAAAAAAATTATCAGGATATCGTTGGGTTCCTTTTAATGAACAACCTTCGGAATTTACAGCTTATATTTTTTAAATTTCCCCTTCGCTAAGCCATATGAAATGGCAAATACATTTTTAATGGGACCATTCATGGAACTAAGAGTTATTAAGAGTGAAATAATCCATAATTTTCAAACTACTGTACAGTGTAATGTGAAAACTCAAAGTGTATAATAAAAAACCAAAACAACCTTATGTGGAATTAAAAGCAAGGGTTGTTACATTAAGAGTGCAATGGGGATTTCAATGTTAAACTCAGAGGAGAGAGCGGATGGATGGAAAGAACACATTGAGGGCATCCACAAGAGAGGGGGCTTGTCCCACGACATGTTGGAAGAAAAAATTGGAATCTATGTTGAAGAGACAGAAGATCTAGTATTAGAATCAAAGTTTAAAAGAGGTTTGGAAGACTTAAAGACAAATAAGGCAAAAGGAATAGATAACGTTCCCTCAGATTTACTAACATCATCGCGGGAAGTTGAGACCAAACGACTATTCAACTTAGTGTGCAGAATCTATAATTCTGGCGTCATACCATCAAACTTTCGAGAAAATATCATTCACGCCATTCCGAAGATATCAAGAGCAAAAAGTACGAGAACTATCATACAATCAGCTTAATAGTCGTGCATCCAAATTGCTTACAAGAATAACATGTAGCAGAACGAAAAATAAAAACTGAAGATATTTTAGATGATGATGAGTTTGGCTTTAGGAAAGGTAAATGCACCAGAGATTCAGCCCTGACGTTGCGCTTGATAATGGAAGTAAGATTGAAGAAAAGTCAGGACACGCTCATAGGATTTGTCGACCTAGGACAAGCATTCGACAATACTGTTCAATCTACACATGGAAGAAGCAATGATGGACATAAAATAAAGTTTCAAGAGTGGGATTAAAATTCAAGGTGAATGGATATCAATGATAACATTCCCTGGTGACATTTCTATGCTTAGAGAAAGTGAAGAGGAGCTACAGGATCTGTTGAATGGAATTAACAGTGTAATAAGTACAAAATATCAATTGAGAGTAACCCGAAAACAGAGAAAAGTAATGAGGAGTATGAGAAATGAGAATAGTGAGAAACTTATTAAAGTTGGCGATGGGGAAGTAGACGAAGTTAAGTAATTCTGCTACCTTGGAACGAAATAACACATGATGGACCAAGCAAGGAGGACATAAAAAGCAAGCTAGCACGTGCAAAGAAGGCATTCTTGGGCAGGAGACGTCTACTGGAATCAAACATTGACAGTAATTTGAGGCAGGAATTTCTGAGAGTGTAAATGTAGGACTCAGCCCTGTATGGTAGTGCAGCAAGGACTGTGGGAAAGTCGGAGCAGAGGAGAATCGAAGCTTTTCAGATGTGGTGCTACAGATGGATGTTCAGAAGTAGGTGGACTGGTAAGATAAGGGGTGAGGGAGGAGATTCTCCGCAGGATAATAGGGCACGAGTTAAGACATGGCACTAGAGGGAGCTGTAGAGGGTAAAAACTTTATGAAAATACGAGCTTGGAACAAATCCAACAAGTAATTGAGATCGTAGGGTGTAAGTTCTATTCTGAGATGAAGAGGCTAGTGGGGGAGAGGAATGCATGGAAGGTCGCATCAAACCAGTGAGAAGATTGATGACTCAAAATAAAAATAATTACTCGCAAATAGAATATGAATATCACAATAAAATTACGTTACTTAAGTGGAACATCTGTCGGTGACAATTAATAACATTACTCCATTAATTTAACGGCTGGCATTGTTTGCATATTGAATTTTGAAACAATACCTTACCAACGTAACCAGCATTGCTTGTGACACGAAAACAACCATTGCAGCCGGCCAGTGTGGTCGTCCGGTTCTAGGCGCTTCAGTCTGGAACAGCGTGACCGCTACGGTGGTCGCAGGTTCGAATCCTGCCTCTGGCATGGATGTGTGTTATGTACTTAGGATAGTTAGGTTTAAGTGGTTCTAAGTTCTACGGGACTGATGACCACAGATGTTAAGTCCCATAGTGCTCAGAGCCATTTGAACCAACCACTGCAATTGACTTATTAGCCCCAGTTAACTAACAAGGACAAACCATAGTTTGCAAGAAATAATTGTCTCCATCATTTACTCGTCAAAAAAGTTTTGGACCACTGCTTAGTTAGGTGGTACGTATAAACACTATCTAACGAAAAGTGTCTCGACACCTGTTAGTGGATATTAACACGGTATGTGTCCACCCTTCGCCATTATGACAGCTTGAACTCTGCTGGGGGCTCTTCCAATGAGGTGTCCGACTTTCTGTGGAGGAATGGCACCACAGTCTTCCTCAAATCGAAACCAGCGAAGTGTTGCAGTTGTACGCTGGGATTTGGAGAGAACTCTACGTTCTAAGTCATCCTAAAAGGGCTTCCATTGGGTTCAGGTCGGAACTCTGGCATGTCAGTCCATTTCAGGAATGCTACTGTCCACATACAAATACCTCAAAGGTGCTGTTTTGTGACTGTGTGAATTTTCTTGCTGAAGAAAGAAAACTACCGTCGTCTCCGAACTATTCCTCTACTGTACGCAATACACCCTGCAGTAATATGTGTCCTCAACCTTCCGCATTTAGCATTTTCTGATGTGCAATAAGGAGACCACGTCCTAACCCCGAAAAACAATCTCATACCGTAACACGACCATCACTGTACATCACTATACATCGTTGTGAGCCCGCCCGGTTGGCCGTGCGGTCTAACACAAGTTCTCCAGGTACGCGTACACCATCATTACTCTACTACGCAAACATAGGGGTTACACTCGTCTGGTGTGAGACGTTCCCTGGGGGGTCCACCGGGGGCCGAACCGCACAATAACCCTGCGTTCGATGTGGGGCGGTGGAGGGGTGAAGTGGACTGCAGTAGTCGTCGTGGGCTTGTGGATCACTGCGGCTGCAGCGGGGTCGGAGCCTCTCCGTCGTTTCTAGGTCCCCGGTTAACATACAATATAATCCAAACGGTACATTACATCACTGTTGACACTACACGTAATAGCAAGTAACGTTTCCTAGGCAGTCGCCAAAGCGAAACCCATCCATCGGATTGACACAGGATGTAGTGTAATTCATTACACCAAATCAACCGTTTTCAGTCGCGTCGCCCTTTACATCATTCAAGCGGCGCTTAGCATTGACCATAGAAATACGTGGCTCATCAGGAGCTGTTCGACAATTCTGCCCCATTCTTTGTAAATCTCCACGTACAGCCACTGTGCTGATTGGATTACTGGTAGCACTCTGGGACTCATGGATGGTTCTTCCAGCTGATTTCATGCACTTTTTTACAACACTCCTCCACAATGAACGACGGTCCCTGTCTGCCAGTAAATGGACAGAAATTTGGTTCAATTGCGGTTGTTGCTTCGTGTTTCCACTTCGCCGGCCGTTGGGGCCGCGGGGTTCTAGGCGCTTCAATCCGGAATCGCACTGCTGCTACGGTTGCAGGCTCGAATCCTGTCTCGGGCATGGATGTGTGTGATGTCCTTAGGTTAGTTAGGTATAAGTAGTTCTAAGTTTAGGGGACTGATGACCTCAGACGTTAAGTCCCATAGTGCTCAGAGCCATTTGAACCAATTTAACCTGACAAACGCCACAACATAAATACTGACGGTGTCAGATTTCATTATGACAATACTCGTCCCCACGCTGATGCTCCTGATCGGGAGAAAATCGCCAGATTTGGGTGGGAGATGCTCCAGTATTCACTATACAGTCCGGGTCTAGCACCTTCGGACTTTCATCTCTTTGCTCCCATGAAGAAATTCCTGACCGGCCACCGTATAGCGACAGATGCGGAGGTGAATTCAGCAGTCCACTTCTACGAATAGGCCTTATTGAAAACGGTAAAATAGAAATGCCGTGTGGCTAGCCCATGTTCGAAATCACTGAGCTCCTCTGATCAACCCATTCTGCTGTTGCTTCTCTACTGACAACACAATAATCCCGGCCTCCTTTTATTTTGTCAGGTCCGCTTCTCGTGACATACTGCGATTAACTGCACGTTAAATTGGGGCATCCGGATACTTTTGATCAGATAGTGTACACTGAAGCTGACCAAGTCACCAGGATGTTCTTTTTCCTAAGTACTACGAGTAACGCAACCACATTTCCAGATTTTTACCATCGATCGAATTACAGGCCGGCAGGATTGAAAATTATGTCTTTGGTCTGGGTATACTTGGATCAAAGATATAATTCACAGTAAAATTCGATCGGTGATGTGTAACATTATCGTTACTTAGCTAATTATACTTCCAGCATCATACTAAACGAACTGTCAAACAAGTGTCAAATCGTATTTTGAAGTAAACGAACTATCAAAAATATGTCAAATTATATTCCATACGTTTATAATTACTACATATCACGTAATCACTACGAATTAGATGATGACAGTTTACTATAGATGCTATATGGAGGTCAAATCAAACTATATGTAAGTACCAATGCATAGTTCCAATGTATAATTATTCACATGGACAACCACCATATATTTAGATAGTCTCACCAGTACTGTATTAGCTGGTTGCTTTAGAATGACAATGATGGCGAAATAAATGTTGCAAAACTATTACATTTATTGCAGTTGATTTGGACATTTCCTTTCCAAAAGCAAAGATTCATACTTAACACACTCCTCTGCTGTACTAGTCTGGAACAAATAAACGTTACTGCGTATTAATCCCGATTGGTCAAGGACACTCAGTTGCCACTATGTAAATGTGCTATCAGAACATTCCTAGTCATTAATTTCTCATTCTCCGAGAATGATCTGAAAGCGGCTGCTAATCTAAAGCGACAAAAATTTCAAACAAAAATAGCGCAAGAGGCGCAGCAAAACGGTTGAGGTCAGCCAACAGAAACCATTACAAGCCTGCTATCAGCTGTTATTCGACCTCAATGCCTTGTATCTTTACATTTCGTACTGATATTAGTCCGTAGGAAATATCTAAGGATTCGTAACAGCTTTCAAAGGCACGTCGTTAATGCATAGAAATTTCTCCCGCTTAGAATGAAATTTTAGATTTCATAAGCTTACAGGAGAACACCAGAGATGGAATATAAACAACTGTGTGCCACGTAATAATGCCTACAGCAGTCGTAGAATCTAATTTAGAAATGATTATTGACGAACAAGGAGCAAGCACTGTCAACTAACGGAGCAACTGAAAATGCACAACTTATTCATTATTGTTCAAATAATGGACTCAAAGAAATTTTAAACGCTTTATTCTTCCTCACATTTGGGTAATTCTGTCTTTTCTTTCATTCACTCGAGAAATGCCATTAGCTGTAAAAAATACCTTTAAGTTTCTAAAAGTTGATGGATGGGATGTGTAATTCAGTAGTTAGGTAGTGTCTCCCGATTGTGGAGGAGGTTTTCAATTTGTAGGCCCACTTATTTTGTTCAAATATTCCTTAAGGGAAAGAACTCTCACGTACAAAACAGCTTCAAACGTCTTAATACATTGTAAATGACTTAATGGGTTAAGTATTTGACTTGAAGCACTTAACCGAGAAAAAGTTTAGAAAAGGTTTCAAATTCTGTTCAAAGTGTTCTAATTCTTTAGTGCGAGCACTATATGAATAGAGTCCAGGTAATTTGGACGCTGTGTGTTACGCTGCGTCAATACGTATACACAGTTACACGTTGATATATTTCGTACTGTCTTAAACCTTTAATGTAATATTATAACTCTTAATGAGCAGATTGAGACAGCATTTCCAATTTTTAATTTCGGTCAATAAAATCAAATATTTTTGCCCCTGCAAGTCGTTAGATAGGCAGCTTGGACTGAGCATGAACCAATTTAACCTTTTAGTTATACAGATACCAGAAGATTGGAGTGAAGTAACACGTTATGCCACTCATTTCACTGAAAATATATGTCAGCACCAATGTCGTAGCTCTAACTAACAATTGTAGCAGTACGCTCTTCCTATGAGTGAATTTGGTGTATACTACTGGCGATGGATGCTCATTAATGTTAGCATTGTCTTGAGTAGTTATTTGTCTTTGGTGCGGTGCGGAGTTTCTGTTTTGCCTGATACATTATGTACTGCCCTTTGGCACGTGGCGTACTTTGTATGCTGTCACCGTGCAAACGCTATTACCTCATGATGCAATATACTGGTGTAACGTTCTCTAAAAATTAGTGGGTACATTAAGCTGAAGCAATTACGGCGTTTCCGCCGTTGTATATTTCCCATAAAATGTCCTTAGAAGCAACACGATATTCGTCTGCTGTTCTTGCTGCCCTCACTCAAAAGCTTCATTATCTTCTTCGCCGGGTTTGTATTGTACTGTTTAGAAATTTAAAAAATCCAACTCATCGCAAACAACAAATACTGTTCGGACAATGGGAACCCTGCTGTCAAAATTTTAGAATGTCGTTCTTCATAGCTTCCGGATCTGCTACACCCCTAAACAATTTCACCGAAGAAACCGCCGTCATGCAAATTACTTAATTCCGTTGCTACTCAGCCATATCCACAAGATCTAATATGACAGATCAGCTCCATCTACTATCGAATTCCTTTGCACATAAGACTACTGCCTCAAATTGAGTTCGTGTTCACTTACAGTATTAACGCCTTATCTTAAAAACAATTACTTCCAATAGGATTTTTTATGGTATTGATGGCAGCCGGCTACAAACACAGTAAAGGCTTAATTTCTACCTTGCTGAGTATGTTACTCACCGGACCAGAAAACTACGAGCTTCCTCGGCGAGATCTTGTCGACTGAGTACACGAGTTGCGCTGCTCGGTCTGTTGGTGAAACAGAGATCCGGTCACCTTTTATTGAGATTTCCTCTCCGTGCGCAAACTGAGTCCAAGGGTACCCCATGCGATAGAAGAGACTGGAGCGAGGTTTCAGGAACATCTGCACAACAACAGTGTCAAGGAAAAGACGCGTGCCTTCACATCGTCCCCATTCCCTCTTAGAAGCGTAGTCAACATATTGTACCAAAGTGCAATCGATGCGCGTTGCATTTAAACAAGATCCAAAATACTGCAGCGCGCGTACGTTCCAGCTAATAATTTACTAAATAGTTAATTATCAAATTAAATCCTGAAACCGTGCTTTATGTGATGGAAACCAACCAATCTTGCGTTCTTCAAAATGATTTCAAGTTCTCAACGTGTGTCAAGTTCTTTTATTTTCTTTCTGTGTGTCTTGAAGCAGTTCTGTCAGATATTTTTCACCTCTTTATTCCTACCACGTGTGTAGCATTTTATAAACACCAGTTAGCAATAGAGAGACCTGCGTATTTGTAGAGTACACTTTACCGATGATTTTCGTAGAAAAACAATACAGGACACCACTTTAAATATAAGTATACTATTGTACTTAATACAGTTCACGTGTCGATACTATGAGAGCTTTCGCGTTGCCCCAGATCGTATACCAGTGATGTTAATTGTGATGGTAATGAACAGTAGTCTGGTTATTGTCCTACAGTGTAATTTCTTCATGAAAATATTTCTCTTATAGGTCGACATAGCTATCAAGCAAACCCGTTAACATCTTTGCAACGTGACAAAATGATAACCACAAGCTACCTCTTACAAAGTTCTGTTAATAAAGCTGATGATACTTCGTATATTAACCGTGTTCAGCGACACTGCCAGACATGACAGTGACAAAAACATTGATGGTATTTGTGTATGTGTGTGCGCGTGTGTAAGTGTGTTTGTGCAAATAAAGTACAAATATCCAGAGTTATAACAGAAATATATAGAAACTGAGAAACAAAATGAGGACGCATGTATTTGGAAGAAGTAGTTTGCGATATAAATACTGTAGGGCTGTTCAGGAATTTTTGTTTTGGGTTATATTACTAGTTTCATCTTACCATGAAGAAAATGGCTACACCTCTAACTCCCTATGAAGATTCAATTCACAATAAAATACGAGGGAAGATCGGAAAGTATAGTACTATAATTTTATTACCAAAAAGATTTATAGCTAACAAAACAAAAAAATCACAAATGAACATACAACTTTTACGTACTTTCCTACATAGTCATCAACGTTCTCAACACATTTCTAACATAGTGATACCATTTTCAATAAGCCCTATTCGTAGAAGTTCATTCGGTTGGAGTACAGCCGTTTGCGGGCTGCTGATTCCACCTCCGCATCTGTCGCTATACGTTGGCCGGTCAGGAATTTCTTCATCGGAGCAAACAGATAAAAGTCCGACGATGCTAGGTCAGGACCGTATGGTGGATGCTGGAGCATCTCCCACCCAAATCTGTCGATTTTCTCACTATCAGGAGCAGCAACATGGGGACGAGTATTGTCATGATGAAATCTGACACCGTCAGTATTTATGTTGTGGCGCTTGTCACGAAGGGCACGACGAAACTTTATCAAAGTTTAATCTAGACTACAGAATTCACAGTGGTCCCGTTTTCAGCAAAGTTCACCAACAACACACCATATATATTCCAGAACACTGTCACAAAAACTTTCCTAGCAGATTCATTCACTTTGGATTTGTTTCGTTCTGTGGCCCCGGCATGTTTCCACACCATAGAGGCCTGCTTAGTTTCGGGCGTATCGTGGTATGCCGATGACTCATCAAAAATGACAATTCCTTTCAAGAAGACTTGTCATTCCATGGCGTTACGTATTAAGTGATCCAAGCTTGTCATCATTCGCTGGCCCATGTCATTGCCTGTCAGGTTCTTAGGCACCCCAGGGAGCACTAACTTCACGAAATTTCAACGCGTCATGAACAATATCGTACACCGCACCATAGGAAATGTTGAATGGCTTGCGATAAGGTTCGCAGTTGTACATGCCGGTCGCTCAGAATTGTTGCGTCAACGGCTCCGACATTCCCTGGAATTGCAGCTCTTACCGGCCGACCGCAGCGTGGCGAATCACATAGGTTCACAAGGCCCTCTTGGAGGAATGCAAGCATCTGGAGACATCGCTACGGTCCACACAGTCGTCCCCCTACACGCCACGCATTCCTCTGTGAATTTCACTAGGCTTATACCCTTTGGCCCACAAATATCAAACTAAATTTCGTTGCTCTTCACAAGTTGTAGAACGTGAGCGCCATTTTTGTTTCGTAATTCATTCTTCTCTCGCTAGAGCTGCACATAAAGACAAATTACCCTCTGTAGCACAAACTTCAAACTGTATCGTTCTGAGAATTCAACATTCTAGCAGCAGTACCAGGTGGGAAAAATTATTGTGCGTTACTTTACTATCCTTCCTCGTACATATAAATCCACAATATTGTTTATTAATGAATTGTGAAAGCTGTGTATTCATTTTAAGATTCTACATATAACATACGTCTTTAATTAAATTGTATATAAGAATCTAATAATCCCAACAACAAAGAAGGCAGGCGTTGTCAGGTTTGAGAACCACAGAACCAGAAGTTTAATCAGTCACTGTAGCAAAATATAAGTAACAGTAAAATGAAAACGAAGCAGATGGAAATATGTGAACTGTCTATTATTTCAAAAGTAATCAATTGAGTATGAAAATGGAATGGAGAGAGGTGGAGGAGCGCACGCTCGACAACTTGTGAAGAGCAACGAAGTGTAGTGTGATATTTCTGGGTCAAAGAGTATAAGCCGAGTGAAATTCACAGAGAAATGCGTGGCGTGTATGAAGGATGTGTAAGAACTTCCAAGCTCAATTTCTGTAGAATATTCAGAATAACCTTCGAAACATGTGACCGGGCATTATACTGCAACAGAATGATGGAGTCCGTCAACATTCCTGGGCGTTTAGATTTGATGGCGCGTTTCAATTTTTGCAAATTGTCCTCTTACCACAGAGCGTTAACTGTGGCACCCTGTTCAACAAAGTCAGCGAGGAGCGGGCCATTGCACTGAAAGCCCTTACACATCCTCCGTACATAACCGATTTCTCTCCATGCCGTTTCCATACTTTTAGAGCCCTGAACATAAATATCCGTCGCCGTCGATTTGCTTCGGACGAAGAGACGCACGCCTGGTTCCATTGACAGCTCATACACTTTTTCATGAAGGCATCGACCGTCTTGTTTCACGGTGAGATAAACGTATTAACAATTATGGTGATTACATTTAAAATAATAAATGTTTATTTTCTTTTTTTCCATCTGTCACGTTTCCCTTTCACGACCTCTTATACCAAAACGACTTACGTACAGAAGAATGGAACGACTGGTGAAGTGCGATCTGAAAAGCTGGAGTTCGGAACGAATGGAGGAACACGCCAAGTCAAACAATCCCCATGTCTAGTCTTGTATAATACACTGAAGAAAGGAAAACCTACATTTCTAGTATATGCAGATTTGTGAGAGACTTTCCTTAATGTTGACCGGAATATACTCTTTGAAATTTTGAAAATAAAACACAAGGAGAGAAATGCTATCTATGACTTGTACATTAACTGGACTGCAGTTTTAAGATACGAAGGACATGAAAAGTAGGAAATAGTTGAGAAGGAAGTAAGACATGGTTGTAGCCTATTACCCATGTTATTCAGATCGTATACATAGCTAGCCGTGACGGAAACCAAGAAGAATTTGTGATATGAAACTGTAGTCCAAGGAGAAGAAGCAAAGACTCTGAGGTTTGTAGGTGCGTTGCGGAACTGTCATAGGAGGCAAATGCCTTGAAAGATCAGTGGGAGGGGACATATAACCTCGTGAGAAAAGGTTATAAGGTGAACATCAGCAAAAGTCCAACACGGCTGATGGAATTGAGTCAAATGAAATCGGGAGCTGCTGAAGGAATTAGATTAGGAAATGAGGCACTGAAAGTAGTGGATGCCTGGCATTTGGAAGGTGAAGTGAGTGGAGTAAGGAGGACTTAAAGGGTGGACTTTCAACAGCAAGAAAAACGTTTCTGAAAAAAAGTCTTCATCAAATACAAATTTAATTGTTAGGAATCTTTTACTGAAAGATCTGTCTATAGTGTAGTCTACTACGACACTGAAACGTGAAAGATAACAGAATACAAACCTTTTGAAAAATGGTGTTTGAAAAGAATGTTCATTATTTGACGTTTATATCAAGTACCGAACTGAAGACGAAAGAACTTTATGGCACAAATTGACTAGCAGAAGGGACAAGTTGACAGGAGATATCGTGAGTGACCAAGGAATAGTTATATCGGCAATTGATGGAAGTATATGCGGAGAGGAGGCGTAAAAATAATAGATGAAGGTCAAGGTATAAATATAAAAACCAGGTTCAAGCGGGAAAGGCTGCAGTAGCTGTGTAGAGATATCACGCACGGAATTTACTATCATAGAGAGCTGCACCAAACCCGTCACGAACTTAAGTAAACAAAGACAACAATAACATTACGTGATTAATTACATTCTAATGAACTAGACCTTGCCGTCGGTGGGATGACTTGCATGCTTCAGCGGTGCAGATAGCCGTACCGTAGGTGCAACTACACCGAAGGATTGTCTGTTGAGAGACTAGACAAACGTGTAGTTACTGAAGAGGGGCATCAGTCTTTTCAGTAGTTCCAGGGGAGACAGTCTGAATGATTGATTCATTTGCTCTCGTAACATTAACCAAAACGGCCTTGCTGTGATGGTACTGCAAATTGCTGAAAGCAAAGGTAAACTACAGACGTAATTTTTTGAAAGGACATTCAGCTCTACTGTATCGTTAAATGATTATGACGTCCTCCTGGGTAAAATATTGCTGTGGTATAATAGTCCCCCACTAATATCTCCAAGCGGGAAGTACTCAGGAGCATGTCAACATCAGGAGAAACAAAACTCACATTCTACGGATCGGAGCGTGGGATGTTAGACCCCTTAATCGGACAGATAGATTAGAAAATTTAAAAAGAGAAATGGGTCGGTTGAAGTTATATATAGTTGAAATTAACGAAGTTCGGTAGCAGGAGGAAAGGACTTCTGGTCAGGTGAATACCGGGCTACAAATACAAAATCAAATCGAGGTAACGCAAGAGTAGTATTTATAAACAATACGAAAATAGTAATGCGGATAAGTTATTACGAAAACCATAGTGAACGCATTATCGTATCCAAGTCAGGCACGAAGCTCACACCCAACAAAGTAGTGGAAGTTTACATGCCAACTAGCTCCGCAGATGATGAAGAGACTGAATAAATGTATGATGAGATAAAAGAAACTATTCAGACAGTTAAGAGAGACGAAAATTTAATAGTGATGGGTGACTGGAATTCAATAGTAGGAAAAGGAAGAGAAGGAAAAATAATAGGCGAATATGGACTGGGAGGGGGGGGGGGGGGGGGAAGAAATGAAAGAGGAAGCCGCCTACTATAGTTCGGCACGGAGCATAATGTAATCATCGCGAACGCGTGGTTTAAGAATCATAAAAGGAGGTTGTATACTTTGAAGGAACCTGTACACACCGCAGGATTTCCGATTGACTACATAGTGCTAAGACAGAGATTTGGGAACCAGATTTTAAATTGTAAGACATATCCGGGGGCAGATGTCGACTCTGAACAATACTTATTGGTTCAAACGGCTCTGAGCACTGTGGGACTTAACTCCTGAGGTCATCAGTCCCCTAGAACTTAGAACTACTTAAACCTAACTAACCTAAGGACATCACATAAATCCATGCCCGAATCAGGCTTCGAACCTGCGACTGTAGAGGTAGCACGGTTATAGACTGTAGCGCCTAGAACCGCTCGGCCACCCAGGCCGGCACAACTTATTGATTATGAATTCTAGATTAAAACTGAATAAAATGGTAAAGAGTAGGAAATTAAGGAGATGGAGCCTGGATAAGTTGAAAGAACCAGAGGTTGATGAGAGTTTCAGAGAGAGAATTAGGCAACTGTTGACTAGAAAAGGGGGAGAGAATACGGTAGAAGAAGAATGGGTAGATTTAAGAGATGAAATAGTGAAGGCAGTAGAGGATCGAATAAGTAACATGACAACGCCTAGTATAAATCCTTGGATAACACAAGAGATACTGAATTTAATTTACGAAAGCAGAAAATATAAAAGTGCAGCAAGTGGTGCAGGCGAGAGGGGATACAAACGCTTAAAAACTCAAACTGACAGGACTGCAAAATGACTAAGCAGGAATGGCTAGAGAGCAAATGTTAAGATTTAGAAGCATATATCTCTAGGGAAAAGGTAGATACCACACACGGGAAAATTAAAGAGGCCTTTGGAGGAAAGAGAAGTAGCTGTATGAATATCAAGAGCTCAGATGGGAAACCAATCCTAAGGTAAGACGGGAAAGCTGGTAGAAGGAGTATATAGAGAGGGAGATGTTCTTGAAGGCAATTTTACAGAAATGGAGGAGGCCGTGGATGAAGATGCGATGGGAGATATGATACTACAAGAAGAATTTGACAGAGATCTGAAAGCTCTAAGTAGAAAAAACGGCCCCAGGGGTAGACAATATTCCGTCCGAACTACTGACACCTTTGGGAGAGCCAGCAATTACAAAACGTTTCATCTGGAGTGCCAGATGTATGAGGCAGGCGAAATACCCTCACACTTCAAGAAGAGTGTAATAATTCCAATTTCAAAGAAAGCAGTTGCCGAGAGTTGTGAAAAGTGCCGAATTATAAGTGTAATAAGTCATGGTTGCAAAATACTAACACACATTCTTAACAGCAGAATGGAAAAGCTTGTAGGCGCAGACCCCGAGGGATATTAGCTTCCAGAATGAAATTTTCACTCTGCAGCGGAGTGTGCGCTGATATGAAACTTTTCTGGAAGATTAAAATTGTGTGTCGGGCCGACACTCGAACTGGGGAGCTTTGCCTTTCTCAGGCAAGTGCTCTACCAACTGAGCACGACTCACAATCCCTCCTCACAGCTTCTTCAATTCTGCCAGTACCTCGTCTCCTACCTCCCAAACTTCATAGAAGCTCTCCTACGAACCTTGCAGAACTAGCTCTCCTGGAAGAAAGGATACTGCGGAGACATGGCTTAGCCATGCAGTGAATCCTGACTCCGTTTGGAATGCCTGTGTGATGGTCTGGATAGATGTCTGCCTATTACACATTACGACCCTCTTCAACTGTTGGCGGTCTCTGTCAGTCAACAGACGAGGTCCTACTGTACGCTTTTGTGCAATACGTGTCCCTTCACGTTTCCACTTCATTATCACTTAGGGAACAGAGGACCTAGGGATGTTTAAGAGTGTGGAAATCTCGCGTGCAGACATATGACACAAGTGACACCCAATCACCTGACCACGTTCGAAGTCCGTGAGTTCCGCGGAACGCGCCATTCTGATCTCTCACGAAGTCTAATGACTATTGAGTTCGCTGATATAGAGTGTCTTCCCTGGTAGGTGGTTTGAAGCAGGCATGGCCTGCTCGTTCACCGGCTCTCAACCTCTGAGAGATCTGATTGGGCCTTCTCAAAGTATCGAGTATCCAGAAGCCATTCCTGATGTGGTGGCACTGGAGCAGTATACTCATGCTGCCTTTGACACTGTTCCGATGTAGCCTGGCTGATGTGAAAGTGTGAGACAGGACGCATACGTTGAGCCACATTGAAACCATTTTCAACGCATACTGTAATTGTGGCTGCATGGTACAGCGCGTATTAGACAGCAGTCTCTGTGACGTTGTATGACGGGACCAAAAAGACGTCATTTTGCTCGATTTTCTGCTTCAGGCGGAAATCATCAGTGTATAATGACAATCCTGTTAGATGAACATCCGCTACTCAGCATTATACCAGAGGTTGAAAATACCGCTTCAGTTGTAAATTTCTTTTATAATCACACGACCCGTTTCGGGCTCTTATAAGCCCATCTTCAGGTGTCTTAACTTAGTGCTGTGGCCCCCGAGCGCCGCGGTGGACGTGTACTAGACGCGGTGTGCTACCTATGAGAGCAGAACAGGGAGTTAGGCTTAAGTAGTTCTAAGTTCTAGGGGACTGATGACTGATGATGTTAAGTCCCATAGTGCTCAGAGCCGTTTGAACCATAACTGATTATTTACATACATATAGTCGTTTTCCATAACAGACAGCTAATTTCTCATTAATCAGCTTTACACTAGACTTTCTGGTACATCTGTATTTATATTTATGTATGAATGCATTAGTATTCGATATTTGTAACAGTGTATGACTGGGCGACATTGCTTATCCCAATCAGTCATAGGAGGAAAGCTAGCCACAGGACGATGTCATAGGTTGCAAGTAACCACTCTTCGAGCCTTGACTTACACTAGCCAGTTTGGTACCTGATTCTCTGTTGCACTCCACCAGAGGTCAGTACCCCCCCACCCCCCCACCCCCCCTCCAACCAGAGCTAGGATACGTGATGTAATAACTGATAATTACGCAGTTACGAAAAGACAGAGTAACTACAGGTTGTCCAGTTTTATTTCCCTAATGACCACACAAAAATGTATTAACCATAGAAAAATGATTTACATGTGAAGAAAAACAACATAATAAACCACTCATAAAGAAGTGGAAATTGCTGGGTCACATTACAGACGTCATCGGGTGGGACAAGTGGAACTGGGAGAATAGACAAGAAAAATCTTCATTCCAAACAATCTTGTTAATGGTAGCTTTCTTCGCTCAGACGGACATAATTGTACCGGTCATGCTGTATGTTAGCATTACTCCAGAATGAGAGGAGCTGATTGTTCGAACTGGACACCATATGGGCAACTTCACTGAGAAGTGCGAGGGCAACGATCGACTAAGATAACTACAATCCGAATTTCAAATAAAAGAAAACGTTACCGCGGTCCTACAAATAATCACCTGTCCCGATAAGATCCCTCAGAGAATCACTAACGCCCATTCACGTCCTGTTCCCTGATTCTATCAATCACGGACGAGAGCTGCACCCCCCATCGAAAAGACGTCTTCATGTGCCAGAAGCCGAGGTCTGCTCCCGTCAGAACCCTGAGCTCCACTTTCGTCGGAGTCTGGCGCAATTAGCAAACATTTGTGCACTCGCATACCAGAATCTAACAGCCAGAGCACTCATGTTGGTAACGGAACAGGATTGTTCTTGTCGAAGATTTAAAACCGGAAGCCCACTAAAATTTCCTTTCTGTACGCTCCGCGACGTCTCAAAGGGAGAAGAGTCCAAAAACTGCATTTTGCCCAGTCAGAACCGTAAACTCGTAGTCAGCCCGGGACTCTATGCCCCAAAAATATTTCGAGGAAACATTACAGTGGATAATTCCATGCAGAAGAGAGAGAGTGGAAGAGAGAGAGAGAGTTGTTTTACCCAAGCTGGTGTCAGGTCGTCGCGGCATTCTGGTAAACAGAAATGCTCAACATTCCTTTGTCCATTTGTGTCAGTAAGACTAAAATGTCTCTAAATATAGCCGTGCGCATCCGCCTTGGCGGTACTGGAGCTAACGCCCACATATCAATTTGAAAAATCAGCTTCATCTCATAAGATTTAAGTTCCCCAGACCGGCTCTTGAAAGCAATCCCCTTTGCGAGTCTTTAGAATAACGGCGAAGCTGCTCTGTATCGGAAACCGCAGCGCAGGCCAATCTCTACATAGACTCCGTAAAAAATTTCTATAATTTACGGTTGGCGAGTTCTTTTGTAGGCACCAGAGGTAATGGGCGTTTCTTGTTCTGGATGCCGGCGGAATTGTGCGACGAGGGCACATCAGTTTTTCAAATAATAAAAATTAGTTTCAATATAAACAAAGACAGGAAAGGTTCAAACTGAATTGAAGAGCGAGATCCAAGCTCAACAAAGTCAACTTAAAAAAAAGATCGCAGCATGGCAGGTTAAGTAGGAGTCATTGTCGACTTGGAGTCAAAATTGAAGAAAGAATTCAAAAAGAGGTTGACAAGATAATCAGAGGTCACGTAGAGAAGACAACTGAAAAGAGAACTGGGAATGTGCACCCAACTGATGGGAGCCAAGGCGGCAGAAGGGGTTAGGCGAGCAGGAGAGAAGCAAGAGGACACAAAAATGGAGTTTAAGGTTATACAGAAGCAAACCACGATAGTTGAGCAGCAAATCAGTGAAATGGATCAGCCACTACAAGAAGGGTAAAAAATGTTCTCACGTGTGGAAATTTGAGTGAGAATTTTCAGTGTCGTTGTGAGAAGACGAAGTTCAATAGGCTAGAATTTCGAAAGGGAGGGGCTGTACATCCCAAAGAATGTGTGGTAGGGTTGAGGAGGAACATATTAGCATACTAGAATCAGGATAAGAAAATAGATTCGACATGTCCTTTAACGAAAGATGACTGTTAATGTTGGGCAAACAACGATCACAACCACTGTCAAAACCCTGTGGAATTTATTTAGAAGTTCATGTAGAAGATTTAATCAACAGAAATTCAATTAATTCGATAACGGATATTCCATGGGGTCCAGAATTCTTTTTGAGTCATCAGTTTTCTGAATAGTTTCATGCGGCCGGCCACGAATTCCTCTCCTGCGCCAACCTCTTCATCTCAGAGTACCACTTGCAATGTACATCCTCAATTATTTGTTGGATTTATTCCGGTCCCTGTCTTTCTCTACAGTTTTTGCCCTCTACAGCTCCATCTAGTACCATGGAAGTCATTCCCTGATGTCTTAGCAGATGTCCTATCATTCTCTCCCTTCTCCTTATCAGTGTTTTCCACATATTCCTTTCCTCTACGATTCTGCGGCAGAATCTCCTCATTCCTTACCTATCAGGCCACCTAATTTTCAACATTCGTCTGTAGCACCGTATTTCTATTGCTTCGATTCTCTTCTGTTCTACTTTTTCCACAGTCCACGTTCTACTGCCATACAACGCCATGCCCCAGACGTACGTTCTCAGAAATTTATTCCTCAAATTAATGCCTATGTTTGATCCTAGTAATTTGATACTAGTAGATTTCTCTTGGCCAAAAATGCCCTTTTTGCCGGCACTAGTCTGTTTTCGATGTCCTTCTTGCGCCTTCCGTTATTGGTTATTTTGCTGCCTAGGTAGCAGAATTTGTTAACTTCTCATCTATTTCGTGACCATCAATCCTGATGTTACGTTTCTCGCTGTTCTCATTTATGCTACTTCTCATTACTATCATCTTTCTTCGATTTACTTTCAATCCATATCCTGTACTCATTAGACTGTTCATGCCATTTAGTAGATCATGTAATTCTTCTTCACTTTCACTCAGGATAGCAACGTCATCAGCGAATCGTATCATTGATATCCTGTCACACTGAATCTTAATTACACTCGTCAACAGTTCTTTTATTTCCATCATTGCTTCTTCGATACACAGATTGAACAGTAGGAGCGAAAGCACTTAGTTCTTGGACGTTCACTCTAATTATTCCCTCTTGGCTCTCGTACATATTGTACATTACCCCTCTCTCCCTATAGCTTACCCCTATTTCTCTCACAGTTTCGAACATCTTGCACCATTTTACATTGTCGGACGTTTTATCCAGATCGACTAATCCTATGAACATGATTTTATTTTTGTTAGCCTTGTTTGCATTGTCAATCACAATTTCAGAATTACCTCTCTGGTGCCTTTACCTTTCCTAAAGGCAAACTGATCATCACCTAACACATCCTCAAATTTCTTTTCCATTCTTCGGTATATTATTCCTGTAAGCAACTTGGATGCATGGGCTGTTAAGCTGATTGAGCGATAAATCTCGCACTTCTCAGCCCTTTCAGTCTTCGGAACTGTGTGGATGATTTTTTGCGAAAGTCAGATGGTATGTCCTCAGACTCATACATTCTACTCACCAAAATGAATAGTCGTCGTTTTTTGCTCCTTCCCCCAATGATTTTAGAAATTCTGACGGAATGTTATCTATCCCTTCTGCCTTATTTGATCTTAAGTCCTCCAAACCAAGGTTATACTGTATCCGCTACCTCTTGTAAATCGGCTCCTGTTTCTTCTCCTATCACACCAGACAAATCTTCCCCCTCACAGAGGCCTTCAGTGTACTCTTCCCACGTATCCGCTGTCTCCGCCACATTTAAATGTGGAATTCCCGTTGCACTCTTAATGTTACCACCTCTGCTTTTAATTTCACCGAAGGTTGTTTTGACTTCCCATATTCCGAATCACTCACACTGACACTCATTTCTTTTTAGGTTTCTGTGCATTTTTCATGCAGTCATTTCGTCTTAGCTTCCCTACACTTCCTATTTAGTTCATTCCTCAGCGACTTGTATTTCTGTATTCCTGAATATCCCTGAACACATCTGTACTCCCTTCTTTCAAAGATTAACTGAAGTATTTCTTCTGTTACCTGTGATTTCTTTGCAGTTACCATCTTTGTACCTATGTTTTTCATTCCAAATCTGTGATTGCCCTTTTTAGAGATGTACATTCCCCTTCAACTGTACTGCCTACTGAGCTATTTCAATAGCTGTATCTATCGCCTGAAAGAACTTAACGGTATTTCGTCATTCCTTGGTATTTCCGTATCTCACTTCTTTGCGTATTGATTCTTCCTGACTAATCTCTTAAATTTTAGCCTACTCTTTATCACTACTACATTGTGATCTGAGTCTATATCTGCCCCTGGGTACGCCTTACAATACAGTGTCTGAATTCGAAATCTCTGTCTGACCATGATGTAATCTAACTGAAGTCTTAACGTAACACCCGGTCTTTTGCAATTATAACTCCTCCTCTTGTGATTCTTGAACAGAGTAGTCTCTATTACTAGCTGAAATGTATTACTGTGCTGGAAGTATGTACGCACAGTGCGATAACGTACTTAGAAAATTACATTATACAGATCAGTTTAGGAACGGTAAGCTAAAATTTACAGTTTTATGCAGAAGTCAATGGAAGGAATCACGCATTAACAAGCGATCTAAATGATTGAGGAAGGCGTAACCACAGAAGGAGAAGAAGAAAGACAAAAGAGGGGAATGGAGAAAAGACCCGAAAGGACAGGAAAACTAAGAAACATATGTGATGGCCCACACTTATTTGAAACGGCAACCGGGACAAATTATTTGTTTTGGGCAACACGGACATACATAGGTATGAAGACCAGACAGTAAGGAGAAATAGTTATTTACAAACACTGACACCAACACAGAGTGATTGGTGAAGTAAGGAAAGTATAGACAGTGTATACAGACTGAGAGGCCAACAAACACATGAAGGGGTTGGAAGTTGTAGACATAGAAGACGCCTCTTTCAAAGAGGCACCCAGCAGTGGAGGGGCGACGCTGAAGCCAGGCGAGACGATGTCATTCAATAAACACGAAGCAAAATACTGCGTGGGTAGAAATAGATACAGCAATAAATACAACGATCCATGGGGGCAGAGTTGTGCGCATATCGGCACTTTAGAGCAAGCGAGAATGCAGACGAATGAAGATCTTAGGGATGGAAGTCGAATACCCAAAACTCTAAATGCAGATGGAATTAGGAAATAGTTAATTAGATAGTTAATTAAACGTGAAAAATATAAGAGTTGAAGTTAATGCTGAAATACCAGGAGGAAGGAATGAAGGAATACATCAATCAGCAGTGTTGTGAGGACAATAGGGATGAGGCAGAGGAACTGTGAGAGGAAGACGATTATGTTATGGAAAGAGGAAGAAGAGAATCAGGAGAGTGAGATGGAGACAGTGAGCACTGAAGAGAGGAAGGAGGGTAACGAAGAGAAAATGAAGATGATACAAACAGTGAAGGAGAAGAGGACTTCAGTGAAATGTAAGATGAGCAGAAGAAGTGGGAAGAGGAGAAAAAACAAAAATGGAGGCAGAGAGAGGTAATGGGGGGAAGGAAGATAAAAAAGACGAAATGGAGGATGTTTTAGATCTAGAAGAGGAGAAGGCGAAGCAATGGAGGCACAGTAGCTCGGTAGATGCAAAGGCAGAAGAATACGATGTAATGATTAATAGAGAATTGTGTCAGTTGGAAGGAGAGGGGAATGTTTGAAACCACAAGTATATAGCTAATGGAAGATGAAGATTTTACTTTATTTGGCATACGATCAGACTTGTACGAATGTTTCATTGGAGACGAAGGAAAAGTGGAGTTTAGAGTCAGCCATGTACCAAACAAGGAACCAGTGGATGTACTGCAGCTAGTCTCGAAAAACCGCTGGATAAATGAAAAGAACTGACAAGCCAGGAATTTCAATGATGAGTGCACGTGAAGAAGCTGAAAAGTGTTAAAAGAAGATGAGAGGAAAGGGGAGGCAAGTGATAGTTTTCTGCCTCTATTAGGAATCTGAATGGTGGAATTTTGACAAAGGCAGGCTATCTGGAATATATTGTTTCAGCATAATACAATAAACTGTAAACTATTCTGTATCCAAAATCAGAATAAAAAACGACACTGGAACTTTAACCCAAAAATTATTCATACAGCAGCTTACTGACGGTTGAGAAAATATATCTGAAATTGTACAATAGTTTGAAGGGATTTTATTTATGGTCAACTGCAATTTGACATCCAGGTGCTGGCAAGAAACTCTGCTGAAAGAGATTCAGAAGTATGCAGCTTTCTTATTTGATGGAAAATGTTACACATTTAATGTTGTGCTCTTTGGAATTAATTTATCTATGTCAGTCTTTATCAGAGTCTTGGATGCTGTTTTTGAAGCCTAGTTAAGTTTAAGCTTATTCAAAATTCAAATCTATGTAGACAATCTGTTGATAGTGGCAGGACAATGGGAGATGCCTGTCAGATACTTGAAGAGCTATTTAGAATACTTATTAGAGCAGGAATGATGCTGAAAATGCGAAATCAGAATTTTTGAAAGAAACGATAAAGTTATTGGGGCTTTACATTTGACAGGGGGAGAACTCAGCTGGATCTGGAAAAGATAAGAGCAACCAGGGAAGCACCTTCTCCAATAGACAAAAATCAGTTAAAAGCACTATTCAGAATGTGGAAATTTTATCACAAGATCATATAGAATCAAGCATTCAACGACCAAAAAGTAGCAGAATTGGGTAAGGAAACATCTGGATATTGATTACTGAACCCCAGCAAGCATTTGAAAAGATCAAGAAAATGTTAACTAATGCCATATCATTTAGCTACCCTAATATGTATGTACCATTTTATCTCGCACCAGGCGCTAGTGGCCATGGGATAGGTCGAAACCTATTTCAAGAAACAGAAGAGAATGGGAAGAAATAACAGAAAACAATGGTCTTCACCAGTTGTGGTCTGACGAACTGTGAAATGAGTTACAACTTAACTGAAAATGGAGCTCTAGTAACTACTGGGGTTTGCAGAAGTTCTCATTTTATCTAGCACCAGGCGCTAGTGGCCCTGGGATAGGTCGAAATCTATTTCAAGAAACAGAAGGGAATGTGAAGAAATAACAGAAAAGAATGGTCTTCACCAGTCGTGGTCCGACGAACTGTGAATTGAGTTACAGCATAACTGAAAAGGGAGGTCTAGCAACTACTGGGGTTTGCAAAAGTTCATCTACTACGATTTGGGAAATCGAACAATAGTCATCACTGATCATAAAGCATGATATACAGGTTGTACATAAAGTCTGGGAACACTTTCAATCATTTATTGCATAAGAACTAAACATTGTACAGATGTCATACATATTTAATTTCGAAGAGAAACTCTGACTTTTTTTTTCAAATATTCGCCATGCACGACACACCGACTTCTTTGGATTTCTTATGAATGTTTCTCGCACGCACTCCACGTTCACTTCACTCACACTGGGACGTCCGCTTCTCTTTTCCAGGCACAAGCAACCCGTCGTAACAAATTTGTTGTGCCAGTGGTAAATGGCCTTCCTTGTCGGTAGCTTCTTACCGTACTTGGTTCTAAACATCCGTTGAACAGCTGCAGAACACTTAACTCCAACAGAAAGCTCGCTCCGCACCTGAAGTCGCCCTGTTTGCGACTAGCGGTGACTAGCGGTAAATTACCAAACTACGCCGTGGCGGTGCGAAAAAAAATCTTTCAGGTTTTCTCTCCAAAATGACATATGTATGATGTCTGTAAAATGTTTGGTTCTTGTGCAATAAATAATTGAAAGTGTTCCATGACTTTATGTACACCCTGTATATGAAGGAATACCAATTTTTACATGATAAATCGAGTATTGTTTCTGCAGCATTTTGATATCAAAATTAAATATGCGCAGGTAGATCACAATATGATACCTGGTACACTTTCCAGAATGTCTATAGGTACATAACGGGGCGACAATGCGTTCAATGTCAAAGCAGGAGTCAAAACCATGTATATCATAGAAAATTAACAAGAAATAGAGGTAAGAAGAATTTGTAAGGAACTACGCCTATTACAGGAGGAGAATCCTTACTTGAGAATGATGCAACACAGAATTCAGCAGGAAGACCATAAACTACTGAGACTCTGCCTCATTCATTGACAAATCTTATTTACGAGAAGAAGAAAAGAAAACTCCGACTGACGAATTTGTTAGCTCAAAAAGTTAGTGCATGAATTAATTTATTACATGCACATCAGTTATGGTACTTTTGGGGTTATGATATGTTTGAGAAAACTGCAAGAAACTGTCATTTTCAAGGACATGAGGAAGAGGACAAAACAGTCTATCAGCACCTGCGATCAATGTCAGAAAGTGAATAACCTGAATAAAACTGTTCGAGGAAACATATAGAATACTGTAGTAAATTTTACAATTAATGTCGGTAGATCTGTTCTGCCGCCTCCTTAGAACTATTGGAGGTAGTCGGGTCGGTTTATCTTTGTTGTATCTGAATATTCACCAAATTCATAAAACTGTATCGAATCAGCAGAAGTATGCTGTCCGAGAGGTTCTAGGCGCTTCAGTCTGGAACCGCTCCACCGCGACGGTCGCAGGTTCGAATGCTGCCTCGGGCAGTTAGTTAGGTTTAAGTAGTTCTAAGTTCTCGGGGATTGACGACCTCAGATGTTAAGTCCCATAAGAGTCAGAGCCATTTGAACCATTTGAACCAATCAGCAGAAGTAAGGGAAGAAATGTAGTGGCAAAGGTTGACCAATACTTGCAATTAAAAATGGACGCATCTAAGACAATCTTGTCTGATGGCGGTCTGTTATTTGTGTCATAAGAGTGGAAGAATAATCTAACAGCTCTTGGTATCAAAATATTACATATTACGCTCTGCCACTCCGAAATTAATCCATCTGAATATTGTGTGAGAGAGATATCATGCATAGCCAAAATCTACCATTCGGTTTGACACACCGCTTGGGGAAAATATGTCCGAAAGTTTGATGCATTAATCTTGAAAATACTGCTCATAGTTGTTGATGGTGAGAGAACTACCACACGATTTCATTAGAGAAAAGAAGGATATAAATAACTGAGTTGTGGGGGACCATCCGGCGAAGATGTAAGAAGACAGCCGCTCGCTGGAAAAGATGTAATTAGAAAATGGGACATATAGAATCCCAAATTGGAGATTGGGTTCTGGTTCCGAATCACAGGTAGTCCAGTGAGTAACCTGGAGAGACTGAGAAGTGTGTCGACTTGTCTGAAGAACATTTCGTATTAGCAGAAAAACCTGTGGAAAAATACACAAACTAAGCAAAACTGATTCAGCCAGACAACATGAAACTAGAAACGTCACTGAGTTAAGAGAATATTACAAAAGAAGAGATGAAACAAGATGAAGATCAATCTGGAGATTTTGTTTGGAAAAAAGAGTTTATAACGTTAACATAATTTTAGAAATTTGTTTGTTAGTTTCCTCTACATGTAATGTAGTGAGTCAGTGCAATAATTTTATGTGAGAGAAAGAATGAAGTCCTGTACGTCTGGATCCTACACTGAAGTTAAAACAATCAGCCTACCGACGAATATTAGAGATTATTGGGAAGAGACGGACTGATTATTGAAGAGCAGAAGTTGGTTTATCTACACGTTGGAAAGCCTGAAACAGCGGTGGGAAGAATGAAAAAACACAGAGGTGTTGACTATGAGACGTCTTTTGCTGTTGGGAAGGCAGAACAACTGACAGTCGTAGCGACACGAGTTATTAAAAAAAAAAGAAGAAGAATAAGAAGACAGCGGACAGCACAATAAGACTTGCGTGTACCGCTACAGCTTTCGTTGGATTAGATTAGTTAGATTAGCACTTGTTACAAAGATCACGAATACGACAATTCGTCATGATCTGGTATGTGTGTTACGCCATTTACTGTACAGAACTGTAAATACTGTGTGTTATTAAAATTTAATGAGAGTCCATTTGCAGAAAACCACTTAATCATTTTCTTGTTTGTTGGGTATGATTACTATAGTTGTATCAACAGCAGTTTTGTGGATTGTGATGCAAGTGGAAACTAATTATTATTTTTCATCTCTTGAACTGAAAACTATTTCAAAAGTGTGCTTTACAGTGGTAGGGACAAAGACATAAAAATGTTTTGGTAATAAAACGGACGATCTGCCATTAAGTAGTTCCTCAGACGTCACTGTTACGACTGCAAAGCTGTGTCCAAAATATTTACCTATACAACATAATCCGATCCTACATCTTGCTCAGAAATAGTTTTAAAGTTTTGCAGTGTGTAGTTTACGATAGAGTTACGAGCCAGAACAGCCACAGAGACAAACACAGCGAAAGTTAGATACAATGGAACAACACCAGAGACAAACACAGCAACAGCTTCAAAAGTTAGACTCAATGGAACAAACGCTTGAACAAACACGTGAAGATTTAACTGCAGAGTTACTTAAAATCGAATATAAATGTCTAAAAGTCTGTAATAACGTAAAAACACAAATTTGTGACCATTTTCAACCTATTTTTTCGCGTCATGAAAATGCATTACAGAATCACGAAGCAGCCATAAAAGAACTGCAAACTATTGCTCCTGAAAATCACGTCACCTTGCAAGCTAAAATTGACTCAGTTGCATCTACCGATTCGGTTACGCAACTTGCAAAAACTCAGGAAAAATTAAAGGACACAGTAGATACGATTTCAACATAAATGGACACTCTGAAACTTGGTTCGGAAAAACATACTGAGGAAATCAGTTCACTATCGGAGAAAGTAGCCGAACTTTCGGATCGGTTCACTAACTTATCTACGAAGGTAGATGATACTCTGAATTACACAAGACCGGTAATCTTTAATGACACAGAAGAGTATGAACAAATTAGAAAATTCAAACAAAATCAGAATCAAATCAATACACAGTGCAAAAGAGGAATCCGGGAAGTACAGGATCAGTTGACACAGGTAATACAAGAATTACATATTTCAGAGGACACTTGTGCTCCAATACGGGAAGAGGGACATAGAAATACGGAACAGCCACAAAATAATAACACAGGGCACTTCGGAAATTATGAAAGACATTGGCAAGGTACACCGAATTTTGAGATGGAACCGCAGAAAAGAAGTAACAATGACCGATATGCGACTTGCTGACATGATGATTTTGACTATAAGCTGTCATTACTACACGTAAATTCAAAACATTTAAGAATTCTGCCAACGACATTCATCCACAAGCATGGCTCCATCAATTCTCTCATTGTTTTCCTCCCAACTGGTCATTGGAGCACAGGTTAGAATTTATGTGTGGCTACCTAGAGGATGAACCAGCCGTAAGAATGCGATCGGTTATTCACGATTGTCCCAGTAAAGGAGAATTTTATCATGCCTTCCTCTCAGCATATTGGTCACAAGCTACACAAGACCGAGTAAAACATAGCATCATAATGATGAAACATTTCGAACAATCCGAATTTTCCAGTCTTGTCAAATATTTCGAAGATATGTTACATAAGAATCAGTATCTTTCAAACCCATACAGCCCCTCAGAACTCATTCGCATTTGCTTAATCAAATTGCCTGAACATTTACGACATATTATTTTGGCAGGACGTTGCAAAGACGACATTGAAGCTTTTCAGGGACTGTTACAAGAATTGGAAATTGACACTGACAATCGCGGAACACGAAAACAGGAGCACAACAATTACAGGTCACATCCATCACAATTACGCGATGACAGAAATAATAACTGGACACAACAAGGCTATTCTTACAACGTAAATCGTGACCAAAACAGACACCACCCGTATGACAACCGTTGGCACAGTAGTAAGAATTACAGGGAAAGATCACGTCTCCGCGGTAATGACTATCACAGAGACAATTAGAGAAACAGACAATATGGGAACCAAAATAATTATTATCAAGGGAGACAGAATAACTTCAGACGCAACGGTCCACCGTGCAGTTACGATTCTGGGAGAAGTTCTCCACCACATGACCGACAAATAAGAAACTATGTAAACTACCGCCAAAACGACAGACCTCAATTTCATCAGAACTGGCGGGATTCAAACACGGCAGGGCCCTCTCGACAAGGTGAATTTGTAGATCTCCAAATCCCAATAATGACGCGCGCCATAAAGAGACAATAGGCAATGACTCACACCGCTGGCAGCGACAAAACGTACGTATGAAGCTGACGACGTAGGTGCCGTGGCTAGTAATTACGTAAAAATGGAAGACATTAGGGACAGCTTACTTCAGGAACACGACGTAAAACATAACAACATTGCATATCCTGTAATTCACATTACAGTAAATGACATAAAATTTACGACAGTACTTGACTCTGGCAGTCCCATGTCAGTAATTAGTGATACAGCCTTTAGCAAATGCAACAAATCGAACGATTGCCCCACTTCCGTTACGTAAGATTAAATTACAAGGTGCAGTCGTTGGAAAAAGTGTATATGTACGCCAACAAACCAACTTAGAATTCTTTTGTCATAGCCACAGCCTCTCTATGAACTTTCTTATTGTTCCATTATTGTCGACGGAAATTGTACTGGGAGTAGACTTTTTGAATGAATACAAAGCAAATCTTCAACTTTCACATTGTTGAAATAAGTTTAGAGAGAGAAGGTAAGTCAATAGCTTTGAAATTTGAAGATTGGCTCTCAAACCATGACGACGAAATTAATCGGCTTTACCTCCGGTTAGGCAACAGTTCGGAATTTTCGACGGAACTTGACACCAACAATCACTCTGCAATTACTGACAGGGATGATATCGACGGCGTATTTGATACTAATGAGTTAATTCAGCATAAAATTCAGACAATTGAGAATTGTAATGACACTGATAGGCAGGACCTTTTTGAGATTTTACAAGCACATTCCACAGTTTTTACTCACAAAACAGAAACAATCAAGGGATTTCAATACCAATTTCGTGTTCGTGAGCATACTAAATTTTGTGTTAGACCATGCGTAATTCCGGCACATTATAGGGACCGCGTTAGAACAGAAATACAATCTATGCTTGACTAGGGCATTATTGAGCCTGCAGTAAGCTCATACAACAATCCATTACATGTTGTTGAGAAGAAAAATGGATCGATCAGGCTTGTCTTAGATTCGAGATAAATCAATACTATCATCATTCCTGAAACAGACAGGCCGCAAACGTTGGAAGAACTTCTTCAAAATTTTAATGGTGTAAAAGTGTTGTCTTCTATTGATCTCAAATCCAGCTTTTATCAGATCTAACTTCATCCAAAATGTAGAAAATACACAGCTTTTCTTTGTTTCGGCGTTTGTTACCTATTTCGGAAACTTCCTTTTGGTTTGAACATTTCTTCGGCAGCATTCATTCGTGGGCTAAATTCCATATTATCTGAGTTCTTAAAACGTCGCATCACCTTATATGTGGACGATATTCTGATAGCAGAAGCCTGATGGGAACAACATAATCACATCCTCAACAGCGTGTTACATATTTTTGCAGAATCTGAATTCGGAAGTTTTTGGGACATATTATTTCTTCTGAAGGCATTCAGCCGGATCCTGAAAAGTTAGAAGCAATCAGAGCCATTCCAGTTACATCCACAAAAAAACAAGTCCGCAGTTTTCTAGGTCTCTTAAATGTTTACCGTCGTTTTCTGAATATGCAAATTCTAGTTACACCAAAACTTTGTTCTCTCACGGGAAAAAATACTATTTGGAACTGGGACGAACAAGCACAGTTGGAATTCAATTCTTTGAAAGAATCGCTACTATACGCGCCAATACTAGCTCATCCAGATCTGTCACAAGATTTCTGCCTTAGCACGGATTCTTCTAAAGTCGGTCTTGGTGCCCATTTATTTAAAGAAGCCATAGAAAATGACACTACCGTTCAGAAAACCATTGCTTTTGCTAGCCGAGTGCTAACAAGATCTGAAAAAAATTATTCCATTACTGAATTAGAAGCTTTAGCTATCGTTTGGGAATTTAGAAAATACTGTTTCTTTCTTTCTGGTAGGCATGTAAACGTATACGATGATCATCGTGCATTACAATTTCTTATGTCTTCAAAATTAAATCATGACAGATTAAAACGTTGGGCACTGTTTCTGCAAGAATTCCACTTCACAATAGTCTACATTCCCGGCAAGGAGAACATTGTTGCGGACGCACTGTCACGCGCATCGGTTGGGCTTGAGAAAAGTAACACAGAAGGCAACCTCGAGAAAAATTTCCGTATTCTTTACATTCAGAAAGTCGCCTTTGAAAACATCATCACCACATCTTTGAAGGACATTGCTCATGAACAAGATAAAGATCCGATTTGGAAATACATCAAAAGTAAATGGCATGAAAAGACACACACTCAGATTCGGCATTATTATCTGGTTAGAAACAACATACTCTTCAAACGCTGCACTGTTGATGACGAGCTATGGGTACTTTGCATTCCTGACGACTTTGTTAATAAGCTCATTTGGTACATTCATTTCAGCTACGCACATTTTGGTCCAAGAAAATGTTATCATATTCTGCGGATGACTTGTTATTTTAACAATATGAAAAGAGAATTCGAAGAGTCTTGTCTATTTGTAAACTTTGTCAAAAGGCTAAAGCATCTACTATCTTACATCGTGCTCCGTTGTTTCCTATCATTCCTTTTAAATTAAAAGAATTTCCTACCGTTGATCTCTTGGGACCCCTTGTCAGAACATCTAATGGATTTTCGTACGTTCTAGCCGCTGTTGAACTTACTTCAAAATTTGTTTCTTTCACACCGTTACGTAAAGCCACTGGACGGTCTGTATCCAATGCCTTTGTTAAAAATTTCTTACGTGAAGGTGGACACGTTAGTGAAGTCATTTCAGATAACGGACCGCAATTCAGATCTGCTGTTTTGTCATGCATGCTTCGGAATCATAAAATCAAACCTGCTATTATTTCATCGTACTCACCACATTGTAACCCGTCTGAACGGATTATGACAGAAATCAATAAGCTTTGCAGACTTTATTGTCACAGAAAGCATCAGCATTGGGACAGATATTTACACTTATTTCAAAACATGCTGAATGAAATGCCTCATGCCTCCACTGCTTTACCACCTATTCTTGTACTGAAGAATGAAGAACCACCGAACAGAATCAGAGAGCTTGTACTTTTTCCGAATACACATAAACTTCGACACAAAGACATAATTGATTTGGCTATTAAGTATATAAATTCTGCAGCAGACAAAAGGAGAAAACTACACGGTAAAGCAAATGCAAAGAAATTATATATTGGTCAGAAAGTTCTCATTAAAGCTCATTCATTGTCACATAAGAAGAAACACTTGAGTCACAAATTCTTTCTGATTTACAATGGACCATACAGAATCCGACGTATACCACATGATAATTGCGTTGAAGTTGAAACTCTGCGTACTAGGAAGAGTAAAGGATTGCACCACATTTCACATGTAAAACCGTTTATTGAGAGATAATCTTCTTTTTTAACTTAGTCTTTGCTACAAAATTTTTCACTTCACGTTACTAGTACTCTTCGTCACACTTAGAAACTGTTAACATGCAACTATGTTTTAAAATGAACTATCCAACTGTAATGGTATTTGAATTACACAACCATTACGGCACCTGACCTGAATCTCTCGATACCAGCAATATTCTACTGTATTTCTGTAAAGTAGTTGACATATTTCTGAGACAATATTAGAATTTGATTTCATTTGTGATACATCAATATGTTTATATTGCAATGATATTATTCTTATGTGTATTCTTTCTTTTGTCACTATGATCTTTGACGTACTTGTAACTCTGATTTTTGGGCGCGTAAGCGATAGTTAGTTAGTTGTTGAGTTGTTAGAGAGTAGGACCTTGAGAAAGTCAAGTCTTGGACGTCATGTTGGAAAGATGCATATTGTAGTTGGCTTATAAAATGGTTAATCTCCAAGAATGGTTTGTGAAGCGCATCTACATAACTTTTGAATATAGCAGGATAAAACCTAGGCCTCTTTGCATCCGAGCTTGGAATCATAACCACCTAGATTTTCAACGATTGAGCCATGATTTTACGTCGAGACTAGCATGGGAAACACAAAAAGATGAGTGCCTAGTTTTTTGATTATTACATGAAATGACTTTATTAACTGTGCTTTAATGAGACCTGCCACATAATATGACTGTTGTTGCCTGAAAATGCAGTATTTAGCAGCGTGAGCAACACCACAATCGTTATTAAATGCTGACCTTTGTTGTGGTAGGGTTGTTAGACAGTCTAGAACCTATGGAACATATTTAGACGGTAATTACGAATCCATTGTATAGTGAACAGACGAAAAAGTGTTATTGTGTGTGTACATTCTTGCTTATTTGTTGCACGATTACGTAACGACTATAAGGCTTACATACTTAGAACATATATTGCTAATGATATTTTAATGCAACATTTTGGTTTACTTGAAAAGATATTCTTTATTTGAAGTACATTCTGTGAGATTAAAGATGACTTGGCATTTGGTTTCTTTGATAGCTACACGATTATATCACTACGCTACTAACCTGTTACACAATTTACATTTTTGCTTTTGCTGTGCATCTGATTTTTCTGTATTATTCTGGAAAGTAAAACATGTTTTAGTAGTAACTTTGTGGTATAGCTACAATGAGACAGCCTTTTCCGTAGCACAACAATACGTTACAGTACAGTACTTACTTCATCATGGCAATAAGCATAATAACTGCGATATCTATAGGCAAAGCATTTCACTTTTGTTTATTACGAGGTAAGTACATTGTCTTCTACATAACTTTGCTTACGGACGACGATAATTATGACACTTGGCTCATTTTCTACCCTTAAGTAATGACAGAGATTCTCTTACAACAAGACGCACAGTTAAGCGCTACAGTACACGTATTTAAGTGATTGATTTTGTACTTAAAACATTTATGTTTAATGATTTTTTAATTACAATTATACAAAGGTTTTCCATGATACATTTCTTCCCATCGCTGTAATCTGTAACACCTGAGGGTATAATTACATTAATTCTCAGGGGGGTACACGCTTACTTTGTGTACCATGTGTTCGGCAAGCACAAGGAGCCCTAGCTAATATGGTATTTGCTTATACAATTTTACACATCGGTACCATATTTCTCTAACACATAAATTACACAGCTATCAAATATTTAACTGAGAGACAAACATGTTTTTTTACTACATCAGTGACAGATGGTTACGCAATTACACAGTTGAATAACTTTGTACTTATGAAATTGTATTTTGTCTGTACTTTGTGAACTTTTCATATTTTTTCGGAACCATTGTGATATTATAAGAGCTTTGAATGATGTACAGGGCGTTTCAAAAAGAAAGAGCAGATTTCAAACATTTATTTCTCAAAAACTACAAATGATAGAAACACAATTCCAACGGTCCTTCACTCAATATGAGTACCAAATGTTACACAACAAATATCAAAACTGTACCTCAATATGAGCAACATTTGTTACACGACAAATATCAAACCGGTATCTCATTTCTTGCCACACACGACGCAACTGGTCTTTAGTTACCGAATTCACGGCCGCAACAATTCGATGTCGTACCTCTTGAAGAGTAGCGGGCATAGGTGGGACATAAACACAGTCCTTTATGTACCCCCACAAATAAAAATCGCAGGGAGTAAGGTCTGGTGACCTGGGAGGCCACAGACGATGACATTGATCTTGTGCTCCTGCTCTTCCAATCCACCGTCCTGGAATGGTGTTATTTAGGTACCGTCGTACAGGTTCAGAGAAGTGTGGTGGGGCGCCATCTTGCATGAAGATGAAGTGATTTGAATCTTCCTGAAGTTGAGGAAATAGCCAGTTTTCTAACATGTCCAGGTAAATGGTTCCTGTGATAGTTTTCTCCATGAAAAAGAAAGGTCCATAAACTTTGTTTACCGAAATTGCACAAAAGACGTTAACCTTTGGTGAGTCTCTTTCATGTTGAATAACGTCCCTCGGAGTTTCACTCGCCCAAATTCGTACGTTATGCCGATTAACTTTACCAGAAATGTGAAACGTTGATTCATCTGAAAAAATTAATCGTTCGGCAAAATTGTCCTCTTCCATGTCCTGTAGAATTGCAGTTGAAAATTCGAACCTTTTGTTGTGGTCGTCAGGACGCAATGCTTGCAATAACTGCAGTTTGTACGGCTTCATGTGCAGACGCTTACTCAGAACGCGCCATACCGTTGTTTTAGACATGTTTAGTTCGTGACTTGCCCGTGTCGTGGATTTTCTAGGGCTCCTTTTGTAAGCTGCACGGACACGCTCGACATTTTCATCCGATGTGCGTGGACGACCCGTGCTTTTTCGCTTGCAGATGCAACCATCTTCTACGAATCTGTGATGCCACTCATAAATTTGCTTATGACTAGGCGGCTGTTTGTTGAATTGACGGCGGAATGCACGTTGCACACCAACAATGGACTCTAACTTTGCAAATTGCAGCACACAAAATGATCGTTCCTGTGGTGTCGTCGCCATTTTCCTACAAACAAACGCCAGCGCCACTGCGGATTTGCATGGAACTTCTGCGCGGACCATTGAAAAACTTTGAACCTTTCTCTGACAAGAAACGTTTGAATTGTGTTTCTATCATTTGTAGTTTTTGAGAAATAAATGTTTGAAATCTGCTCTTTCTTTTTGAAATGCCCTGTATTTGGTATGGGATCATGATTTTTAAAGTACGTTTGAGGTAGATGACACTATTGAAATGAGCAGAGAATTTTTCTTAGGTCTTAAAATTATTGAAAGAAGCTGCGACGATTTTGAGATGTGATCGATCTGTTATGATGTTATTATTACAATGACGATGTGTATTATGCTGTTGAGGTATGTTTATGATCAATAAGCTGATGCTATATGAGGAAGTTGATTATGCTACATATTTATTATAATGAAATATTGAAGAAGTGTCGACGAAATGTATATGTGTAATGAGGTAAGGAATAATGAGTAGTGGTTATGAACTCTGATTTGTGAAAAAGGATGTTGGAAACCAAGTATCGTACTTTAAGAGTTATGAAATGTGCGTATATGCGTGAATGTATCACAAAGACGGCGAAAATTTTTTGGACACTGTTATATTTATAGGATTTTGTTTCTACACATTTGTAACGCAAATTCTCAACCTGTGAAATTCTTTTTTATATGAGACTGTCACTGCTGTCACAAATATTTCGGTAAGAAAGTTAAGTGACCTTCACGTAATGCGTCGTGGGTGCCCAGCTATGCCACCTGCCTGGAGAAAAAGCCATTAGGTGGAGAAAAAAAAGAGACCATTAACCTCGCTATTGACATTCCTTTGTAGAAAGCATCGCAAATACGACACGCTCATTACTTGGAAACATATCGTACTTTGTGCTACTTACTGAAACGCTTATGAATTGATGGGAAATATTCCTACATCTGCACGCCTGATTATGACAATTGCCTTTCTACGAGAGTTGAGAGAATTTCTACTGATTTATGAAATGCCACATGGCTGCTGAATGATGTTTTTATGGTTTGTTTTACATAGTTGCTTATTTCATTTGATATCTGTTTTCCAGCTGTGTTGCAGCATTGGTTTTATAAAATAAAATTAAATGCATTTGCTAATGTGAACACTTTCTGTCAACAGATCTATTAAATAATAAGTTTATGATCCACATTCTTCGAAAAAGGAGCACTTGGAAAGGAAAGAACAATAAGAAGGGATTAATAACAGTAAGTGCATACATAATTTTCTTTTCAACTACTTGGTAATTTTTTTGGTAGAATAACTTGTTGTGGTGCACCACTTTAATGACATAGACACTAAGATATGAATAGACGTTTCTCTTATCTGCATTGTTGTCTTTAGTGTACTATTTTTTCTGCTTGAGCTATGTCATATTTAGGTATAAGTTATTGCATTCGCTGCTGTTGTTTGCCAGGCATAGTTCTACTGAATTTTACATTGTATTAAGCCAGTTTTACTACTGATTTATTTTTCCTTTTGCTGCACATTGGCTCATATTAGTTGTAATGTTGCATTTGCTTTGCTAATTTAGATATACTGCTGCTTGCTTTGCCAATTCCCATTTTTTGTCATTACTGTTTGTCTTAATTGTTTTGTGCTGCTGTATTGCCTCATCCCTTAGTTTAGCATCTGAGCTCAGTAGATTTAAGTTAGCTTAAGAGGGGGTAGGCTATATAAGAGAATGAGTTGTGATGAATTGGAAGTAATGCATGAGGAAACATCTATGAAATGAAGTTTTGGGTTGGTTTGCAGTACCAAATGTCACACTGAAAACAAATCCTATCCTGTCCTTTTGTGTCATTCCACTACGTGTCTGTGTACCTTGTGTATTTCTGTTCTTCCTGTCTTTATGTGTTTATCTGATAAGACTTATGTTGCAGAATTTTTCTGATACTAAGCTACATTCACTAAGATGAGGAATACTGTTATCCTAAAATATAATTTGCATTAATAATATGTTATTTTCTTTGTAAAGATGTTTAGACATTATTTATTCTGTTCTGTTTTAATGCTCATGTGTGAAATTAAAGTTTCGAAAACTATTTTCATTATTTTATATATTTACTTATGTCATAATTCCTGTAAGACTGATGTATATATTTCTTTCCATTCTTTTGTAAAGCCCGTATTACTACAAATGTTATCTGTATTGTTATGTTCTTTAATGATGTATTTTTTGCCTTTGTAATTGTATTCTTATGCTGTAAATTTATAATTGTATAGACACCAGTTCATCAAATTGAGTATCATTTCAGTGCACACGTTTCTGTTGGTCATAATATATGCACAATATGTGAGAAGTTTGGACTGTTAGTGCTCGCATATGTGTTAATAATTCAGCAAGGGACTGGTTAACAGCATTGCTGGTTCTAAGGACAATTCCAAAAACTTTATGAGTGCACAAGCAGTGGTTATGGACTTGCTATATTGTCCGCAAGACTCTTCGATGGTGACTGGGCACCTGCACAGTCGCAACAGATGGCTGCTGGTCATCTCTACAAGGACTACAGTGGGTCTACACCTTTGATGACTCACCAGTACCGTTATTTCTACAAGGACTGCAGTGAGTCTGCACCTCTGGAGACCCACCAATACCATACTCTCTACCAGGCCTACAGTGAGTCTGCTCTGTGATGACCTACATACCAATATTCTTCAAAACTTTGACTGACTCTGCTATGGGTTTGCTCTGTTGTGGACCGTTACCTGTCTGCATGTCAAGAGTAAGCATTACCTTTCTGCTGGAAGGACAACACTACTTCTTCAAGACTGCATGGAAATCCACTACTTCCGTGTGCATTTTATTTTACTGCTCAGACTTTGTGCATAAAATTGTAATTAATACTGTGATGAATGATCAGCACTGTCTTTATGGACTGTGTGAAAATTTTAGCTTTTGACCAACATTGTATCAATAAGTGTGTGCATTAGATACCTTTGTTATTGTAATTATGAAAAATTTCTTCAAATCTCTATTGGCCACTGCTCAAAACAATGTGTAAAATTTTTTGTGGGGAGCATGAGGGCTATATAAGTAGGCTGTTTAGGTTTTTATATTGGTAACGCCACGTAGCGCTCTGTATGAAAATCACTGGCTGTGCTGTGTGCAGTCTGTGGCTGGTTAGCATTGTTCTAATATTCGCTATTGTTGTGTTGGGCAGTTGTATGTTAACAGCGCGTAGCATTGCGCAGTTGGGGGTGAGCCGCCAGCAGTGGTGGATGTGGGGAGAGAGATGGTGGAGTTTTGAGAGCAGATGATTTGGACGTGTGTTCATCAGAGACAGTAAATTTGTAAGACTGGATGTCATGAACTGATATATATATTATGACTTTTGAACACTATTAAGGTAAATACATTGTTTGTTCTTTATAAAAATCTTTAATTTGCTAACTATGCCTATCAGTAGTTAGTGACTTCAGTAGTTAGAATCTTTTATTTAGCTGGCAGTATTGGCGCTCGCTGTATTGCAGTAGTTTGAGTAACGAAAATTTTTGTGAGGTAAGTCATTCATGAAAGGTATAGGTTATTGTTAGTCAGGGCCATTCTTTTGTAGGGATTTTTGAAAGTCAGACTGCATTGCGCTAAAAATATTGTGTGTCAGTTTAGTGTTGATCAGAATAAGTAAAGAGAGTAATGTCTGAGTACGTTCAGTTTTGCTCAGCTGTTTGAAAAGCAAATAATGTAAGAGGTTTATCGGCACAGTCATTCATTAATTTTTCTAAGGGGACGTTACAGTGTGAACACCATACTTACAGCTTACACATACACAAAATCGTAATTTATGATTAGGATAATGTTATCAATGGTAAACAATGTCTCAAAAATAAATTAACATTGTTTGGACCAAGATTTTGGGAAGGCTTCCATAGATTTTATGTCGAATGCCAGAACTTGTAATCCCCTCTCATCCATTTCCAACTGGCATCTCTCTGTTGCCTCCCCCCCACCCCAAATTACTTGGCTGAATAATCAATGGGCCGGATCTCCAAAAGCCTGCTCCACTCCTTAGAGTGGAGAATGGAAGGATTTAAGAAAAAGCAATGTAACTTGAATTTGATTTACTCATATCTTATTTAACCACTATGGTCGGCCATCCAACAGCCTGGTCATTACTGAAACAGCTATGCTAAATACAGTTGAGAGAGTTGCAATATTAAAAGCTTGACTATAATTTTGTTCTACATACGAGGTTAAAGGCAGGACTTAATATGATCTATATACACGAATATAGCATTTAATTGACGGATATCCTGATCTTAGATTTTGTTTGGAAGTGTTTGTCATTCAGTGTGTGTTATGTGTCACTCTATATCACTACAACGTAACTCTTGTTAAGCTTCACATATATACATTTACAACGGTTAACATTTTGTTATTAGATTGGATCTGAATATCTTACACAACACCAAATACATATATGTCAGTAGAGCACATATATATCCACTTGCTCATTGGATAACACTACATCAAACATAACTCATATACTTGACTGAATAACCATTTTCAATAACAGACAGTATGTGTGTGTGTGTGTGTGTGTGTGTGTGTGTGTGTGTGTGAGAGAGAGAGAGAGAGAGGTATGTGAATGTGTGAGTATTTACCTTGTACACTGCAGTCAGTCGTAAGAGGCAAGCTAGCCACAAGATGATTTCATAGGTATATTCCTTATTTTGTGTTAACGTGATTAAATGAAAAGGGGCGTACTACTTTGGATTAATTTTGATCAGAAAAATTTCGTTGTGGGTACGCTGTGGATTAAACTGCAAAGTGCTGGTGACATTATAGTGATCTCTCACTAATGGCGCATTAGAGACAGTGTGGGGAGAGTACTGAATTTCCCTATACTAATTACTTGCACCAGAATGTTTACTGGATTACGTCAGAGATTTTTGAAGTCCGTTCAATCTTGTGAAACATTATTAAGTAATCGAGGAGCAGCCATGATAGTTAGTTTTAAGAAGGTAGTGGTCAGGACCGGTTTAGTACTCTGAATCATTCCCTATTTTTCAATATGCTTTATGTATAGTTTTTACATTTATTTGTTGGCTTACTAATTATCATTTGGTCAGTAAGGAAGACGTATTTGCCGTAAAAATTGTGCTACTTATGTAACTTTAAATCCAAGCCTGAATAGAGATTAAAGTCATGCTGCCTATGAGCAAGTCATTTTATTATTACCTGTGTAAATTTCTTGCAAATGTTGAAAGCGTGTGCGCATTATCTGTATTTAATTGTTTAGGACGAAACTATTGGGATTATAATATTATGCGTGGTCTGAGAAGGACCGATTGACAGAAGTGCTCCACTCTACATGTGTATGTCATCTGTAAGTTATATACGTTTTAAATAGTCATCCAATTTGTTCATTTCATGTATTTTTGTGGTCTGTTCTGTGCCAGAGAGGAGATAATGAGCATGTCAGTGTGTCTTCTGGTTGATAACTACTATTAAAGTGGCTGCGCGATATTTTAGCAGTTGTACGGTCTTAGTAAATTCGGTTCTCATATCAGCTTAGAATCTGGCAGCCAGTTGCGACTCCAATGTTTGCGAGTGTTCGGTAACGCGCAGCACGAGACTTAGAGATATATGGGTTGTTTTTGAGCGTTATTCACTTGTTACATAAACGTCGTACTTTCGGTACGATTCAGTTTCACCTAATATGTAAACAATGGGTACTGGCATGGGACACTTCTTTTAATAATCTTGGCCTTCCCTGTTTATTATATTTGCCATCTTCTTTTTAAAAACCATTTAATAATAAGTGTTGTATCACTAGTTTTCCCAAGGGATCTCCAACTATGTATTCTCAACATTCACTTGCCAAAACTTTCTTTCAATGGTATGTCAGTCTATTAAACGAATGATCTGCAGATTACATAGTCCATCCAATACATGAGATATTGTTTAAATAGTGACATTAGGAGGAAAGAAGTTACTCTGGCAGTTATAGCCATCGATCCTTCTTCATATGTTGTATACACACTCCGCTGTGAAATCGCTGTGTGGTATTAAGTTTCAGTCGTGTTATGACATATGTTCAGAATTCATGTCACAATCTTTGTCACTAATGTTGAACATAGCCTGCAATTAACTGCTGCTTCGCCTTCTGCTTTGGTCGCCATTCGACAATAACAACAGACTAACGTTTAATCAACACGCAGCTCTCTCCACAGTAAAAATTAGCGTCATGCAATCGATTTCTCTAGAACTTTTTCGGAAAAATCCTCATTTGTTATCAGTGTGTAAATCAATTATGTTCCAGTCGTCACAATGAGGCGGAATGCGGAATCGAAACCAGAAATACTGCACAATCAACCGTGGAGTACTGAGTATTAGTGAAGTTGCCATCTAACCGGTCATTAGAAGCTTCCCCTGGTTTCGAAAATTTCAGACGAGTAGGAAGCTGTTAGAATATGTACCAACCATGGATCAAGTTCTTTCAGGTTACGTGGAACAGATAATCCGCTCTGTGCCTTTGAGAAAGGAGAAGAAGATGTAATCCACTTGCTGATGTCCTGTAGTTCGAAGCACAGAGAATCCACTTACTTCAAAATCTTGCGAAAATGAACATTTCACTACAGACAGGTGTTCCGGTTTTACTGCTACTTGAAGGTTCTCAAGTGTCCAAAATCCTACTTAGTCTGAGACGATTTAGCAAAGTTGTAAAGAATTATTATGAAATTTAGTTTGCTATCAGGTACTGGATTAATTAACACTTTAATCTCCAGCTATATAGTTCTCAATCTCTGTTGAATTCTTTGTAAAACCTTCAAAATGATGTAGAACAGCCGCCAGTCGCCCTTTCCTTTCAGGCGTTATTAAAGCAGCAAATCTAGATTTCGGCTCATACTAGACAATATCAACACTAAAAAATACAAGAAGTACATAGTCAGGCGACAGTACAAAAAATTACAACTCGTTGCATAACCTATATCGCATGTACATTAAATTACATATCAGTTTTAACACATGTCCTAGTACGTCAACCCCTGTTGTTTGGGCTCCTGTCACGGTTTATTCAACATTACTGTATAATGAGGGCAGGTTCCGCAGAGGACACATAAGCTGCCTGTATGGCGCTCTCTATATGAACTACGTAATGTGTAACATTAATAGTAAGCAGTTATGGTCTCTAATAAAACTTAAAATTTGCATAAGAATAACACAAGATACAATACAAACAAAATTATTGACGTTGTTGTCTGATCTGCTGCCACATTTAACATCTAACATTAGAAGATATAAAAAAAATGCCAGATTCACTCCTAGTGAGTCAATGTTTTGTTATTCTTTAAGAACACATAGGTAACGTCAGATTCACAAAATTTTTTTTAAATATTTACAAAATACTAGGAGGCACATGAAGAACGCTGCGATTATTAGAATTGATTTGATTTAAATTTTTTTTTCTTTTCTATTATTTTTCTCTCATTTAATCGTCGCTGCGCGATACGCGGTTCCTCTTACCTACTGAATAGTTCATAGATGGCGCCAAATATCAGCTAGATAGATGGTGTTCTCCGCAAAGCCTAGTTTCAATAGTCTTGAATGAATTATGACTGAAGCCCGAACAACAAAGGACTGACGTACTAGGGCGTGTATTAAAACTCTGACATGCTGATATGTAATGTAATGTACATGCGATACAGGTTATGCCACGAGTTGTAATTTTTTATGCTATCGCCTGACTGTGTGCTTCTTGTATTTATCACTGATAATAGCTAGTTTTTTGCCGAAATCTAGATTTTCTGCGTTAATAAAGCCTGAAAGGAAAGGACGACTGATCGATTGCTGTTTTCCATAATTTTGCAAGTCATATCACAGTCGTTGAGTGCATTCCACATTCCTAACGGAAGGTCATTTGATCTTTGTTACACCCTATTTTGTCTACAGTAAGTTTCCTGTCAAAATTCTTTAGCTATGGATATTGTGTCTATGTACACAGTTAAATATCTTAAATCAGTGTTCAAACTCTTGTCATTTCTTTGTATAGATGTTTTAATATTTGTACCAAACTCATGGCGTATGACTCACGACATCCAAGCCAATAAAAAGTGAGTTCCAGAATGAATGGTGTATTTTCAGCATTTTATTTTCTGAAATGGCGACAAGCAAATGAATGATAAATATGTACAAGATGTTTAGTTTCCTGGAGCGGGTGCAGATCGTCCGTTCACACAATTCTGTAGCATTCCCGTTATGCCCCCTTCTGAAGCCGGGTTAGGGAAGACGATGAATGTTTTCACGTGCGTGGTATCCGACCCTGCCGTGGTCACTTCGTTCGTCAGTGACGTCACGAAAAACTTGCCGCCAGAGGACTGTTGTTGCTGCTGTTGATGCGTAGGTGCGTTGCGGTGCCGGTTGTGATTGGCTGCTGAGGTAGCGCGCTGTGATCTCGGAGGCAGCTTCGTGGACGTAGCTCGCTGGAGCGGCACGGACGTCTTCACGAAGCTGCTGAACTTATTGATGACGATGCCGCCATCGCAAGGGCGGTGTGCCACAAGCACCAGCGGGAGAACAATAAGCACTGGACCGAAGTACATTTGCACCACTCTGGCAACAATCTGCAACACAGCCCACAACAATTCCTTAACATGATTGTCTTTTTGCTTACTATAAACAACAAACAATAGTTAAAGATAGTTTTTTTTTATATACTCGTTTTCTATTCAGAGTTGTAAGTTTCTCACATGTTTTCTACTACTGTAAATAATTGATCTTTATCGTAGTCAGACAAAGATGCACGAACGCACTGCAAGTGTAACGAATAAGATCCTTGAGTCTGTATTTAGTTTTATTTGCGGTTGACTTGCAAGTCAGTCAGTTGTGCAGCGTTGGGGCATTCTTATTACAGGCATAGTAGCGGACGATTGAGCTTTTCAGAGAATGGAATCTACACTCCTGGAAATTGAAATAAGAACACCGTGAATTCATTGTCCCAGGAAGGAGAAACTTTATTGACACATTCCTGGGGTCAGATACATCACATGATCACACTGACAGAACCACAGGCACATAGACACAGGCAACAGAGCATGCACAATGTCGGCACTAGTACAGTGTATATCCACCTTTCGCAGCAATGCAGGCTGCTATTCTCCCATGGAGACGATCGTAGAGATGCTGGATGTAGTCCTGTGGAACGGCTTGCCATGCCATTTCCACCTGGCGCCTCAGCTGGACCAGTGTTCGTGCTGGACGTGCAGACCGCGTGAGACGACGCTTGATCCAGTCTCAAACATGCTCAATGGGGGACAGATCCGGAGATCTTGCTGGCCAGGGTAGTTGACTTACACCTTCTAGAGCACGTTGGGTGGCACGGGATACATGCGGACGTGCATTGTCCTGTTGGAACAGCAAGTTCCCTTGCCGGTCTAGGAATGGTAGAACGATGGGTTCGATGACGGTTTGGATGTACCGTGCACTATTCAGTGTCCCCTCGACGATCACCAGTGGTGTACGGCCAGTGTAGGAGATCGCTCCCCACACCATGATGCCGGGTGTTGGCCCTGTGTGCCTCGGTCGTATGCAGTCCTGATTGTGGCGCTCACCTGCACGGCGCCAAACACGCATACGACCATCATTGGCACCAAGGCAGAAGCGACTCTCATCGCTGAAGACGACACGTCTCCATTCGTCCCTCCATTCACGCCTGTCGCGACACCACTGGAGGCGGGCTGCACGATGTTGGGGCGTGAGCGGAAGACGGCCTAACGGTGTGCGGGAGCGTATCCCAGCTTCATGGAGACGGTTGCGAATGGTCCTCGCCGATACCCCAGGAGCAACAGTGTCCCTAATTTGCTGGGAAGTGACGTTGCGGTCCCCTACGGCACTGCGTAGGATCCTACGGTCTTGGCGTGCATCCGTGCGTCGCTGCGGTCCGGTCCCAGGTCGACGGGCACGTGCACCTTCCGCCGACCACTGGCGACAACATCGATGTACTGTGGAGACCTCACGCCCCACGTGTTGAGCAATTCGGCGGTACGTCCACCCGGCCTCCCGCATGCCCACTATACGCCCTCGCTCAAAGTCCGTCAACTGCACATACGGTTCACGTCCACGCTGTCGCGGCATGCTACCAGTGTTAAAGACTGCGATGGAGCTCCGTATGCCACGGCAAACTGGCTGATATTGACGGCGGCGGTGCACAAATGCTGCGCAGCTAGCGCCATTCGACGGCCAACACCGCGGTTCCTGGTGAGTCCGCTGTGCCGTGCGTGTGATCATTGCTTGTACAGCCCTCTAGCAGTGTCCGGAGCAAGTATGGTGGGTCTGACACACCGGTGTCAATGTGTTCTTTTTTCCATTTCCAGGAGTGTATTATCTGTGAAGCTGGGAGAAACGAAATGGAAAACTTTATTATGGAGATAAAAACTCATTTGTAATACTTCCTCGTTATTTATATTGATGGAGAAGATTTTGGAGATACTTTAAAGGTAACGGAGATATGCGCAAGAATTAAATGTTTGTTTGTCGGCACTCTTAACTGAAGGAAATCCTTGTCCCTCTGATAACTAATAATGTTTATGATCAGTGCTAATTTGATCTCTTTGCCTTCATTACGTTCCAAATTACGCAACTGGTTGAGACGTTTGTAATTTTTGTAATGAGATAATTTCGCAGTTGTTAGAATCTTCTTGTGTTTTACACTCCTTTTTGCCAATAATTAGAGTTTGATTTCTCAAGAACGATTTTCTTTAAAGTAAAACCCACGTCCATGGTTTATAGTAAGGTTTTGAATATTCTGTCGTGTGTGCTTTGCACCTTACGCCACACGAAGCCACAGATCGTTCCTAGCAAGCAAAAAAGAAAGAAATTAGTAGTGAGTAGTTTATTTTCCTTTAACTGCTGCATCTGCTGACTTGTATTTGCTTTCGAGAATGTCAGTACTCCCGACGCAAAGACAGTATGCTGAGCTAGAGGTAAGTCACTTTTATTTCAGGGCAGATCACACCTTGCATTCGTGAGCAAACAGTTTGTAGTCGGGGTTGTCAGGTGTTGTACTAGCAAGCAGATTAATTTTCAGTGAAAATATTGCTAATTTCAAACAGTTATTTTCTTCTGAGTAGAACAGTATTGGTAACTTCAAACAGTTATTTTCTTCCGAGTAGAGCAGTACTTAATTTTGTGGATATTTCAAGTGAAACACTGCACTTCATATCAGGCATCGTTCATGAAGTCCTTCGGTACTGCAGTAGCAGGAGCTCTGTAGTTTAGTTTCAATGTAGTCGACTCTTTCACAGAAGTTTGTAGACGAGGCGTTTTGATTTGTAGGCCTACTTGTCTTGTTGAAAAATTGCTTATACCAGAACATAGGGTTAAAGTACAACGTTCCATCACTCCCTTCACGGAAATTCTGTCTTTCAGCATTAATGTCTAAGCTCATTTAATTAGATTCATTTTCTTTACTACAAATTTTGTATTTCATGAAATTTAAAGTTTATTTCACGACACTGTTCATGTGCTCAACACAGGGCCAAAGAACACTCAGTTTTGCTCAGAAATTGAATACCGTACCTAAAGTACATGTTACATGAGGCGAAAGGTTTTAAAATCACTATATTTAATTTTGTCACTTACGGACAGTTTACAGAGCCAACAAAATTTAGTAGGCTACCGCTGGGTTGTTACAAGCGGCGATCAAAAATTTTACATTTGAGGACGTTGCTGTAGCTTACATGCAAACCAGCGTGACTCCGATGCAGGTATGTAAGTAGCGACACGTGGAAAGGGGTTAGTGTGGCTTTCGAAGGGAAATTTTTTGATCGCCGCTTATATTCATATACACGTTTTGGAAACTACAGCTAACATAAAGCGAAAATATGCAAAATGTTTACCGCCAAGGTCGGTTTAAAGCTGCGCAAAGCTCGTAGCACCGATAAACTAGGAGCGCTCATTCCGCAGTATGTGCTCACAGTTTTTTTGACAAATTACTTAACATCCATATAATATGTGAAAGTAATATCATTTCATTTCACTAATTCTAGCGTTAGCAGATGCTACGCTGCTTGATTTTTGATTCAATATCTGACAAACATAATCAGCATTACACGTAAACAACCTTTTACAGTTGTTAGCTGCAGTCACAGTCCAAACAATAAAGTGATTGGCATACGAGCATGGGAAGAGGCGGGGGCCGGAGCGATGGGGGGGGGGGGGGGGGAGGTTGTCAGTTAGCGTGTTCCAGCGAACACAACATCGCTGGGCCACCAGCAGATGGACGTTACCGTTTCTAAATGTATCCTCGCGGTGCCTATTGACGTGTAATATTGGATTTCTTTAGCAGGGTGGTAACAATCTTATCACTATTACAGAACTTTCGCAATTAGTTTAGGCCGCTCACCCGCATGCAGGTAAACGCCCCTGCCAGAAAACATTGCAAACAACGAAAACGAATCACAGTAATTACGTCGCCGGCTGCAAGCGGTGTGTCGTAACCAACAGCTAATTCAGGAGAGCGTTGTGACAACGGTGAAGAGGATGGAAAGCATATAAATTTGCAGTCAGTGCGGGTGGGATAACAACGATAGTGCTCCTGCTGTCATACGACATCGCACTCCAGATCATAACTTCACATGTAGGGCCAGTGTGTCTAGCATGCTGACACGTTGGTTGCAGGGCCTCAACTAGCCTCCTAAGCAACACACGGCTATCATTGGCACCGAGGCTGTGTTCATCAGAAAACACGACAGACTTCGCCCTGTCTCTCTCCCCCCCCCCCCCCCCTCCTCGCGCCCAATGAGCTCTCGGTGGACACCTCTGAAGGCGGTGATTTCAGGTCAGGGGAATGCTCGCTACAAGGCCTCTGACACGGATCTGTCCTTGAAGTAACCGATTTGTAACAGTTCCTTGTACCACTGTGGTGCCGACTGCTGCTCAAATTGCTGCTGCAGATTCCGTACGATGCGCCAGAGCCATACGCTGAACACTCGACCGTCCGGAGTCCGTTTTTTTTTGGGGGGGGGGGGGTGGACCGTATAATTCCTTTGGCCACCGCTGCCAGAAAGCAAGTACAGTTGCTACAATCCTGTCAAGTGTTCCTGCAATATCGGAAAAAGAACATCGAGCTTCTCGTAGCCCTGTTACACGACGCCGTTCAAACTCATTGAGGTGTTCATAATGGGGTCTTTGTCGCCTTAAAGACATTCTTGACTAACGACAACTCATCAAATCCAACCTCAAAGGTAACTCACGCCCACGACCGTTACAGCGTGTGTACAAAGCAAACCTGATGCGCATCGTCATAGTGGCGCTACTAACGCCTCTCTCATGCGACTGGCGCGAAATTTGAATAGACATCATCTTTCAGATGTAGGGACACATCTTCAAACTTTCGTTATGTCACACAACTCCTTCTTGGTGTTGCGATTTTTTTTCCGTAAGTGTGTAATATGACAGACCAGTTCTGTCTGCAATAGAATTTCTTTACACATATGATTAGTGCTTGAAACTGAGAGTTTGTCTTTACCTAGTAACGAGTTATGATAAAAGCAACTATTTTCGAGAGGAGTACTTAAAAGCAACAATGATAGCTGGCGACAAACACAGTACAGGCTTAACTTCTCTCTTGCTCAGCATCTTACTCACCGGACGAGAAGTATTTCTCCAAAATATTACACGCTTTCTCGGCGAGATCTGCTCGACGGCTTATGTTGTACGGTCTGTTGGTGGGACAGAGATCGGGTGACCTTTTATTGAGAGTACCTCTTCGAACGTAAACCGTGCCAAAGGTTGCCGTGTGCGATATATGAGACTGGAACGGAGTTTCAGTAACATCTGCACGACAGTGTCAAGGAAAAAGGCTTGTCTTCACGCTGTCCCCAATTCCACTTGAAATTCTAAACAATATTTCATGTGAAAGTGTAATTGATGAGCGTTGCACTTCCAAAGATAAGTGACTGCAGCAACATGTGCTCCAGCCAATTATTTTCCAACTAACTAATTAATTACTGATTTCAGTTCTGTAACTCGTTTTTAACATGACATCACCTGAAGGAAACAGTCCACACTTGCGATATTCAAAATGTCTCCAAGTTCCCAGCGTGTCTCAAGTTGACTTGATGCACCTCTTCAGACACTTCCTTCAATATTTCGCACCGCTTCACCCTTTTCCTATGCGTGGCATGCTGTAAACATAGCTAGCAAAATGGTTCAAATAGCTCTGAGCACAATGGGACTTACCATCTTAGGACATTAGTCCCATAAAACTTACAACTACTTAAACCTAACTAACCTAAGGACATCACACACATCCATGCCCAAGGCAGGATTCGAACCTGCAACCGTAGCGGACGCGCGGTTCCAGACTGAAGCGCCTAGAACCGCTCGGCCACACCGGCCGGCATAGCTAGCATCACAGACAGAGTTTTGTGTTTATAGAGTTCGCATTACGTATGACTTCGTTCAAAAACAATACAGAACATTATGAAAACAAAGAACTTTGAGGTAAAATACAACCCTTCTCCTGAAAACTGACCAGGTTCAAAAATGGTTCAAATGGCTCTGAGCACTACGGGACTTGACTGCTTGTAAGGTCATCAGTCCCCTAGAACTTAGAACTACTTAAACCTAACTAACCTAAGAACGTCACACACATCCACACACGACCGTAGCGGCCGCGCGGTTCCAGACTGTAGCGCCTAGAACCGCTCGGCCACCGCGGCCGGCTGTCCAGGTTCGCCACCACTGCTAAAATGAAGAGGTCACTTCACACACTAGATAGGCAAAATTGAATGGCCCATGTATTGTCAACAACACTGACGCGGGATTGAAAATTATTAATGACCGTCAGAGAATATTATGTAAACGAACACCGTTGACAGAGATGTAGCGCTGTGCTCGATTTATCCACGCTCGGTTTATCCAACTGTGAATCACGCCTAGCAGCCCTTCCTGCAACAGCGGTTTCAGTGTTATGCCGTAGCTCTGCCAGTGTGTGGAGATTACCTGGGTAGACCAGACCCTTCAATTTACCCAACAGGGAAAAATATCGCAGATCAGGCGATCGGGTGGCCACGGGATTGCGGTGCTTCCGCTGACTGTCCTCTCCTCACCCAGCACATCATGCACGCGTCAGAAGGTTGTCACGGATCCGTTTTTCTGAATCTATACTGCACATACTGTCATTCATCTACAGTGGGTTGTGTTAAACAGAGTCTGGACATTCCAGCTAGCATTAATAGTTTGGTGTAAGAATTATGTTATGATGCGTTACGGCACCATACTTCGAGCACCGAACACCAATCTTGAGATCATGCAACGGCTCTTCTAAGTTTTATAACTGACCGCTGATATCGGCCGTCCATGCGTCTGTTTTATTTCTTATTGGTAATAAGGTTACTGTGACGTGGAAAACTTTCTGAGTGTCAGAATTAAACTACTTACAAGTGAGAGATAAACCTTGTAATAACCTTCTTGAAAACGTTTTCAGCCGCCACGCAGTAATTCTGCTCCACATCTACATGATTAACCTGCGATTCACACTGTATACCTACTCTGGATTTCAAAGTTAAGTGCTTGGGTGAGGTTTCGTCGAATCACCCTTAAGCTATTTCTCTACCGTTCCACTCTCCAACAGCAAGTGGGAAAACCGAACACTTAAGTCCTGCCGAGCTTGCTCTGATTTCTCGTATTTTATTATGATGATCATTCATCCGTTTGTAGATAGACGCCAAAAAAATATTTACGCATTCTGAGGGGAAATTTGGTGATTGAAATGTTGTGAGAAGATCCCGCCGCAACGAAAGACGCCTTTATTTTAATGATACCACTCTAGTTCAAGCATGTCCGCCCACGGTAGGTGACTGGTCAGCGCGACAGAACGTCAATTCCAAGGGCCCGCGTTCGATTCCCGGCTGGGTCGGAGATTTTCTCCGCCCAGGGACTGGGCGGTGTATTGTCCTAATCATCATCATTTCATCCCCATCGACGAGCAAGTAGCGTCAAATCGAAAGACTTGCAACCGACGGGAGTCTCAAGTCACACGACATTTATTATTTAGTTCAAGCATCACATCCATGGCACTTTCTCCACTATCTCGCTATAATATAAAACAAGCTGCCTTTCTTTGAACTTTTTCGGTATCTTTCCTCAATCCTATCTGATGAGGACCCCACATCGCTCAGCAAAACTCCAGAAGAAGACGGGCAAGCGTAGTGTAGGCAGACGCGATGGATTTTCTACGTGTTCTGTCAGTATAGTGCAGTCTTTGGTTCGCTTTCCCCACAACAATATCTGTTTGAGCGTATTTAGTTGAATTCACAGCCTTTAGATTTCTGTGATTTTTCATGTACCCGAAAATATGTGGATTTCTTTTAGTGCTCACGTCGATGATTCCACACTTCTCATTATTTAGAGCCAACTGCCACTTTTTGCACAATACTGATATCTTGTCTAAATCATTTTGCAGCTGGTTTTGTTCATCTGATCAGGAACAGCAGAGGGCCTATAACTCTTCCTTGGTGAACGCCAGATGTAATTTCTGTTTTACTCCATGACTTTCCGCCAATAACTACGGATTATAACCTTTATGATAGGAATCCACGAATCCAGTCACACAACTGAGACGATACTCCGTACTCATGCAATTTGGTTAGAAGTCGCTTGCGAGGAACGGTGTAAAAAGCCTCACGGAAAGGTAAAAATATGGAATCAATTTGACATTCCGTGTCGATGGCACTCATCGTTAGATTAAAATAGCTAACCGAGTTTCACAAGAACGATATTTTCTAAATCTGTGTTGGCCATTTGTCAACAAATCGTTTTCCTCGAGATAATTCATAATGTTTGAACACAAAATGTGTTCCAAAACCCCACAGCAGATAGACGTCATTGATATGGGCCTGTAATTCAGAAGATTACTCCTATTTTTCTTCTTGGTTGTTAGTGTGTTCTGTGCAAGTTTCCAATCATTAGGTACGGATCTGTGTACGAGCGAGCCGGCCGATGGGGCCGTGCGGTTCTAGGCGCGTCAGTCTGGAACCGCGAGACCGCTACGGCCGCAGGTTCGAATCCTGCCTCGGGCATGGATGTGTGTGATGTCCTTAGGTTAGTTAGGTTTAAGTAGTGCTAAGTTCTAGGGGACTGATGAACTCAGCTGTTAAGTCCCATAGTGCTCAGAGCCATTTGAACAATTTTTTGTACGAGGGAACGGTTGTATATGATTGCTAAGTATGAGGCTATTGTATCAGCATACTTTGAAAGGAATGTAAATGATATACTGCCTGGACCAGAACAGTTGTCTTTATAAAGTGATTTAAGCTGTTTAGCTTCACCGAGGATACCTACTGCTTAGTTACTCATGTTGGCAGTTGTTATTGATCCGAATTCTGGAACGATTACTTCGTCTTCTATGGTAAAGGCATTTCGGAAAACAGTGTTTAACAACTCTACTTTAGTGGCACTGTTATCAATAACATAACCATTCCTATTTTGCAGTAGGGGTACTGATTCCCTCTTGCCGCTGGTGTACTTTACATGCAAACAAAATGTCCTTGAGTATTCTGGCAGATTTCGAGACAGGGTTTCGTTGTGGAAACTATCAAAAGCATCTTGCTTTGAAGATCGTCACTTTCGAGTTTCTGTGAAACTTTGCCAATCTTGGGGATTTTGCGTTCTTTTAAATTTGGTACGCTTTTTCCGTTTCTCCCGCATCAGTGCTCTGACCAGTTTTGTGTTTCTTCCGGGATCAGTAACATTATTAAGAGATCATTGGTATATATCTCTCAACTGCTGTCGACACTATTTCTCTGAATTTACCCAACATCTGGTCTACGCTTAGGCAGTGAGATTGGTGGAAGACTGTCTGTTACGAAGGCGTCAAGCGAATTTTTATCTACTTTTTTAAATAGATACATTGTGAGTTTATTTTTGGCGGATTAGGATGTTATGGTATTCAGTCTCGCTACAACTAACTACTACAACTAACCCCTGTATTCGTCATGATGATCCCTATTTGCTCTGTATTAGTTGTTGCTGAGAAATGAAGTATGTTTCCGCAACCATTTACACTTCAAGAGGCTCATGAACTAAGTGTTCAAAATAATTTTCTGCGAAAGCGTTCAGAACGATTTCGGACGCGTTTTGTGCCTACCACCGATTTGAAACTTGTATTTTCTGCATTTTCTTCAACATATCGAGAGCAGATTGCAGTCACCACCAACTGTAATTTTGTGAGTGGCATACCTGTTTGATATAACATTTTCTGGAGAAATTAGTACCTGGCTTAATGATGGGAGCAACCGACTGGCTGGAAAACAATCAACCCCTTTAGTTGTGGTTTTATGTATCAGTTGCATTATTCATTCATTCTTCTGAGTGAAACCAGTCTAAGGGAGCAATCAACGCAGCCAGTTAAAGCTTTACGTTTCGGTTGGAGTGTTAATTAATTACTTAATTAATTAATTAAGACATTCATTCATTTGCGCGGGTGCCAGTCTGGGAGAGCAACCGAATGAAAACAGTCTATTTAGTCAGTTGTATCTGCAGGATTATTATTAATTCATTTATTTCAAGTGGAACCAGTCTGGGGGGCAACAGAATGAAAACAGTCGACGCAGTCCGGCGCATTCAGTTCTGAGGGGAAACATTACATCGTTTTGCCACTGTTAAATCAATATTGTTGACTGCACGCTGTTATCCCCTATCGTCACTGTTGTTACCATTTCGATATCTGCTTTTCATTGAGTGTCAATAAGTAGCATGTAGTCCCGTTTCTCGTCCATGCTTATGAATAGGCATTTACTTAATGATGAACCTTGTGTCAAATCGGAAAGCAGAAAGGTTCAGTGACAGGGGAATGGAAGAGATCATATAGCTGGATAAAAAGTTATCCTCAAGACAATTTCAATGCTATATCTGTATCTGCAAGGGTAACTCATATTATGAAGCTATATTAATTACAGAAATTAAAAAACATAGTTAATGGGGACAAATTCTTTTCCAAAAACCAACTACAGTATTTCGGACAGGTGACAGTATATGCTGAATAAGCAAGTGACTAAATCATCAAACATTTTTATAAAATGTATTTGCATTGATATTTTCAGAAAGCATGAATGATCGTGCGGATTTTCCGTTTACACCGCCTCGGAATTTACTGAAATATGACTATCGGTGATGCGTGCAAACCAGCGGGAGGAGAGACAGAGAGAGAAAGAGAGCTTCAATAGATTTTAATAACAAAGTAATCGTTCATCTCTTTAAACATACTATAATGTAGCACCAATTACAAATCTTTCAAAACGAACGAAACATCCATATTTAGGCCGAATATCAGAAGTAAGAAAAAATGTATTTCAGTAAATAAATCCAGTAATTTTGAAAATACTTCACTTTCAGAAATATACTTTTTATTGTTTTCCTTGAAAGATGATACGTTATCTGTCTCTAAAAAAGTTCGCAAACCTGGTCATGGTTCGTGTGTAGCCGAAAAGGCTGGAAAAGTATCTAAATGAAATCGCCCAAACACGGCGACTGAGTGAAACAATTCACGCACCCTGCCGTCAAGTGCGAGAGACTTGTGTCATTCGGGTGTCTCACATTAACAAGAGGACCGCGCCTCACCGTGTCACCGATTGCGTCCAAATTTGTGATATGTGAGGGACTTTGCCAGGAATGAAAGTGATAAGTAGGAATTTCTATGAGGCCAAGCGTTTAGAAAAAATTGAATTTTTGCCGCGGGTCGGTCGAGACACGAGCCTTTTTATGTTAGCGTAGTTTCGAGACAACGGTTGGTGCGACGGACAACGTGCACAATGGTAAACCGAGGGTAATGGGGCCGAGACTCCACACAGAAACTCTTTTTTATCATTTTTATTTTGAAATTTTACGTTACTTGCACTGCAAATAAACCTAAATAATGTTCAGTGTGTTGTATTTACTGGTATTTTCATAAAAAGTATGAAAAAGAAAGACAAAGGGAAATATGGGATTTCAAATTATTGTCTAAGAAAGGATTTAACTGACAGCGCCCACGAGGTCACTGCAAATAACTTTCCAAGACGGGACTGTAATTAAACTGACAATTTCTAAGGAACAGAGACATTGTTGGACAGTAGTAATCCCTGTCAATGACGGACGATGAAAAGGAACTAAACAATGTTGTAATTTAATCTCAAAGATACAAGAAGAAAATTTGTTCGACTGTCATACCAGAGGAATACTCTAAAAAACTTTTTATCATTGAAAGACAAAGGACTAATTTCGAGGTTCTTTTATTACTTCTAGTATTAACTACCTTTTGTTCTGATGTGCTGGCGTAAAGACGTACTGTATAGTTTCATGTCTATGTGTATGTTAAATGAAGGTGTTAAATGATGAAAAATGTGTTTTGTAATTTCTGTCAAGATCAAGCCTAAATCCCATACCAATGGAGTTCAAATTATTCTGTTAATTCGAGAAGGCGAATTTTAGATGGAGGAACAATCTTTACGACGGCGCTGCTCAACAATAGAGGTACGTGATTGTGCTCACTACTTTCCTTTGGTGGCCGCTAAGATTACTTTCGATGTGTTTTGCCCCGAGACATTCAGAACCTGCAATCTTCCTTTTCGTATAAAAATAGGAGTCCGATAGAAAAAGAAATATTCTCAAATTTAAATAATTGCAATTCTTTTACCCAGGCCACAGGGAATGATAGAAAGTACGTGCCTCTACCATGATTGTACGTTCGCAATCTCCGAGTGAGTTACGACGTAATCCAGAATGAGATTTTCACTCTGTAGCGGAGTGTGCGCTGATATGAAACTCCCTGGCAGATTAAAACTGTGTGCCCGACCCAGCCTCGAACTCGGGATCTTTGCCTTTCGCGGGCAAGTGCTCTACCATCTGAGCTACCGAAGCACGACTCACGCACGGTACTCACAGCTATACTTCTGCCAGTATCTCGTCTCCTACCTTCCAAACTTTACAGAAGCTCTGCGCAGGATAGCTTCTGTAAAGTTTGGAAGGTAGGAGACGAGATACTGGCAGAAGTAAAGCTGTGAGTACCGTGTGTGAGTCGTGTTTCGGTAGCTCAGATGGTAGAGCACTTGCCCGCGAAAGGCAAAGATCCCGAGTTCGAGTCTCGGTTGGGCACACAGTTTTAATCTGCCAGGAAGTTTCATTACGACGTAATACTTTACACAAAAAAATTTAAGATAGATCTTTCTCATCAGATCGCAACCACTCGTACGTGAATGTACGTACCCTCTGAATGTGTCTAGTCAGTCGTGCGCATTGTTCTAAAGCTTTTCTGTTAATATTCTGTGGATTGCATCTCCGCAATTAATTATTGTTTATGCCGCAAATCGCACTTCACGCGAAGTATTTATTACGCAAGTTTCAGGCTCCATTTAATGTCAAAAAATTCCGAAGTACGGCTGACTAAGCAAACCGCTACAATAATTTCATATCCCTACAACTACAATAACAAAAAACAGCAACAAAAAAAACAATAACAGAGAGAGGGTACGTTACAACGACATGAAAGACACTACTGGGACTGTTGAAAATACCGATATTTTCTCCCATGAATATCGATAACTGCAGACGAAATGTGCTCTTCCGATGTATCGACATATCAGTAATCAAATAAGTAATCAGCTGCCAATATTTTTATTTTATACTATATTTTATCCCCATTTTCGGTAATATTTGAAATTGTTGATTTGTAATTGTAGAACATAATTTTAATTTCACTGTGTGAAGGAGTCTTACCACTTTTTGAGCTCTCGCCACGTCCAGTCCGTCTGTCTGACTGTGTGAAGCATGTAAGGTGGCACAAAGAAGAAGTCCAATTGCACTGGGGGTGGCGGTATGGATAGAATAACAAGATTTCCGCTGTGAAGAAACAGCACACCACTTGCATTAGAAACAATTTTTAATGCAAGTAGTGTGCTATTTCGTCACATCGGCATTCTTCAAAAGCAGTTACAGAAAATGATGGACAAAAACGTAAATGACAAGATTGATCTTTGCAGTGGGCGGAGACGTGTGAAGGAAATGCTGACGTAATCGGCGCTCGGCGCTACTTACAGAAACTGCAACGTTTAACTTCTCCAGGAATTTTGACACTACAACTGATGGGCCACTGACCGGGGGTCAACATGGTGTGTTCAGACAAATCCGATACTTGATGAAACCGAACGATGGACCCATCGGACACCTATTATTGTGCCACTTACATGCAGTTACCATTGTTAGCAAAGTAGTTGTCGCCAAGCGTTAACGTGCATCGTTTTCCATTCAATTCTTGCTCTAAGGGGGGTAAACAGGCTGCTAGCTTGTTGATGTACAGGATATCTAATAATAAATCAGTACTTAAATATATAGCTCCGAGCCGGCAGTATATTTACCTTGCAGCTGATATTTTTATACGCCGGTACGTCGATATTTATCCGTCGTTATATCGATACTGTTATCGATATAACAGTGGTCACTGGTGATATTTTTTTTAATATCAGTGTATGGGATTCCCGAAATTTTTAAAAATATCAACAGTCCTACATAGTAAATACGTAGCAGAGGTGGAGTGGTATATTTCTAACGAAAAATGATACATATTTCACCACAAAGGAAGACAGGATAACAGACATAAATAACGTTCACTTTCGACACAGGTCGGACTCCAACATAAAGGTCGATATTGGACTCCCAGGAAGGAATGTGACCTCCTTGCGCACTAATGCACATTTTACACCTGCATTCATGCTGGCTAATCACCTGCTGAGGAGTCCTTGGGGCATATAGTAACACTCCTCTCTCAAGACGGTTTTCAGTTCTTGCACGGTTCGGGGACGAGGTATTCGTTGAGAAACACGTCTGCCAAGAGCATCCCAGTCATGCTCTATATGTTTTAGGTCTGGGGAGTACGCAGGCCATTCCATACTTTCAATATCTTTGCTTTCCAGTATGTCCAACACCTCAGCAGTCCTATGTGCGCTGGCATCGTCGTCCATAAACAGAAAGACGGGACGGCACACATAAACAGTCGGACATAATCCAGAATAATGTACGAGGGTTATTCCAAAAGTAAGGTCCGATCGGTCGCGAAATGGAAACGACTATGAAAATCCGATAAAGCTTTGCACAGATGTGTTGGGTAGTGTCTCTAGTATAACCCCAGTTAGCATCACGTCGCTCTTCTCATTTCTGAGCTCGCAGTGAGTGCGTAAAGATGTCTAGAAAATAGTGTCTGCCGCCAAGTACGAGGGCCTGGTGAGAAATTTCGCCTGAAGCTATGCAGCCAACATTACATAACTGTCGTGCTGTTTCGTCTTCACGACAATTCTCAGCCGCATTCTGCAGGGGCAATGAAGATGCTCCTGCATCGTTTTCAAATGGAAATGTTAGATTACCCACAATACAGTCCGCAATTGTCTCCCCCTGAGTTTCATCTCTGGTCACATGAACCGCTGTCTTTGAAGACAACATTTTGACACAGACAACGAGGTGTAGGCCAGCGTGGAGAATTGGCGGAAAGCACTGGCGGCTGCCTTCTATGATGAGGCTATTGAAAAGTTGGTACAACGCTATGACAAAAGTCTAAGTCAGAACGGCGACTACGTAGAGAAGTAGCTGAAAGGTGTAGCTAATTGTTACAAGTAAAACATTTCTGATGTTCACTGTGGTTTCAATTTGGCAATCAATCGGACCTTACTTTTGGAATAACCCTCGTACTTGCAATACCGGTATGCTGTAACGATACCTCGTGAAAAAATATGTGGCGGTGTTTGGTCATACCAGAACGCCTAGGGCATACCGATGACATTCATGAACATTCTGTGATGCGTAACATGTTCCCCATTCTCTATACGCTAACTGGTGGCCAGCATCACTCGCAATTGTGAAGCGGGATTTGTCGGAGAACATCACTTTTGACCACTGTTGCTGATCTCAAACAACATGCCCCCTAAACAACGAACTCTTTCTCGATGAAGGTGTAGTTGAAGTGGAATGTATTTAACAGGCTTGTGAACATTCAAGCCAGCCTGATTTAATCTCTGAAAAATGGCTGTGGCAGAGACACGTATAGTGGTAGCGGTTGCTGCGTCTCTAGCTATCTACCTAGGAGTGGGTTGTCCTTTCCTTTTCACCACGGGGTCTTCGTGTCGATCCACTTGCGGTGTGGTGGTCGTTTACGGCGATAGACATGCTTTCGCATAGCATTTCTACGTTCAGCGGCCTTTGTAAATCGTGAGATGACACTTTTGGACACACCCATTATTGTGGCCACAATTGAAACATTTTGACGGGCTTTGAGCCTTCCAAATGTTCGTCCAAGATTGTAATCATGCAGATGATATCTTGTAGATATGTTGCCATACCACACGGAATATCACACTAATCGGTGCCACAACAACCTTCGTCAAACACCGTACTGCATGAACTGTCGAATACATACAGAGCGTTCGTGCACAGGCTTCGCTGCAGTTAACACTTCTCGCCCTCTACATTTCCTTTTACCATCATTGGTCAGGTGTTCCGTAGCAATTGACATGTGTTCCGTAGCAATTGGTAAGTGTTTCTTAGCACGTAGTTCTCATGTACGCCTTACAATTCCTTCCTGGAAATTAATTTGCAATCCCAAATTTTACTTTCCTTTCGATGCCTTCAGAGAAAATATTAATAAATACAATGTACTGAACATTGTTTAGGTTTATTCGCAGTGTAACTAAATTAAAAACTGAAAATTAAAAAAATAAAAACAAATTCTTCATAGAGACTCCAACCCCGGACCCTTGGCTCACCGTTCTGTACTCTTTCCGCTGTGCCAATCGCTGTTTGGAAACTTAGCTAACACAGGTGGCTCATGTCTCGCCCAACCCGCGAAAAAACGCTATTTTTTCTAAACGCTTGGTCATTTGTCGCTCCCACTTGTGTGACTTTCATTTTTGACCGAGCTCTGCGTATAGAGTCTACCATAAATTTGCAAGAAATCGGTGACGCCGAGCAGAAGTGGTGCCCTTATAAGTAAACGTCTCATAGTCAGAGATATAAGATTTTTTTAACTCAGTCACTTTTTATGATATAAACATTACCCGTTTCCGCCTTCAAGGCATGAAGACTTGTTCACCAAATGCCATCCAAAGTACCAGAATATCGCCCTTGAAGGCCGAAGCCGGTAATGATTGTATCACAAAAAAGTGATTGAGTCAAAAATAAAAAATAATACCTTACAATAAGTCAACCACCGTCTCCGCAAACGGAATGGCGTTTTCTCCAACGTTCATATTGCTCACGTGGCGAAGAGGCTAGTTTTATTCGGTTGTTTCATTCGAATGAAAAAACCGACTGAATGAAAAAGCAATGGACTAGCCTTGTCAAAACCAGTCAGTTGTCTCGTCACTAATCTGGACTTAGCAATGCGCACGGCGACGGCAGCCTGTCAGTGGGTCTAACAATTGTAAGGGCAAGAGGTGCCCGGAGTTCAATACCGTTAAACGGTGGAGGTTCATGAGCATACGTTCTGGGTATTCACAAATTTTTAGACTGAGATAAATTTGAGAGTATAAATTTAATAGCGTCTGCTGTATAACAGTTATGCTTATCAACAAGTTTATATAATTACAGCCTCTGACAATAATAATAATAATAATAACATGCACAACTTATCTCACAAAAGAAAAACAGTTTTTGTCGAATTTTGTTGTTTTATACGTAATTAAATATAGTTTAGGGCAAGAAAGAAATAATATACAAGCTTTCGATACTCCAGTTTCTCATTTTTATGTAAATGGGAGTTTTCGTGGCCTTTTTATTTGTCGAACTAATGTACGAGATCCCTAACACGTTTATTAGTCCACAAATTTACTTCCGGACAACAACTTACGCTACTTGTGAAGTTCTTTGTCAAATGGTCGCTTGTTGCCACGCTTATTTAATTTCGTCACTTTCTCGATCAACGATTGTGGTCTGGAAGGTCTTCATTCATTTGCAGCTAACTTTTCCTGGCACTTTACTTTTCTGTTAGCCTTTAAAATAGACGGAGCAGAGCTCATGTTGACACTGCACATGGAAGCCAATCCCCACACAGTAAACAACCAACTCCAAACACAAACTGACGTTTCTGGAACTGATTAAATTCAAGTAGTAATGTATACACACATGGTCGCTTCATTATAATACAAATGAGGCGCTGAGAACCCTAAAGGCCTATAGTACAACGTCGTCAATCTCACATTTAAGTCAATATCAAAGAAACCAGTGAGAGAGGTTTTCGTGAAAGTTCTTATATAAAATGGGGGCCTACTGCACAGATAAAACTGACTCACCATAACATAAAGCATGAATAAAAATTGCTCAAATGGCTCTAAGCACTATGGGACTTAAAATCTGACGTCATTAGTCCCGTAGACTTAGAACTACTGAAACCTAACTAACCTAAGGACATCACACACATACACGCCCGAGGCAGGATTCGAACCTGCGACCGTAGCAGCAACACGGTTTCGGACAGAAGCGCCTAGAAACGCTCGGCCACAGCGGCCGGCTAAGCATGAATAAATACTACAATCTCACAACTGATGATGATGACGTGCTTTAGGCCTTTATAGTTCTCAGCGACTCAAATGTATTACTGTACGATAAAATCCAAAACTTGATATACTATTAACTTATTCAGAAACCCATAAAATAAGTTTTTCTATTAGTATATCTATAACATACACAGACGTCCGATCTAATTTTACTAAATACTGACAAGGGAACCTCCCCATCGCACCCCCCTCAGATTTAGTTATAAGTTGGCACAGTGGATAGGCCTTGATAACCTGAACACGGATCAATTGAGAAAACAGGAAGAAGTTGTGTGGAACTGTGAAAAAATAAGCAAAATATACAAAATGAGTAGTCCATGGGCCACAAAAGCAACATAATGGATGTTGTGAGATCAGGAGCGTCGTGGTCCCGTGGTAGCGTGAGCAGCTGCAGAATGAAAGTTCTTTGGTTCAAGTCTACCCTTGACTTAAAATTTTACTTGCTTTATTTTTGCATAGTTATTATCTGTCCTTTCGTTCATTGACATCTCTGTTCACTGTAATAAGTTTAGTGTCTGTGTTTTGCGACCGCATCGCAAAGATCGCAACGTCATAGGCCAACCGATTCCTCCACAGGAAAACACATCCGATATATTCTATACGACACTGGTGACGGCATGTGCGTCACATGACAGGAATATGTTGTCGACCCACCTAACTTGTACACTTGGCGAATGGATAAAAAGATTCTTCTACCTTGCCCGATTTAGGTTTTCTTGTGGATGTGATAATCACTCCCAAAAAAGTGATGAAAACATAAGAGTTTGTCACATAAACTGTAAAGAAAAAAATTAAAGTTTTCACTCGATGGAAGATTTGAACCACGGACCTTTCGTTTCGCAGCTGCTCACGTTACCAAGAGACCACGGCGCTCCTGCGTTCCCCGCATCCTTAATGTTCGTTCCCCGCATCCTTAATGTTGCCTATCTTCCCTTGAACTACTCAGTTTGTATATTTTGCTTATTTTTTCATAGTTCCACACAACTTCTTCCTGTTTTCGCAATTGATCTGTGTTCAGTTTTTCAAGGCCTATCCACTGTGCCAACTTATAACTAAATCTGAGGGGGGTGCGATGGGGAGGTTCCCTTGTGAGTAAAATTGCATATCTGAGGAGTGTGCTGCAGTCTAGGTGAGATTTATACCAAGTGATCAGGGATAACAGTTTGCTGCAGCACCTGGTGGCACTGACGTAAACTTGTAGTTAAGTGGTAAAGGCTAGCTGTGCACGCCATGAAGCGCGCACATTGTTTATCAAATCCGTATGTATTTGACCCATAAGACAAAAGCTCCTTGAAACATACACAGTTCAAGATGTGCTCAGGACCCTGATGCCAAGTTTCACGGAGTCTGGAGGAGTAACAATACATATCGAGGCAGATTTAGTGTCATGTATTTCAGATTACGGCATTCATGTTTCATTTAACAGCATTCAAAGAAAAAGAACCAATAAATCCGCAAGGTGTCAAAAGTTGGGATGTTCACGTGCTCTTGCGCTCTTACACAGCAACCGCCACTGTCGTTAAATTAAGATTTGATTTTAGCTATATATCAGTCAGTCGTTGCTTTGCATGATTACAGAAATGACGAATGATATTAATTACACCAGGCCAGGTTATTTGAATGAACTTACTGCTAAGATTGAATTAAATATGTAACAGTTATCTACGAATTTCAATGCGCAGTGCTTCTAATGTTTATTTTCAAGAATAGAAGTGGAAATATGTTATTTCAGTAATTCGTCGTTTTCATTGCTGTTTTGAGAAAGTATGATTCTCTGGATTTTCAGTCTGTTAGATGCAGAGCAGGATTTTTATTGATATGAAGAATATTACGTGAAGTTAAGACCATATAACTAGTTCCTGGAAAATATAGAGATTCTTTAGACTTACGTATGGAAGATAAGAGCTTTATTTAAACCAGTCAGACACACATTTAGGGCTTCAGATAGACAGATTAGTCAATTAACGTTGTGCGTATTCGGAGATTATGAATATTACGCCCCTATTTGATAGAGCGAGAACTCATTATTACTTAAACGCCATGGAAAAGGATTCTAGAATAGGTATCAGTTACATGCAAAGTTTCGACAACATCATCAAACGCCACAGTGCTGATGGGGATTTTCTGATGCGAAATGGCGCATGTTCTTTGAGTTCACGTACCGTCACTATGCGTGCCACGCTCCACCAGAAGAAATGAAAAAGGATTCAAATATCCTGATTCCACTTCACTCAGAAACACCGGCAGAACCGGTTGATGCAACGAAATCACAGTGTTCAGCATTTTCTGTGACGGACAGTTCTGTTGTTCACTAACCAGGGTCAATTCTGATTCAGTCTTATTGATATTTTCCGGGCCAGTTTTATTTGCTCCAATTTGTGCTGTACTTGCACTCTGTGAGAATTACAAGTTTATTTTTATTTAAAGGAGATAAAAAATGTGCCACGTCCCTTTCTCTCATTGGATACCATACAGGACACCACGAAAATAAAGAAAGGCAGGTAACAGCACATTATTGTAATGAACTCAGTTCACATGTCTTCATTGTGATTACTTTCGTGTTGCTCATGATGCTATGCGATTAAAAAAAAATAGGCGTATACTGATAGCTGTCGTACATCCAGATTTCTTCATGAAAATATTGCTCCTATAGATAGAGATAAGTGACGAACAGACCCACTTTCCCGTGTGCAGCGTGACAAGATGATAACCATTAACAGTCTGTGACAGGCAGTTCTGTTCATAAATCCGCAAATATTGTGCATATCAAACGTATAGAGAGAGAGTAACAGAGATGCTGAAGAAATTCAACTGGCAGACACTTGAAGAAGATTATCCTGAGAAAGGCTAATAACAGTTTTTGATTGGTGAATTCGGGGTATATTACAACACTCCGCTAGTCACTCCAGTAGGAACAGTGAGAACAATATTACATTAATTACAGCACACACAGTGGCATTTAAAACATCATGCTTCCATGCTCCGTATGTTAATGGAACGGTTACAAACCTTAATAAGTAGTACTGCGGGAAGTGCCCTCTGCCATGCACTTTAGTGAGTTTGTGAAGTATGCATGTAGAAGTAAATGTATCTGTGAATTGTGTACCCTTTTTAGTGTCTATTATATTTCAACTGTTTCTTTATTTCAAGAAGTGGAGATTGGGGACCAACCAAGAATTTGCCTTATACATCATGGAGAACCGCCAAAAAACCACATTCAGGCTTGCCATTGTAATACACCGACGAACATTAATAAACCACGTTGATTCGATCCTGGCGTGGCTCACTTTCCTGTCAGAATCTGGCGAGCTACTCGCTCAGCTATACAAACGTATTGGTCACATTTCATAACACGTGGTATATTAAATATTACCTTGTACCACGGCTTTTCGAGAATGAATATGAGTGAGTGTACGAATACCGTAAACCACGTATACTTTGACCGATCTTCAGATTCAAGTGTGATTATTACGACCATTTTTCTTCTGTGTTACTTTAGTGAACAGAGAGGCTTGTATGAAAATATTACATACTAATTAGTACACTTTCTAAAATGCAGTGGAGGAAATGGAAAAAATTGTAGGTGATCAACGTTAACATGGATTTGGGGTACATTAACTGGACTATACTTCCAACACAACCGTCAACTACCATTCCATTTGCGGTCTATATTTCAAAACCACAATGAAACCTTCACGACCCAGGGATAAATACACTGATCTAAAATTTTCTTAAGTAGTTTACTAAGCCTCATAAAAAAAGAAACCTCGTATGGTAAATGAATCAAACAAAATGACCCATCACCAAAATTATAAATATAATGGAAGGTACCAGGATGGAGTACGACGCACGTAGCTCTAAATTCAGTTGAGCGTAATACCTTAAATTTCATCCGTCTGAAACGTACAGGGTAAATCCTTATTTCAAAACATCCGTTGCGGTTAGAATTAAGATTATCCATTTATTAAGTCAACATCTGGCACTTGTGGCCAGACAAACTTCATTCCTTGTTTTCGGAGGTATTTGACATTACATGTCATACCTGAAAACTGCCTGAACGACAAGAGCTTGCAGTTTGTGTAATATATGACTGACATTTATTTTCGTTAGTTGTAGACTCATTAACAGCTACAAATGAGCCTTAGTCTATACATCTAAGGTTAATTTTTTTTTATTTCTTAGTTTCACACTGCCATAGGCATCTACATCGTTTAATAAATTGCGTTTTCGTAATCCTCTGATGACAATGACCAGTGGTCGGAGTAACCACAGAACAGAGAAACCACGCACGTGTTATCTGAAATCATAATGTACTGGCAGACATACGGATGCGAACAAAAAAAAGTAATCGGTGGTCTGTTTTGAGAATTATTCGAGTAGCACACATGTTATAGTTGAAAACATTAATGGGTTTGTAGTTTAGTGACATCAAATGGTTCAAATGGCTCTAGGCACTATGGGACTTAACATCTGAGGTCATCAGTCCCCTACACTTAGAACTGCTTAAACCTAACTAAACTAAGGACATCACACACGTCCATGCCCAAGGCAGGATTCGAAACTGCGACCGTAGCAGCAGCGCGGTTCCGGACTGAGGCGTCTAGAACCGCTCCGCCATTAGTGACATCGGTGGATTTTGCAGAACCAGATTTGATTCAAATGGTTCAAATGGCACTGAGCACTGTGGGACTTAACTTCTGAGGTCATCAGTCCCCTAGAACTTAGAACTACTTAAACCCAACTAAGCTAAGGACATCACACACACCCATGCTTGAGGCAGGATTCGAACCTGCGACGTAGCGGTCGCGCGGTTCCAGACTGTAGCGCCTAGAACCGCTCGGCCACAACGGCCGGCCCAGATTTGAATACACTTTTATGTGCACAACTGCAAGTCGCAATAGGTCCACCAAGTTTTGCGCAAGAAAATCGGCAGTACGTGGCGCCATCTAGTGCATATTGACTGATCTTTATCATCAAACAGTATAGATTGAACACCTAACTCAGAGCTGTAAAGCTTTTGGTGTTGAGTGTTCAAAGTAACCAAGGTGGCTGTCCGTAAAAACGCTAACTGTAGTGGAAATCGGACTCTGTGAGGTGGGGTTTCACAGTTTCCAACAATAACTCGGCCTCCATAACTGGGTTACTTCGTTGCTGCAATCTCTACTACATTTTTTCCCGAGGCATCTTACACCGAAAGGCCGCTTGTTTGTCTCCGGAAAAACCCTCAGCCGCTCCGGTTCTAGTTGAAACTACTTCACCCCGTCGATAAACGAGTAGCCAGAAAAAAAAGGAAAAAAAGAATAACGCTTTCGACGAAGTGATAACTGCTACAGAAAAGTAACTGCGCCGAGGACGACCCATATTCGGCGGTAGGTTATCGGCGCACTCGCGCGTAGGCGACTCCGTATCCATATATACCGCCCCGTCGGCAACGACAGTGCACTGCGACTACATCCGCAAGAGAAGCAGAACGACTCGAGAGATGAGGCCGTACACCAAGCTGTTTCTGGCGTTAGCGCTGGCCGTCGTGGTGGCGGCGTGCGTGGTGTCTGCGGCCAAAGGCGACGGCGACGACGAGAACGCCTCCGGCAACGCGGGCCACGAGGGCCATGGCGGCCGGCACGAGGGTAGAGGTCACCAGCACCACGGCGAGGGCCGCAACTGCAGCCACTCGCACGGCGGGGAAGGCGGCGCCGACCACGGGGGGCGGCCCGGCGGCAGGGGGCACCGGCACCACCACCACCACCACGGCCACCGCGGCCAGCAGGGCGAGCACAGCCACGAGGGTAGCCACGAGAGCCAAGAGAGCCACGAGGGCAGCCACAGCGGCCGCGGAGGACACCAGCACGGCCAAGGCGGCCAGGGCGGCCAGCAAGGGGGGCAGGACGGCTCCCACGCCGGGGAGAACCGCGAGGTGAGTGCCGCCTCTGGGACCCTTTCTGGGGTCCCCCAACTTCAGTCGGTAGACACGGAACCGTTATACGTTTAAAATATTTGATCCACTAAACATCCGCAACTGAGTAGCATACGAGGGTTGGAACTTACACTACTGGTCATTAAAATTGCTACACCAAGACGAAATGCAGATGATAAACGGGTATTCATTGGACAAATATACTAGAACTGACATGTGATTACATTTTCACGCAATTTGGGTGCATAGATCCTCAGAAATCAGTACCCAGAACAACCACCTTTGGCCGTAATAACAGCCTTGATACGCCTGGGCATTGAGTCAAACAGAGCTTGAATGGCGTGTACAGGTACAGCTGCCCATGCAGCATCAACACGATACCACAGTTCATCAAACTGGCGTATTGTGACGAGACAGTTCCTCGGCCATCCTTGACCAGACGTTTTCAATTGGTGAGAGATCTGGAGAATGTACTGTCTAGGGCAACAGTCGAACATTTACTGTATCCAAAAAGGCCCGTGCAGGACCTGCAACATGCGGTCGTGCATTATCCTACTGAAATGTAGGGTTTCGTAGGGATCGAATGAAGGGTAGAGCTACTGGTCGTAACACATCTGAAATGTAACGTCCACTGTTCAAAGTGTCTTCAATGCGAACAAGACGTGACAGAGACGTGTAACCAATGGCACCCCACACCATCACGCCGGGTGATACGCCAGTGTGGCGATGACGAATACACGCTTCCAATGTGCGTTCACCGCAATGTCGCCAAACACGGATGCGACCATCATGATGCTGCAAACTGAATCTGGATTCATCCGAAAAAATGACGTTTTGCCTTTCGTGCAACCTGGTTCGTCGTTGAGTACACCATCGCAGGCACTCCTGTTTGTGATGCAGCGTCAAGGGTAACCGCAGCCATGGTATCCGAGCTGGTAGTCCATGCAGCTGCAAACGTCGTCGAACTGTTCGTGCAGATGTTTATTGTCTTGCAAACGTCCCCATCTGTTGACTCGGGGATCGAGACGTGGCTACGCGATCCGTTACAGTCATGCGGATAAGATGCCTGTCATCTCGACTGCTAGTGATACGAGGCCGTTGGGATCCAGCACGGCGTTCCGTATCACCCTCCTGAACCCACCGATTCCGTATTTTGCTAACAGTCATTGGATCTCGACCAACGCGAGCAGCAATGTGGCGATACGATAAACCGCAATCGCGATAGGCTACAATTCGACCTTTATCAAAGTCGGAAACGTGATGGTACGCATTTCTCCTCCTTACACGAGACATCACAACAACGTTTCACCAGGCAACGCCGGTCAACTGCTGTTTGTGTATGAGAAATCGGTTGGAAACTTTTCTCATGTTAGCACTTTATAGGTGTCGCCACCGTCGCCAACCTTGTGTCAATGCTCTGAAAAGCTCATCATTTGTATATCACAGCATCTTCTTCTTGTCGGTTAAATTTCGCGTCTGTAGCACGTCATCTTTGTGGTGTACCAATTTTAATCGCCAGTAGTGTAAATAGTCGCAACTATTTATTCACAACCGATACAACAGAGTTACATGTTTGCACCTGTCACTGTCCTCCGAAGTAGTGTGCGTGTGAAATCTTATGGGACTTAACTGCTAAGGTCATCAGCCCCTAAGCTTACACACTACTTAACCTAAATTATCCTAAGGACAAACACACACACCCATGCCCGAGGGACGACTCGAACCTCCGTCAGGACCAGCCGCACAGTCCATGACTGCAGCGCCTCAGACCGCTCGGCCCCCCGAAGTAGTCATCAGAGTTGTGTAGAACCCGTTGCCAGCGATGTGGAAGGCGTAGTATACCGTTACCAGAGCCTGTTCTGTTGACGGTGCGAATGGAGCGGTCTACTGCCTGTCGAATCTCTGGAAGAGTTCTGAAGCGAATGCCACGAAGTGGTTCCTTCATCTTCGAAATCAAATCAAATTCACAAGGACTTGAGTGGGGGGAGTATAGTGGATGGTACAGTACTGCCCAGTCCCATCGACCGAACAGACCAGCCACAGCTTGCGCTGTATGCGCCCGCACATTGTCGTGCAAAATGATGGGTGGGTTGCGCAGAACGTGTCGCCGCTTCTTTCGCAAAGCTGGTCAAAGGCGATGCTCCTAAAACGAACAGTAATACTGTGCATTGACGGTCTGCCGTGGAGGAACGTAATGCGTTAGGATAACACCATCACAGTCGTACACGATAACTTTCACCATACCGAGGCTCTGGCGCACTTTCAACTTTCGCAGCTACCCATAATGACGCCATTCGTTGTATTGGCGTTTCAGTTTTGGCTCGTACGATGTGGCCCACGTCTCATCCAATGTTGCGATACGGCGTAAGAAAGCCTCCCCTTCGCGCTCATAGCGCTCCAAGTGCGTCTGAGCAGCGTCGTAACGCATCCATCTCTGCATTTCTGTCATGTCATGTGGAACCCATCGTGATGCAATTTTTCACATGTTCAAAAATGGTTCAAATGTCTCTGAGCACTATGGGACTTAACATCTGTGGTCATCAGTCCCCTAGAACTTAGAACTACTTAAACCTAACTAACCTAAGGACATCACACACATCCATGCCCGAGGCAGGATGCGAACCTGCGACCGTAGAAGTCGCGCGGTTCCGGACTGAGCGCCTAGAACCTTTTCGCATGTCCAGGCCTCCTTCAGGGTGCGAAGCACAGTCGTATGCGCTATTCCGGGGTTGTGGGCTAGCTCACGAATCGTATGGCATCGATCACTGTCCACTAACGCGGAAATAGCATGCACTTCTTCTTCAGAGACGTTAGGACGACCTACCCGATGCATGTCTGCCACAGTCTGCCGACCTTCGTTGAAGGCTTTTACCCAACGTGCCACTGTTCCGTACAGCAATGCCGATTCCCCGCACGCCTCTTGAAGGCCTTGATGGCACTGGCGTGCTGTACGACCTCTGGCACATTCAATCTTCATCCAGCTCCGTTGTTCCTGTTTCGAAAACATAGTGACACCGTTACGTTAGACCACTTGCTCACAAGTGACTGTTTTTCCCTCGATTGTGCGCACGCCGGTGACGTGGGTCGGGCGAGTCCATTTGCTCGGAGGTAAGGTAAGTATGTCACGTGTGCTATGAGCGACAATAGTAGAGTCCATTCCATAATACCTCCACAGCAGTGTTGTCATTATTTAAGTTCCAACCCACGTATTTTTACAGGATGTCAAATCAAACACCTTTCAGTCGTCTAATTTCCAAACTGTTATTTTATTTGGTTACCAGTTTCGGCGATTTACTACGCCATCTTCATGCCCCGTGACTGGCAGGTGACGGTTGAGGTATCACTGTATCAAGCAGAAATCTACAGGTACCAGTATTTGAATGCAGGTCCCTGTTTTGGCACGAACCGAGGTTGCAATCTTCCTACACGTCGGTCAGGGGGCCTGAAGATGGCGTAGTAAATCGCCGAAACTCGTAGCCAAATAAAATAACAGTCTGGAAATTAGACGGCTGAAAGGTGTTTGACTTCATATACAGAACAGTGGAGTGCCGCAATTATCTCTGGGAAGGTGGACATACAGATATTTATACAGGGTGTTTCACAATTCGTGTTATACACTTCTGGATTTTATAGAGGACACTCAGTAGATCAAGTTTTAAATGGGAACCCACGTCCTGAAACGTTAAAGCTGTAGGCACTAGCGCCTGTAAATGTATGTATGTACAGGGTGATTCCGTGATGATGTAACGAACTTTCAGGGTTGATGGAGCTGGATAAGTGCATCAATTTGAGGTAATGGTGTCTGTACCAGAAACGAACGAGTTGAAAGTTGTAAGTGAAAACCGTTCTGAAACCTCTGACAGTGTAATACAGGTACTGTTACTGTTCTTGCTAAGACTGTGGGACATACAGCTTTCAGAGGTGGTAGTACAGACCGAAACAAGGAAAAAAGTCCAGTAAACATTGGTTCTAAAATTTATACCTTAACAGCTTTGAGCACTTGTTCATTAGAGGTGATATTTTCACACTAGCGAAGACCAGCAAGTGGTCATAGCTCTATAGGTATGCATTCTACAGCCCTAGTTTACTAGATATTTTTTTCTTGTTTTGGTCCATACTACCATCTCTGAAAGTTGCGTACCCAACATTCTTAGCAACAACGGTACGGGTATATGTGTTCCACTTTCACAAGTTTCTGAACGGTTTTGGCTTATAACATCCGACTCGTTCTTTGCCGGTGCAGGCACCCTTATCTCAAACTGGTATATTTATCCTTCTCCATCATACTTGAAAGTTTGTAACATCATGGTGGAATCGCACTGTACATACATACATTTACAGGTGCCGGCGCCTGTAACTTTGACGCTCTGTAGCACCGTTGAATGACGTTTCTGGAAATGTGTTCGTATGAAAAAATTGGTCTGCGAAGTCCCCTCTACAACATCTATAAGTGTAAATCACGAATTGCGAAAGACACTTCAGAGTCAAAATCCACTTCGGTTGTCAGCAATTTCTTAATCTATTACACGACTGGTTTCGAATCATACAGTTTCATCTTCAGGTGCCATCAGGTGCCACTAGTCACTTCTGCGTCGTGCTGTCCAAGCGGGTACTGTGGCTGCTGGTCCTACACTCCCATGCGTTTGTTTGACTTGTGTGTGACCGCCCATGACTGGCCCGAACGCCACACATTTATGTTCCCATAATTATTTGATGGCATCTGAAGATGAAACTTTAAGCTTCTAAACTGGTCGTGGAGCAAATTAAGAAATTTCCTCTCAACTGAAGCGGATTTCTGTTCTATAAATCAGTCGGTAAAAACCGAACCCCCCTGGGTCACTTTGTTATCTGTCTGCCGCTCCTTCTGTTACGACCCCTCTTCCCAGGAATAGAACTAGGTATCAAGCTGAAATTCATGTGAAATTTGAAGGTCTAGAGTGCTTTGACAGTATAAGAAATTCAAGCTTCTAAGGATACATTCAAAGGATACGGGCATTTACGTCACATATTTTGATACTCGCGAATTCGCTCATCAAATCCAATAGCGTACTTCCCGTTGAGCTGGAATCGTGAAATTCAGCAAGAAAATACTTTCACAGTAAAAACAAAGAAAAAATCCTAAATTTGTTAATTTGTAAACATATCACATACAAAATATTTTCTCCCGATTGGTGTCTGGCTCTCTGTCCGTTAGTCTATTAAGACCACTTTTTCAGGAACGAGTAGAAGCATCAACTAGAAATTTATGTCATATACTAAGGTCCACGGTACATTGGCTGTGTAAAAATCTAAGCTTCTAACTCAATGCAGTCAAAAGATACGACCATTTGTGTTACGCATTTAAATCTTCTCAAACTCGCATCAAAACCTATAGACGAACTACCTCCATAGATTTTTTTTTTTGCCTAAATCAAAGACGCCTTTTACGACATGAAACACAATGTCGCTATGCTCAACAGACTGGGACACCCGCTGCTGCGTCAGGTAGTTAATTAAAGCTATCATCAACCTAAAGATTGGTTTTTGCATCACACTGCCTTACTGGGCAGGTTTCTACAGGACGTTGTATACCGTTGCTTTACTCCGACCTATGAACTGACTCATCGACCTAGCTATACAGGGTGCTCTGAAACAGTCTGAAAAGCTTGTAAGGGTGTTGCAGAGTGGGTTGTCCTGAGAAATAATTGTTAAGAAAAAATTCTACACATTGCGCTGTTTCCGAGTTAATTAGCCAATCAAGCCGCTGCGGTAGTAAATTCAAGTGGCCCGACAGCTACACTTAGTGTCAGTTGGTCTCTTAGCGCAGATGATAGCGCACGAGACTGCTCAGCCTTTGGTTCGGGTACAGTCCTTACTACTGTTCCATGTCCAATTTTTGTATCACGCTCGTTTTCGGTGTGAGGAAACCAAACGAGGAACAGGTTTGGCGACACCGTTTCTGGCGGGCCGCTTGAATTTGCGCGCGCAACGACCTGATTGGCTAACTTCAAAGCTAATTGGCTCGAAAGCGGCACATCGTATTCTTAACAATTATTTCTCAGCACAACCTACCCTGAAACATCCTTACAAGTTTTTCAGATTCTTTCTGACTACCCTGTAGAGGGATCTACAGTCTAGCGAAGACTCAGAGCCACAGTGAAAAGTGGTGAAGCATGACTTGCGGCTCAGGGCAGATTGCTCACCCGCTTAAACTCATTCTAACACCACTCTGATAAAATGTTATTCATGTGCAATCGTTGTTAATTCTCATAGACATACTGACTGTCTCATGCGCATAGCTGATAAACGATGAGTAAAAAAAAAGAAAATGTTTCTGAACAAAAAATGTTTATCTCCGTGTGACCTTATTTACTTTGAGAGGTATGGGCAGGGAGGGGATGGTGCGATCCGTCATTCTTCAGACTGGTTTGATGCGGCCCTCTTGGACTTCCTCTCCAGTGCCAGATCAGCATTTTGACCCAACATCCTCAACTATTTGTTGGATATATTCCAATGTCGTTCTACAATTTTTGTTCTTTGTGGCGCCTCCTACAACAATGGAAGCTATTTCCCGATGTCAGTCTTTTACACATGTTCCATTCCTCGCCGATTCTGCGAAATACCTTCGTATTACTTATCTGCCCACGTAATCTTCGGTGGCCTGTAACACTACATCTCAAACGCTTCGGCTCCCATCCATTTCCGTTTTTCCCAAAATCCACGATTCACATCTATACAGTGCTGTGTTAGCCAGATGTACATTCTTCGAAACTTCTTCCCCAACTTGAGGCCTTTGTTTGATACAAGTAAACTTTTCATTATACATTTCAGCCATGAGTCACGCAAATCTTATCACTATTAGATTCGACTTAATAAAAAGCCATCTTCAAATGGGCTGTTTAAAAAGAAAGGAAAAAAAGGGACAGTAACATAGCAAGAAACTAAATTTTAAATCATGCTGACTTCTAAACATAACTACACGTTCTTGAATACGTAACATATTGTTGTTTACAGAAGCTTGTTTGATTAGTAATTTACGTTACTACTAATTTAATATTACACTTTTTCTTTCTTTTTAAATAGAAACTTGATAATGACTTGGTAATAATGCGAAGGTGGTGATGACACTATTTGTGTGAGCTGAGGCTGAAATATATAATTTAAAAAAATCAGTGTGTTTCCTTAATGCGGTGTATCTACTCTGTTTAAGTACCGGTCGATTTCTTTTCGCGAGGAACGCTGGCTGCGTCTTTACTATCCTGCGTTTCATGCCCTTCTTGATTCTTCTGTGGCGCGGTATTTGCTACCAAGGCAGCATAATTTCTTCACCTCAGATGCTATACGGTCCTCAGTTTTGATGTTAAGTTTATTGCTTACTCTCATTTCTGCTACTCCTCATTACTTTCATCTGTTTTAGGTCTACTTTCAATCCATAATCGTCCCCATTAGCCTGTAATTCCTCCTCACTTTCCCTGAAGACAGCAACGTCATTTGCGAATTTTGTCATTGACATTCTTCCAACACGAAGTTGAATTCCATTTCTCAATCTTTATTTATTTTCTTTGTTTCTTCTTCAATACACAGGTTTAATAGTTGACTGTACCCATGCCTTACATCCTTTTTAATACAAGCATTTCTCTCTTGGCCTTCCTTTTGTTCTCTATTGGTTTCTGTATGTATTGTATGGAGGCCCACACGCGGCGTGGTAGTTGTGGGGCGGGAGGAAGGCCCTTGCTCCCCCCTCCCTCCTCCTCTAAAATGTTTGGGCTTACACTAGATACAATGGAAACTTTCTAGTACGAAAATACTTTCTTATAATTTTCGTTCTTAATTGCGACTGAAAGTCAAGTGACAGGATGCAACATGGCTGCGTCTGGGCTATTTCAGAACAAAGCAAAATACACTCAAGGTTAGTATCTTTGTTCGAAATTTTGTGTAAAGTAAATAGATGGCTTTCACGTAGAAAAAAAGGATTTAGCAGAAAGAGTCACGTGGAGTAGAACAGAGCTGTCAAAGAAACAGTAATCTTCTAGCCCCTGTCCAATCGTATCTAAGTAAGGAATTCCAACCACGTAAGAAAGTGAAGGCACTAGTTCGGAATCACTTAACTAGGCATTTTTCATCGATCACCTTATAAGACGGCTTTCGACCCAGTTAGCTACTGAAAGTAAATTTTCAGTCTGTTCGGTACAACGCGTGTGTGCGTTATCAATTCAGAAGTCAGTTCGGTAAGCCAGCGCATTCAGTATTTTGCACCCTTAGTTCAGCCTAACTGTAGATGGAAACAGGGTCACCATAACAACTCTGATCACTGGAATCATTGCCAGTAATGCGAATCATTTAATTCTTTATTTCAGTTCTTCAAAAGTGAAATGACATTAAGCATTTCATCCATCCTACGGACTTTTATAAGCCAAAAAATTTATTTAAAGAAATATAGAGATACCACTTTTCCAAACCCAACGAAAAACAGTCAATACTTAATATCATTTCTGAGTATGGAATACGTAGCACTGATCCGAGTTGGTCTTGGAACACATTGTTTTCAATTAGAGCTAACTGGAAATTCTAAATCTTACCGAACGAGGTATGATCGCTAGTCATTGATAATCATAAAATCGGGCAGATTCGAATCCACCTATTCAATACAACAAACAAACAAGATTAGACCCCATGACGTTATTTCAGAGACGTGTTTCCGCTGTCCACGTAGGTTACATTAATGATAATCTTGCAAGGGGAAAGCACGACATGGGTAATTCACTGGGAATAAGCGAAGGTAAATTACTAGTCCACCTGAAGTTTACCCGCTCATAGAAGTTGTAGAGCACACTAGCCAACCAATTCCGCGAAAAAAACTGTAAAATTTCGAGTGCAGCTTCATATATTTTAAACATTTTCATATGGAGTAACCAGCTTAGCGAGAGCGATTCTTGAGTTCTACAACAGTAATCAAACAATAACCTAACAATAAACAATGATCTTCATACTTCAGTAACATTACTGTAAATTAAATAAATATTTATCTAGACGTTTTGCGAAATTTGAGCTATTAACACGTTTATGGGTCATTTAAGGGCAATGAAAGCAGCAAATCAATTCTTGTCCCCCTGTCTCGCTATTAAAAGGCTTACTCGAATCTGTATTTATATTATAACATGAAAAGTAACAGTAGGTGAAATAAGCCCTCCAAACCCTACGCCCCCCCCCCCCCCTCCCCGCCACCACCCGAAAAATAATCCTTCTTGCAGGCCTGTATATAACTCACCTTTCCCTAGAGCCTACACCCATTTTCCTGAGGATTTCAAGTACCTTGGTCCACTGTACGTTGTCAAATGATCTTTCTTGGTCGACAAATGCTACGAAGATGTCGTCATTTGTCTTTAACTCTTCGTTCAGTTAACAAATATAACGTGACACCAACCTCTCTGGTGCTTTTACCCTTCCTAAAGCATCTCCCTAAGTTTCCGTGAATGGAAATGTTCACTCTTAACTAAGTAGTATCAAAGAAAGAGGTTCCGTGAAAAGTATAGGACGGTCTCGTTCTCAAGAAACTGATAGTAAAAGTGATCGAGGTGGAGCAATGAAGGTACAGGGCTCTCAGTCGAATGGAGCAGATTTCAAGCCTCCTTTAAGCGATCCAAATTTATGTTTTCATTGGTTTTCCTAGCTCACTTTGTAGACTGTCGCGGTGATTTCTTCGGCAAGGTAACAATCGAATTTCTCTCACGTCGTCCAACTCCTTTCCTAAATCAGCTACTGTCGGACCGTTGTCAAGATGACAGTCAAGTCTGAGCTGCTGCTTCAAATCCAAAGTGGTGTCTTCGTGAGAATTGATTTATTGAATGTCGAAGTAGACATGTTGATAAGAAAATTGTTCCGATAATTACATGTAGACTCAATGACGTCTTCCTACTTGGAATGTACCACCGATAAAATGCCATTTTGAAGGTTACGTATAGTGCTGTCACCTATCGGTTCTTCATGAAACTATATGGGCTGAAGCGGGATTACTCCACAAGGGTCAACAATACGTTCTGTACTTTTTCACTCGATATCCGCCTCCGTAGCGTTGTTGTCGTGGTGGTCTTCAGTCCAGAGACTGGTTTGATGCAGTTCTCCATGCTACTCTACCCTATGCAAGGTTCTTCATCTCCCAGCACCTACTGCAACCTACATACTTCTGAATCTGTTTAGTGTATTCATCTCTTGGTCTCCCTCTACGATTTTTACCCTCCACGCTGCCCTTCAATACTAGATTGGTGATCCCTTGATGCCTCAGAATATGCCCTACCAAACGATCCCTTCTTCTAGTCAAGTTGTGCCACAAATTTCTCTTCTCCCCAATTCTATTCAACACCTCCTCATTACTTACGTGATCTACCCAGTGTGGTGGTAGCGATTCCGCGTAACACGCTGGGGGCCCGGGTTCGATTCTCAGCAGGGGAGTAATCATTTCATCATCATGGACCAGTAAGTCGCCAAAGTGAAGTCAACTAAAAATGATTTGCAATATGGCGACCGAGCTCCCCCGCATGAGGACTCCCCGCCAACAATGCCATACGATCTTTTCAGTTTTTTCAACCGATAATAGGCCGCGGAAAAAAAGGGTTGCATTACTTATTGAACGATTCCCGAAATAGGATAAGTTCTTGGTCATGCGGCACCAGGATCTGTAAACTGTTAGCAGTATTATATATTCCTTTTATTGGCAGCTTTGTTAGATGCGACAATTACACTTGCATTCTGCCTCATTATAAACTTTCCTACAGTTTTGATTTCAATCTCGCCTGAATGGAGTCTTTAGAGACTACGATTTTCGAACTCGTAAATTTGTTCTAAGTCGTAATGTGAGCGTAGCTTCTCGCGCTGATTGCCACATTTTCAAACGGCCCAGATAAGTTATTTGCCGTTAGCCACAGCGATAACAACTTTTATATCAACTGGTAGTCATAACAAAAGTTCCAAGTATAAATTAGGTTCGCCCCTTGAAAGTAAACTACCAAGACCTCTAGATAATCTTCGTCGTGTACTACGCAAATGATAAACAGGCTTTTCCTAGAACTTAGCCCGCTGATAGGAGTCGGTCGCAAACTGGACCAGGACAGCGAAACAGTTCAAAAGTTCGGACTATAAACCAATCAAACAAGTCTCCCTTATCAGGAAGATAACACTTGACCCCAGCATGCGAAACAAAATTTAATGAGAACAATGTTTGTTTACTGTTTGTTGCTTGCAGCATTCGAGTTTCTGTCTAAATGGTAGAGAACAGAGAAATAAAAACTGTTCGAGCTGTAAAAGTAACATCAGACTTCAGGCGCCTGAACCGGTACTGATACCTAGCTACATGTAAAACAATATTTATTTCATTCCCTGTTCGGATTTCATTACTGCATTTATTTTCGAATTTTCCTGTCTCCTACACCACCATTACCGTTAAATCAACATTCTCATAATACGGAAACTCAATAATTTTTGGTTACATATCTGAAACTTACTTATCTTTATTTACTTACTACTTAGTAATTTTGATGAATTCTTAGTTGTAGTTACTACTTATCTCGTCTACCGTTTTTCTGAGGATATCTTTTTGATTTAAGTGAAACAAAAATTGCAACGGTCACTTGCAATAATAGACATTAAGTGTTCCGATATTCATCCATAAAACTGTTGAGCATGTAATTTACGCTGTTCACCTCATGCTGTTCGTCTCAGCGTAATGTTTTTCGTATATAACAAACGTTGCAAAAGTTAATCACCAATCAAAAGTATCGATAGCGGAGCATCGAAAACTTCAGGTTCCTTTGTATTTGCTAACCAATGTTCTTCCCGCTTCCTGAGATAATAAACAACGTAATGGTTCGGCGATTGCTTTGTTATTATAAATTGCTTAGGGCAAAAAGAACTTTACGCACTGGAGATTTTACCGCACAAGAAAACTTTATGCAATGGAGAAGATTAGCGTTTAATGTTATTTTACCTCTAATATTTTGCTGTGGTGGTAGCTAAGAGCGTACAAAACGGAGGTAAAAGACCTGGATTCGTTCTATGGTACCATTAAAATGTCATATAGCCGATGAATTTCGTCGGAAATATAATCTGAAATTAATTCAATTTTTCGTAGCAAATTTGAAGTATACACTGAACTGCAATACACTGAATCTTAATTGCAGGCATCAACCACCCACTTATTAACTGCCCATGGAAATAGCGTGGGGCACTATAACAACAAACACGAGCAGATAAGACATTTAAGATTTTGCCTGTCGAAACTTTTCTCCATTAAGATTCTTTTCTCCGCAGTGCCTGCATCTAAATACATCGTCTGTAAGCCACTGTTCATTGCGACGCAGAGGTTATTTTCTATCAGTGTTAACCATTTGTTGTGTTGTTCCGTTATGAATAGAGAGGTAGCAAAAGGATTGTTTGTTTCGCTCGGCGACGTGCCGTGATCTTATTTTTCTTTTTCGATAATCGCTACACGATAGCTACAATAGAATCGTAGAAGAGCCTACCTCAGATACCCGTTCTCTAAACTATTGAGAACAGTTTCATCTTTCTACCTAGGAATTTATCTATCGCTAGTGATGCAGCTTTACATCTACATCTACATCTATACTCCGCGAGCCACCTTACGGTGTGTGGCGGAGGGTACTTATTGTACCACTATCTGATCCCCCCTTCCCTGTTCCATTCACGAATTGTGCGTGGAAAGAACGACTGCTTGTAAGTCTCCGTATTTGCTCTAATTTCTCGGATCTTTTCGTTGTGATCATTACGCGAAATATATGTGGGCGGTAGTAATATGTTGCCCATCTCTTCCCGGAATGTGCTCTCTCGTAATTTCGATAATAAACCTCTCCGTATTGCGTAACGCCTTTCTTGAAGTGTCCGCCACTGGAGCTTGTTCAGCATCTCCGTAACGCTCTTTAGCTTTTTAGCGATTTTCAGTTCATGTAGGAACAGTGTCTTAATGTGGCGTAACTAACGTAATTATTCTACATCACACGTCTAAATAAGCACATCCTACTCGAAAAGACAAACAAAAAATTCTAAAAATTTTCAGAAAAAAACCTACGCAGATTCTTACGGAGTATGGTCGCGCTCATTTTTTCCAAAAACAGCTCAAGATACCAAACAACTTTCTTGGCAAGCGCTCAGTAAATGTTTGTTCAATTGCATTAAAATGTTTCGAAAAATGACGAGGAAATGTTAATCGAAGGCTATCAGTTTGGTGCAGCTGGTGTTGTAGTATTCAGTCAGAAGATTGGGTTTATGCAGCCTTCCACGCTAACAGCTTCTTTAAGAATGCTAACAGCATGTCTTACAGATGAAATTACATAGTGCCACTAGCACGGGCATTGACTATCGATACATCACTTGAAATTTTTTTAACGGATACTAGCCAGAAAGCAAAATACTTCAACTTTTGTGTAATACAGCACGGTGATCTTGAACCGATTATGAATTATTAGAGGCACCACTATTTGTGAGAAAGCCTAGACATGAAATTTGCAACCAGATTTCTTATGAACCCTCCATTTTTTCGACATGAGGCACAATGCTATAATGAAAAGAACAGTGGTTTTGTTTTCATTTTTCCGTTCTCCATATGGAAAAGCGTTGCAATCACCTTTCACATGTAGTTGCGGTACTTGTCAATCAGTCCTCAGAATAATATTACATCTGTTTCTGAAATTCTCTAACTCTTGATCTCTCTGTCGCTGTGCATGTGTTACTGTCTCCCACCGGCAAGACTGACACACTTAGGTAAACAGGCGATTTTCAACTAACATTCTCTCCCGCTTCTGCTTTAGCTTAACTTCGAGCTAATTTTTACATCGAAAACCATCACAGCATGGACCTTTCAGTTTGAGCCTTATACGTGTTTGCCTTTGGGTAATCATTAACAAGTATAAGATAGGCAAAACTTTTCAGCTCATTTACAGATACTGCTAAAAATTATTGCCTCAATGTTATCGTCACGTCTAACAGAATATACAACAAACAGAAACCGAAAAATAAATGAGAGCTTTGATATCTTCCTGGAACAGAGGAAAATTTACAAAGCACATAATTGCATGCATTTCACAATTACTGGGGTTTTATGCAGGACAGGATCCCTGTAACTTGAGCTAAGGCAGTATCAATAAAATCCAAATTTTTTATTCGATTAAGGTTAAATATAGACCAACTTATCTTTGTCTCGAAGTGTGTCAGACATCGAAATGAATCGATTCATTTCTATGTGTAATACATTTTGTGGAATAAACAAGCTGATACCTTTCAGTCTGCATAATGTGTGCCGAGACCATCTGAAAATTTGGAATTATCTGTTGGGCCTTCCACGGATGAATGCTTAATACAGAGAGAGTGTATTGATTAGTGGTCTTTATTATGTTGCCTCTTTATTTCATCCTTTTAATCGGTGATTTAACTGCAACATTCACGTGAGAAATCTGTAATGTTACCGACCTCCAAAGTCTCCTCGAATTTCCTCTTCCCGTTATTACTTCTTGGCGATTTTAATGAACTTTAAGCAATTATTGTAAAATTTATATTGAGAATAACTTTCACTTCATTCACATCTATTGTTTGTAAACACTTTAGATTATTAGCTTGCTTGTCATGAACTACAGGGGTGGAGGGGGGAGGGGGGCAAAATAAGGAAACACAGAAAACACAACACATTACAATACCTACTATTGTGTAGGATAGCCACTGACATTCAAAGCAGCTTCCAGTTTTCAGGGCATAGATAAATATAGGTCCTGTATAGTATGCAAAGGACGCTTATACCATTCTTCCTGCACCATAGTGGCAAGCTAAGACAACAATAATGGAGGTGGACAGCGATCACGCACCCTTCTCTCCAAAGTAGGCAACGAAAGCTCAATAATACAGGGTGTTTATAAATGAGTATTGGGATTTTAACGCTTTGAGTTGCTCTTTCATTTGACATATTATTTATAACGGTAAGTTTGATATAATAAATATTATAAAGCGTTAAAACTCCGATATTCATTTATAAACATCCTTTATGCCCGCATCTCGTGGTCGTGCGGTAGCGTTCTCGTTTCCAACGCCCGGGTTCCCGGGTTCGATTCCCGGCGGGGTCAGGGATTTTCTCTGCCTCGTGATGGCTGGGTGTTGTGTGCTGTCCTTAGGTTAGTTAGGTTTAAGTAGTTCTAAGTTCTAGGGGACTTATGACGACAGCAGTTGAGTCCCATTGTGCTCAGAGCCATTTGAAACATTTTTTTTTTAAAACATCCTTTATTGGGATCTGGCGACTGTGTGGAGGTCAGGGGGGACGCGACAGTTCATCCTGGTGCTTCGCTAGACCAGTTGTTGAAGATGCGAGCTCAGTGAATACGGGCCCTGATATCTCGGAACACGACGAACAAACACTGTACCACGGGATTCACGTGACCAGTCAAAATAGTCACATAATCAATATCAGTACCGCAATCTTGCACAGTAGCCATGGAGCTGACGGAGTGCCACGATATTGCTGCCTAAATCATCACCGAACCCGCGCTAATCTTCGCTCTTAAGGCATAAATTAGGCCAGAATCTGGAAACGGTGTGAAACAAGCCTCATCCAGCAAAAGAACATTCTTACATTGCTCCACAGCCCAGGTTTTATGGCTTCGGCACCAAGTTTTCCTGCTGCGGTCATTTGCATCAATGATGAGCGGTTTTGCAATTCCAGCTGTCCCTGCAGATCCCTGCTTCTGTAGTTTCCTCGTTTGTTTCGGTGGTGACGGGGTCCATGAGTGCGACATTCAGTTCTGTAGTGACTTTTGCTGCTGTCGTTCTGTTCAATGACCGTCCAATACGATCACTCAAAAAATGGTTCAAATGGCTCTGAGCACTATAGAACTTAACATCGGGGGTCATCAGTCGCCTCGAACTTAGGACTGCTTAAATCTAACTACTTAAATATGCCCGAGGCAGGATTGGAACCTGCGACCGTAGCGGTCGCGCGGTTCCAAACTGAAGCGCCTAGGACCGCTCGGTCACAGGGCCGGCTACGATCACTCAGCACACACTTTCGTCCACGTGGAGATCTAGCGGACGCCGTTTGTCCGCTTTCCTTGTATGTTGTTTAAATCTCCTAGGTGACGCCTCTTGAAACACCCAACATTTCGGCTACTTTGGTTACGGAAGCACCCACCATACTTTCTCCTACAACTTGCGCACGTTAAAATTCACTTACTTCCGACGTAACGCACTCACATCTACACAGAACACTGTTCTGGCCACGGCCGACACTTGCGACGAATGGAAGACATCGCACAGATGACGCTCGTGGGCAAATACCACAGCGCAACCTGCAGGATGGCTAGCATCTGCATTATGTTCAAGCTTGCATTTCTCATGGTCTTTCCGTATTTAAGTGTAACCCTTCTATATCAGTTTAACATCACCGTTCAGTAAGTTACGTTAGGCTATCATTAGCCTAGCAAATATTTACAAGTGGTAGCACAAATAAACAATTTGTTTTGAATAGTACTTTAAATCTTCAACTTTTGTAGTCCTGCCTTCCTCAGCTGCGTGTACTAATACGGTGTACTGATAATTTTTACTTTTGGACCGTCTAACTACATCTGAACGAAACACAATTTTCGTGCCGTGTTTCATTGTTGTAGTTAGACGGTCCAAAAGTAAAAATTATCAATGTACCGAATTAGTACTTTACGTGTTTACTCCTGGACGCAGACTGACTGACACAGAACATTATCGTTACTAAACACCGACTGACTGATATCCATAGCACCTGTACCAGTTGAATGCTAACAACTCTCTGCCTATTGCTTTATGTGTGACGGCTCTATTAAGCCACACGTAGGACAGAAATTAAAAATACTAAAATATAAAGGTATTAAATATTAAATATTTACATGAAAACAGAAACAATAAAAATGCATGATCGCAACAGGCAGTGAAGTTTCTTGATTAACTACAACCTCTATATTTAAAAATGTTTTATGAGAATGAAATTTTAAACTACGCTAGGACTTCCAAAGCCCGCCAGGAACTTTCTGGAAAGTTAAATTTTTAATGCCTTAGTTTGTTAACTAAGTGCATTGCCGCAGTGGTAACAACGGTTCCCGTCAGATCACCGAAATTAACCGCTGTCGGGCTGGGCTAGCACTTGGATGGGTGACCATCCGGTCTGCCGAGCGCTGTTGGCAAGCAGGGTGCACTGAGCCCTTGTGAGGCAAACTGAGAAGCTATTTGATTGAGAAGTAGAGGCTCCGGGCTCGTAAAAGGACATACGGCTGGGAAAGCTATGTGCTGACCACATGCATCCGCATCCAGTCACGCCTGTGCGCTGAAGATGACACGGCGGTCGGTCGGCGCCATTGGGCCTCTCAAGGCCTGTTCGGACGGAGTCTAATACTTTATTTTAGGAAAGTTACACATTTTTGTAAACAGAATAATTAGATTTGCAAAACTATAACATTCTAACTGGGAAAGGATTGCATTTTAAAGTCCATATATTCTGGAATGCGAAAATGTTGAATACGAATAACTGTTGAAATGTCAGCTTTTCGGAAAAAGTAAAACGTTACTTTGAAAGACGAAAATTAGAGCTTTCAACTGCCTCGCGGGGTTAGCCGAGCGGTCCAAGGCGCTGCAGTCATGGACTGTGCCGCTGGTCCCGGCGGAGGTTCGAGTCCTTCCTCGGGCATGGGTGCGTGTGTGTTTGTCCTTAGGATAATTTAGGTTAAATAAATAGTGTGTAAGCTTAGGGACTGATGACCTTAGCAGTTAGGTCCCATAAGATTTCACACACATTTGAACTTTTTTTTTTTTTTTTTTTTTGAGCTTTCAAATCAGCTACGTCAATCTTGAAACAAACAGTTATTAGCAGGGACGTATTTTCTAGTGTACATGGTTTACATAGCGGTAAAATTGTAAATATTTCCTTAAATAAAATGTTTCCATATGAACTATCATCATCGTCAGTAGTTTGAAAACTGTACTGTGAATAATAAAGTGTACTGCATAAGAGTTTACTAATGTTGCGTAATCTTGTCCATATCTTGCGTGTATAATAGAAAGCAAAAAAAAATTATTTATGTAAGGATTGGGATTATAGCAAGTGTAGGTATCCTACCTTGCCAAGTCTCGAACGGTTAGCGATAGTTCTATGTATTAACTAGTTTCTTTATTACAGCTTTCTTTTGCTGAATAGTCTTTTAATTTCTATTTTATTTTCTCATTTCAGAATTATTAGACGACGGATAACGCCGGCTTCATTGAAGACACGACCATACCTAGAGGTCTGCTGTACATAGATACAAACTGTTGACGTCAACTGCAACCTAATAAAATTACACGTTGTTAGTACTGCTTGTTTCATTTCATCGTCCAAGTAACACAACTGCAAACAAATTAATGAACCTTTTATTAAATTTTTACGTTTTTCTTGTGGGACGCATCTAACATAGCTACATTCCATGGCTGAGCCTAGATAAAAGGACGGAGAAATGTTGTCATAACTCATTACCTATTTCTTGCAAGTATTTCAACGATGAATTCACAACACCTAGTTCGAATGACATAAATAATTAATAAATGATGCACGACGGGATAGTTTATGTGTATGAAATGCGATATCCAGAAATACAACACGAAGGGGTTAATTAATGATTTAAATACATACCAGGTGTTTCCACATGTTTTCGATTAGTGATTTTGTGTTTCACAACTGCAATAGGTAAGATAATTGAACCACTAAAAACGATTTAATACATGAAATGTGAATTGGTAATTGACCAAAACTGACTTCAGCGTTACTATTTAAGCAAAACTAATTAAAATAAGCTGGAATATAAGCAATATATGATCGGATTATACCTTCAACTGAAACAAAACTGAAATGTAAATGAGACATTACGTGGATAGTTGTACACACGTCATCACTACAGACAGAAGAAAGGGAGAGATAATCGTATGAGAACTGCGCCAACAGCAAACAGTGTTTTCGTTTTTTATGGAAAAGTTCTTTCACAACCATACTGTACGTTTTTATTCACTTTCGCACACTAATTACAAGGCCGAAACCTCAGTATGTAGGGCTTATATTCATTGAAGACAGACACAAGTTGTATTTACTCACTGGTCAATGGCTACACAGAAGTCAATTTAAAAAATTATAATTTATAGCTGCCTTAAAAACGCACAAGAAAGGAGAGTGAAGTGAGAGGAGCATATTAGCATAAAGGAAAATAATATATTGTAGAGAATAGTTCACCGTTACTTGTTAGTGTGTCGAAACAAGGGAATGTCAGTTCAGAGGTCATACATTATTTTGAAAGGAAGAAGAATATATATTACGGTTGAGTGGAACGACAAAATTCCCATATAATTCTGCTATTTACATTGCTTTACATGGATCATTTATGTTGTACACTAAATCGCATATGAAGTCTATATATGACAATACTTGACAATGTATAAATTATTTGAAATGGTGAAGTGCGTATCAGTAGCCTAGAGTTAATGTAACTCCTGCTGTGCCTAAAGTATGATTTTACTCGTTTTTTGTAAATACGGAGAAAAATGTGAGTCCTCTCTCTACTTCTACTTTTATGAAAGTTATGAAAAAGTAACAATGTATCTCACTTTTGACGTAAGAGGCAAACTGTACAATCTCATATCAGTTATATGATCGCGTTGCTGTATCATTTCTCGTTCACTGTTGAAAATGGACTTCATCGGGCTAGTTTGAAGCTGTAATAGTGATCAATGTTTCAATAGCTTTTGCACGTATGTTCATCTACATACATACTCCGCAAGCCACCGTGCGGTACATGGCGAAGGATATCTCGTACCACTACTAGACATTTCTCCTTTCTTGTTCCACTCGCAAACAAAGCGAGCGAAGAACAACTGTTTATATGCCTCCGTAAGAGCCCTAATTTCTTGTATCTTATCTTCGTGGTCGTTACGCGAAATGTATGTTGGCAACAGTAGAATCGTTCTGCAGTCAGCTTCAGATGCCGTTTCTCTAAATTTTCTCAACACTGCCGGCCGCTGGTGGCCGAGCGGTTCTAGGCGCTTCAGTCTGGAACCGCGCGATCGCTACGGTTGCAGTGTGTGTGTGGTTTGAGGTTTTCGGGCGCTAAACAGCGTGGTCATCAGCGCCCACTACGGGTTCGAGTCCTGCGTCGGGCATGGATGTGTGTGATGTCTTTAGGTTAGTTAGGTTTAAGTAGTTCTAAGTTCTAGGGGACTGATGACTATAGATGTTAAGTCTCATAGTGCTGAGAGCCATTTGAACCATTTTTTTTTCCCAAAACTCTTCTTCGAAAAGAACGTCGCCTTCGCTTCAGGGCTTCTCCGTAATAAATGCGGGTTGCTCGAATCTGCCAGTAACAAGTCTGTCACCCCGCCTCTGAGTTGCATCGATGTATTCCTTTAATTCTACCTGGTACGGATCCCAAACACACTAGCAGTACTTAAGAATAGGTTGCACTAGTGTCCTATCGCGGTCTTCTTTACATCTTAAACACACTTTTCTAAAATTCTCCCAGTAAACAGAAGTCGACCATTCGCCTTTCTTACCATAATTCTCACATAATCGTTCCAGGTCATATGACTTTGCGGCATTACGCCCAGATATGTAAACGTTGTGACTATGTCAAGCAGGACACTGCTGATGCTGTGCCCGAACATTACGGGTTTCTTTTCCCATTCTCATCTGCATTAACTTACATTTTTCTACGTTTACAGCTTGATGCCGTTCATGACATACAGTAAATCATCGAGTAGAACAGAAGTGATATCTGGCGTTCCGTAAGGTAGTGTCATAGGCCCTCTGCTGTTCCTGATTTACATAAATGATCTAGGTGATAATCTGAGGAGCCCCCTTAGATCGTTTGCGGATGACTCTGTAATTTACCGTCTAGTAAAATCATCAGACGATCAATTCCAATTACAAAATGATCTAGATAGAATTTCTGTATGGTGCGAGAAATGGCAATTGGCACTAAACAAAGAAAAGTGTGAGGTCATCCACATGGGTACCAAAAGAAATCCGATACATTTTATGTATACGATAAATCGCACACATCTAAGGCCTGCCAATTCGACTAAATACCTAGGAATTACAATTACGAGCAACTTAAGTTGGAAAGACCACTTAGATAATATTGTGGGGAAGGCGAAACAAAGACTGCGCTTTGTTGGCGGAACACTTAGAAGACGCGACAGACCCACTAAAGAGACAGCCTACATCACACTTGTCCGTCCTCTGCTGGAATATTGCTGCGTGGTATGAGATTCTTACCAGGTAGGATTGGCGGAAGACATCGAAAAAGTACAAAGAAGGGCAGTTCGTTTCGTGTTATCGAGCAATAGGGATGAGAGTGTCACTGATATGACTCGTGAGTTGGGGTGGCAGTCACTGAAACAAAGGCGGTTTTCTTTGCGGCGAGATCTATTTACTAAATTGCAATCACCAACTTTCTCTTCCGAATGCGAAAATATTTAGTTGACACCCGCCTACGTAGGGAGAAATGATTATCATACCAAAATAAGAGAAATCAGAGCTCGAACGGAAAGATTTAGGTGTTTCTTTTTTCCACGTGCCATTCGAGAGTGGAATGGTAGAGAAGTAGTATGAAAATGGTTCGATGAACCCTCTGTCAGGCACTTAAGTGTGAATTTCAGAGTAACCATGTAGATGTAGATGTAGAAATTTTGTCAAAGTCACCTTATGTTCTGGTCTAGTCACTCAAACGACGATACCTTACCAAACACCACAGCGTCTTTAGAAATCAACCACAGATTGTTCCCCATCCTGTCCTCCAGATCATTTATGTACACACAGATAACTGCGGTCCTGTCACACTTCTCTGAGACACTCCTGATAATGCCCTTGTCTCTTAGTAACACTCGCCGTCGAGGACAACGTACTGGGTCCTATTACTTAAGAAGTCTTCGTGTTGGACGTTAAAACTGTAACACCCTAAAGCTGACATGCAAAAAACCACATATTGGCGTTAAGTATACAACATGATTGGATATGCAAATGATAAGAATTTTAGCACAGCCGCATAAACCAGAGGAGTAACGCCATATACACTCAGTATATAAAGAAACACTGTGAAGGTCATTCGTAAATCTCATTTCAATGTCATCCATTAGTGGGTAGAAAGTAATACGTCTCATTTAAGAAGCACGTGTCGGACTTCGACTAGATGATGACCTAACTGCAGCTTATCGTTGCGCAATGTTGTTTTTCGCGTTGGTCTGGATCGCACTGCTGTCATGGGAATATGGATGATGCAGTGGGTTCAGAAAGCCCACAAACAATACCATGCCCTGTCTTCGAGATAGGCGAGGTGTCTAGATGTCTTCGGTGGGTGAGAGATTGGGGGCAGTCGAAGAAACTGTGTATCGAGGAAGTCCAGGACAGCATCGTCAACACGCGGCCTCACTCTTTGTTGTTAAAGTAAAAATCTCTCACACACTGAAGACATCTGGACATGGGTTACCGGGACACTGGTAAGTACTACGACTGGCGAATTCTGGCACAGAGCTGAATCGCATGAACGACTTACCCGCATCTGTCACGAAAACTCGAATTGACTTCATATCCAGACGGGTTAGAGCCATTGTTGTAGTCAAGGTTGCAGGCCTGTGTGGCAGATTTCGCGCCCTGTACTCCCCCAAATCACCCACAAATTTACTCATGTATTCGACCTACTAAGCTGCATACGTACAAAATGCAAAACAAAATTTCGTCGCTTTCTATCCTTCCTGGCATTGCAATTTCAATGCCTAGCAACGTATAATACGAGGACGCTGTCAGATTGCCGGAAGCATTTCGTAAGTACTTCTCCGTCTTTGAAATTGTACGATGTTATACTTGTGATCTTGATGAGACCAGAACTTCTTATGATGTGAAGAGTACGAAATAACTGGAAATTTAAGGTAAATCAGTAAAGTATGGAAAAAATATTTTGACCGACAAGTGCAAGTTAATAGTTATTCAGTTTATCTTGATATTCTATGTAAAGTGAGAAACATTTTCAACAATAAAGAAGCAAAATAAAAATGCGTATGCACCACATTGCATCGCTACGAAGTAATACACACGCTACAAAGTGGCTTGAGCAACACTCTTCTGAGTTTAAACACTTCCGCTTGTCACCAAACTCTCCATATATGAACATTATTGAGCATATCTAGGATGCTTTGCAACGTGCTGTTCAGAAGAGGTCTCCACATTCGATTTCCTTCGTATGAAGAGGTTTACGCCTGGGTACAATCATGCTTCCATATGCAAACGCAAACATTTTTGCATCAAGGCATTGACCGTATTGTCTAATTGTGAGATAAATGATTGAGAATTAGGGTGATTACTTTTCAAATAACTGAAGGGCCAAAGAAATTGGTACACCTGTTTAATGTCGTGTAGCCCCCCCCCCCCAAGAGCACGCATAAGTGCCGCAACATGACGTGGCATGGACTCATGGATTCGACTAATGTCTAAATTAATGCTGGAGGGAACTGATACCATTAAGTAAATACTGAAGTAAAACACACACAGAAAGTTTCGTAATTACTGATAATTCGAATATCGCGACCAAATACTGGCCTGGCACGAGGAACCCCTATGAGAGGTCCAAAACATGTCCAACTCCTGAACGACTCACCACTTCCTAATTAACCTCCGTTTGATTCTTCGGACCGTCCTCTGGGTCATCCGTCATCTCTCTTCTTCTGGCGGCATCATTGACTATCCTGACGACGGCGCACAGGATGTCGGTGTCCTCGGCAGTCTTTCCACAGATCGCCTTCCTAAAGGCAAAGGCGCGCGGCTCGTCTGTCATCGGGGCGGCAGAAACCTCCGCCTCAGCTGTAGCTTCACTTCCGTCGCCACCGTCACCCTCGTCGGCCTTGACCGAAAAACTCGTCAGCAACAAGAGGAGCGTCATCAACAAAGACATCGTGACGAGCAGCGGCGGCTGCAGCGGTGCCCGTAGCGACCTCATAGCGACTGAAGTCGCCAGCGAATGCAGCGGGGCTGCCGAGACGACCTCAGACGTCACCGCGAATAGTTCGTATCGCCTGCAAACCGGTGAAGACTGGTCAGAGTTGCTCTCCTTTCTCCCATATGTGTCCCACTGCACAGAGCGATAATCTTTAGCTTCCATGTCACCGACTTCAGAACAGCACATATCTCAAAACGCTGTACACACGTCTGAAGAGGGTGGAAGATTACTCTTCTGATGACTGTCAGGTCTTGATGAGACGTAATCGAATGTTATGTCCTAAGTTGAGGCATGCAACACAGTGACAACTAATTTCAAAAGTAATCTGCGTAACAGTTAACACATTCATACCAATGTGAGACAAGGTCAGCACCATCGCGGAAAAATTTTGCGGCCGGCCAGTGTGGCCGAGCGGTTCTAGGCGCTACGGTCTGGAACCGCGCGACCGCTACGGTCGCAGGTTCGAATCCTGCCTCGGGCATGGATGTGTGTGATGTCCTTAGGTTAGTTAGATTTAAGTAGTTCTAAGTTCTAGGGGACTGATGACCTCAGCAGTTAAGTCCCATAGTGCTCAGAGCCATTTGAACCATATGAACCAAAATTTTGCGGTTGTCTACGGAACCATTATTCTACCTACGCATCCACCTCTTTGTTCGATGCAAATCGACGGCCATGAATGTCTTTCTTCTGAGCTGCACAAATCACAAATGTGGAAATCGCATGGGGAGGGATCGGGTCTGTATGGAGGATGTGTAAGGTATTCCTAGCGAAATTTCTACAGCGTACTCGAAATAAACTGGGCAACATTTCGGCAACTTACACATCTTCCATACAGTCCCAACCTCTTCTCAAGCCAGTTCCGTATATTTGGTGCCGCGAATGTCTGTCTTCGCGGTACCAAAAACACGGAGCTGGCATGAGAAGAGGTTGGGATTGTATGGAAGATATGTAAGCCGCCGAAATTTGGTTCGTACGAAGAGGTCTACGCCTGGGTACAATCATGCTTCCATATGCATATGCAAACATATTTGCATGAAAAAATGATTAACAATTAGGGTGATTACTTTTGAAATAACTGAAGAGCCAAAGATATTGGTACACCTGCTTAATATCGCGTAGGGCCTCCCCAAGAGTAGGCAAAAGTGCCGCAATACGACGTGACATGGACTTGACTAATGTCTAAATTATTGCTGGAGGGAATTGACACCATGAATCCTGCAGGACTGTTGATAAATCCGTAAGAATACGAGGATGTGGAGACCTCTTCTGAACACCACGATGCAAAGCATACCGAATATGCTCAATAACGTTCATACACTACTGGCCTTTGAAATTGCTACACCAAGAAGATATGCAGATGATAAACGGGTATTCATTGGACAAATGTATTATATTAGAACTGACATGTGATTACATTTTCACGCAATTTGGGTGCATAGATCCTGAGAAATCAGTACCCAGAACAACCACCTCTGACCGTAATAACGGCCTTGATACGCCTAGGCATTGAGTCAAACAGAGCTTGGATGGCGTGAACAGGTACGGCTGCCCATGCAGCTTCAACACGATGCCACAGTTCATCAAGAATAGTGACTGGCGTATTGTGACGAGCCAGTTGCTCGGCCACCATTCAAAAATGGTTCAAATGGCTCTGAGCACTATGGGACCTAACATCTATCGTCATCAGTCACCTAGAACTTAGAACTACTTAAACTTAACTAACCTAAGGACATCACACAACACCCAGTCATCACGAGGCAGAGAAAATCCCTGACCCCGCCGAGAATCGAACCCGGGAACCCGGGCGTGGGAAGCGAGAACGCTACCGCACGACCACGAACTGCGGACTCGGCCACCATTGACCAGACGTTTTCAGTTGGTGAGAGATCTGGAGAATGTGTTGACCAGGGCAGCAGTCGAACATTTTCTGTATCCAGAAAGGCCCCTACAGGACCTGCAACATGAGGTCGTGGGTTATCCTGCTGAAATGTAGGGTTTCGCAGGGATCGAATGAAGGGTAGAGCCACGGGTCGTAACACATCAGAAATGTAACGACCATTGTTCAAAGTGCCGTCAATGCGAACAAGACGTGACAGAGACGTGTAACCAATGTCACCCCATACCATCACTCCGGGTGATACGTCAGTATGGCGATGACGAATACACGCTTCCAATGTGCGTTCACCGCGATGTCGCCAAACACGGATGCGACCATCATGATGCTGTAAACAGAACCTGGATTCGTCCGAAAAAATGACGTTTTGCCATTCGTGCACCCAGGTTCGTCGTTGAGTACACCATCGCAGGCGCTCCAGTCTGTGATGCAGCGTCAAGGGTGCCCGCAGCTATGGTCTCCGAACTGTTAGTCCATGCTGCTGTAAACGTCGTCGAACTGTCCGTGCAGATGGTTGTTGTCTTGCAAACGTCCCCATCTGTTGACTCAGGGATCCAGACGTGGCTGCACGATCCGTTACAGCCATGCGGATAAGATGCCTGTCATCTCGACTGCTAGTGATACGAGGCCGTTGGGATCCAGCACGGCGTTCCTTATTACCTTCCTGAACCCACCGATTCCATATTCTACTAACAGTCATGGACCTCGACCAACGCGAGCAGCAATGTGGCGATACGATAAACCGCAATCGCGATAGGCTACAATCAGACCTTTATCAAAGTCGCATACCTGATGGTACGCATTTCTCCTCCTCACACGAGGCATCACAACAACGTTTCACCAGGCAACGCCGGTCAACTGCTGTTTGTGTATGAGAAATCGGTTGGAAACTATCCTCATGTCAGCACATTGTAGGTGTCGCCACCGACGTCAACCTTGTATGAATGCTATGAAAAGCTAATCATTTGCATATCACAGCATCTTCTTCCTGTCGGTTTAATATCGCGTGTGTAGCACGTCATCTTCGTGGTGTAGCAGTTTTAATGGCCAGCAGTGTATGTCGAAAGTTTTGTGACCAGCGGAAGTGCTTAAACTCAGAAGAGTGTTCCTGAAGTCACTTTGTAGCAATTCTAAAAGTGTGGAGTGTCGCATTATCCTGATGGAATTGCCCAAGTCCGTCGGAATGCATAATGAACCTGAATGGATGCATGTGATCCGACAGAATGCTTATGTACGTGTCACCTATCAGAGTCGTATCTAGACCTATCAGGGTCCCACCTCAGTCGAATCGCACATGCCCCACATCATTACAGAGCCTTCACCATATTCAACAGTCACCTGTTGACACGCAGGGTGCATGGAATCATGAGGTTGTCTCCATACCCGTACACGTCCATTAGCTCGATACAATTTGAAACGAGACTCGCCCGACCAGGCAAAATGTTTCCGGTTATCAACAGTCCAATGTCAGTGTGACGGGCCCAGGCGAGGTGTAAAGCTTTGTGTCTCGAGTCGTGAAGGTTACATGAGTGGGCCTTCGTCTCCGAAAGCCCATATCGACGATGTTTAGTTGAATGGTTCGCACGCTCACACTTGTTGATGGGCCAGCATTGAAATCTGTAAGAATTTGCGAAAGGATTGCACTTCTGTCATGTTGAAAGATTATCTACAGTCGTCGTTGTCCCGTTCTTGCAGGATCTTTTACCGTCCGCAGCGATGTCGGAGATTTGATATTTTACCAGATTCCTGATATTTACGATACACTCGTGAAATTGTCGTACGGGAAAATCCCCACTTCATCGCTACCTGTGCCCAAGCTCGAGCGCCGACTGTAACACCACGTATAAAATGACTCAAATTTTGATAACCTACGATTGTAGCAGCAGTAACCGAACTAACAAATGCGCCAGACACATGTTGTCTTATATAGGCTTACCGACCGCAGCGACGTATTCTGCCTGTTTATGCATCTCTGTGTTTGAATACGCATGCCTATGCCCAGTTTCTTTGGCGCTTCAGTGTAATGAACTATTTACTTACTTTTTACCACATTTCTCATTCTCATTTGACTGCCCCTTATATTTTACTCGTAGCGATATTACTTCATTACCATTGATAATATTATAAAATATTTTGGTCAACCCTGAAAAGCTTCGTGCACACCACTACTTTTTTATAAATTTGCAACTTCGTCTTCTTCAGAAAGAATACGAACGAGAATTTCTTGTTTTAACGTTTTGTATTAAATATCGTCATAGCATAGTTGTTGACTGCCGACTTTCTTGACAACCAGCGATTATGTTTAATAGACATTATGGAGATGTCATGGCATCAAAAATTTTAAGCCGACATCCTCCATCTTAGAAGCCCCATAACAATACCTTCAGATGTTTTTATTCTATGCAGAATAAGCACGGATGTGTAATACATCGATAAAACAGGAATCACAGAATACATTAAGTTCACGTACAGTCAGGCAACAACCACAGTCTGACATAAACAGTCGCAACACTACGTCACGTTTCTGCTACACACTGAAAGTAGCGTCCCAAACCACAAGCAACCGACACTTCTGAATACGATATCGGGTGAGTGAGAATACTAGCATTTATATTGATTTGTAATATAGTTTTGATTATATGCAGTGCATGTGGTATCACAACAATGGCCATTAACTTCATAATAATACCACATATTTCTTTCTTTAGTTTCTTAAGGCCCCTGCGAAGTACGAAACGGTGCACCACAGGACAGTTTATTTATGATTATCCTGTAACATATAGACATTTACTGAACATCGTCGTTTTCGTTCAATAACAAAAAATGCTAGTAAACAACGTGAGACCTGACCTTTAGTGGAGAGACGTATATCTACCCAACAAAGCCGAGTTACGTAAGCTCACTTTCAGCCAAATCAGTGAATGTGGCACGGAGGAAACCTATATGGAATATAATATCAACGTTATTTAACGTACTAAATAGGCCGCAACACCTGCATCTTAAGGAAATAATTAATAATACTGTTTTCCAACTCAGAAGAAACCATTTCCACGGTTGTTGCTAAATCTGAGCCACAAACGGCAAGAATCTGCAACACAATCGCTTTTGAAGTAAAGGCAATTACATTTACCAAAATATTCGTGTATTAGCGAAGTGTAGGAATGTTTTTAGAGTCAAGAAAAGCGCTTACAGTAATCACAACAGAAAATAACAGAAATGTATGCTTCTCAGACATGAAATAAGTGTTTACATCCTCTAGCTTTCAGAGGAGAAAGCTTTAAATATACTTATATTCGAAAGTATTTCTTCATGAATAAGTTTCAGATTCTGTCATTTAACCTGTTTGATTCAGCTGTTTTTACATATGTTTCACGATAATTCGTGTCTCTTGGTGGTTTACTAACGCATGAAAAGCAAAAATATAACAACTGTTTCATTAATTAAGTAGAAAATAACTAAAAAACAAACATTATCCTTACGACTATGTGACTGTCTGCTTTCTCACCGCTTGGAGCACTAGTATCGCTTCAGCTGTCAAACGATATGAACTTTCGCACAAGAGTGTTTCATGATTGTATGTATTAGACTGTGCCACAAGACTGAACACACTTCATCAGGTCCTTTCTTGGAAAGTGCTTCGTCATATGCATAAAATACAGATTTCCCAGGAGAAAGCAGATGAATGTTGAATGAATATAGTGATAGCTGCCTGCGGTAATATGCTTTATTTGTTGAAATATTAGAAATCCTCAGATTTTCTGGTCTTTAAACGTCCGCAATGTTTAATCTCGTAAAACTTGTCTGCTTTACTTTCACGTAGTTCATTTATGTCGTTAGATGCTGTTTCTGCTTACTAAAGTTTGTATCTGGGTTGTGTCTTTCTCGTTGTTTATCTGTAAATCAAGTTTAGAACACTCGGCTCTACATTCGTCGTACAGTGAACATAAGTACTCAGTGACAAACATCAGTAAATATTGATGGAATGAAATAGGGTTTGGGGAATTTTTCTCTGAATGTAGCAGGCGTAGCTTTCGAATTCTAAATTCTTCTCGTGCATATAGCAGTTCACTATCATGAATGCTATATTGTGACATGCAGCCTCTCAGTGACGGTAAATGGTTATGCGCTTTAGATACGATATTCTTTAATTCTGTTTGGTCTACTGATATATTTTCCGCCGGTCTCCACATGTGCTTTCCCTCTAGTAGCCAATGCCTTTCTAAGAGTAGTAAGATATCTGTCAGTTATGCCATGCAATATCAAGAATGATGGATGAGCAATGTCAAGAATTATGGTTGAAATTCATGAATATCCTGTATTTTTCCGTTTCTATTTAATACACACCTTATAGACAGAGGACAAATCATGACATGCAGCTTCATCTGGTCTTCGCATTGCTGGATTTACGCTGGTAAGTCTATTCGGTGAGTATAGTGTATTACAGGAAGCCATTTTATTGAATTTCCTGATTAATCTATCCCTTTCTATAAACAGAACATTCTGAAAACACCTAAATCGTAAGCACTTACATTTGTCAACTGTAACGTGTCTCATGGCCAGTAATCTTTTTGAAGAACCAGAATCGCATCCCAACACCTTTGTTGTCCTTGTTTTCTGCCCAGGACTGGAATGTTCACCTTCATTCTACGACATTTTTGATGCTTTCATTTCACTTAAGAAATAACCTTATGCAGAATTTCGGTAACGCTAACAAGAGTGTTTCTGCTCAACTTACTGAGAAGCCCGCTTTGGATGTTCAATGTGGCGCAATTTTTATATCGGCCTTTGCTTTATTACTTAACAATACAAAAGTTCGAACTTCGTTTACAGTGTTTGAGTGAATGGCGAATATTGCTGGAAAACCAGGTAATATGAAGCTAGAGAATTATAAGATGAAAAGAAAAAGGAAAAGAAAAAAGCTCTAAGTAGAAAATGGATCTTGATCGTTCTTGCTCAGCACCGAGTGGACTTTGATCTTTTTTCTCAAGCACATCAAAAATTTTGCACAATTTTTGACCACTTTCATTATTCCCGTGCACCCTTCAAATATAAATAATATCTCTTATACTGTTATGTTCGTGACTGTATGTGACACGTACATTGTACTACTGTATGTTGGATGAATGAATAACTAAAAGCAGTAAATGCATGTCATCCTAGTAATATTATTGGTTTATCACAAAACTTAATGTAGGCTTATTTACTCTAAAAAACCTCAAAATGAAATTCAACAGTAAAATCAAGGAGGTTATTCCTGAAAAAGTGGTACAGAGAAGTCCTGGCAAGAAATAGTCTGGGAAATGAAGCAAAAAGGCTTCTGTTAAAATAACATGCAATATTTTTGTATGAAAACCAAGAGTGAAACTATATGCTATTTGTTAAACCTTTATTAAAACATACGTAAACACCTGATTAAGATGCATATACATGTTATAGACGTTAGGCTACCATTAATTTAAACAATGAGTTACGCAATTACTGAACCAAACATCCATTTTACAGAGTCTATGTTATTGAGACGATTCCTTTATTTATAATGCCGTCTTTTGCTCTAAGTAATGTTTGAGGTAGTAATTTAAATGCTCATTAGTACCATCAGAACATCCTACTGGTGACATTCATTGAACTGCAAATTGCTGGAACATGCTTTCAAAAACGAATTTATCGTTTTTTGCTGTGACAATGAATGACACTTCATAAGCCAGATTTCAGAGTGAGAAGATGCGTAAATTACAATAACAGTGACGCACTGATAGTCTGATAAAATAAGAAATCAGTTCTGCATAGAGTTATACCTGTTTCTTCGATATTTCAAGAATCATTCACTTTGTTGACATCCACAAGCCATGATAGCATGCCTTGCTTACTGTGTTGGAGAAAGATGGTACCGATGTGTAAAGTTGTATAAGCAAATACCATATTAGCTAATGCTCCTTGCGCTCGCCACACACATGGTACACAAAGTAAGTGTGTACCCCCCTGTGGGTTAATGTAATTATACCCTCAGATGTTACAGATAACAACAGCGGAATGAAATGTATCGCCGAAAACCTTCTCTGCATCATAGTAGTTCCAAAATATTTCTAAAAATATTCCAAGTATGAAAATAATCACTCAAATGTATGTCATGTAGCGCTAAATTGTGCGTCTTGCTGTAAGATAATTTCTGTCATTGGCTAACGGTAAAAAATGTGCCAAGTGTCGTTCATAAGCAAAGTTCTCCAGAAGTCAATGTACTTACCTTGTCATATACAAAAGTAAAAACGCTATGCGTATAAATGTCGTAGTTATTACGTACATTACCGTGACCAAGAAAGTACTGTACTGTAACTTATTGTTGCGTTACGAAAAATACCTATCTCATTGTAGCTATGTCACAATAGTCATTACCAAAATACGTTTTACTTTCCAGAAGAAAGCAGAAACTGTGCAGGCATGAAACAAATGCAGCGTAAAAATAATAATAAAAACTGTGTCACAAATGCAGCGTAAAAATAATTATAAAAACTGTGTCACTCATTAGTAGCGTCGTAGATAATCGTGTAGCTGTCAAACAAACAGAGTACTCTGTCATCTGTAATCTCTCAGAAAATTCTTTAAATAAAATATGTCTTTTCAAGTAAACCAAAATGTTGCAGTAAAACCTCATTATCAGTGTATGTTCCAAGAATGTGGACTTTATATTCATGCGTAATCGTGCAAATAACAAGCAAACTGTACACACACTGAGACTGTGTCGCCTGTTCCCTATAAAAATGCACTCGTAAAATTACTGTCTTAGTTCCATAGGTTCTTCACTGGATAGATGACTTCAAAACAATGTTGCGTATTAACAGTTTTTCAGTGTGACAAAGCGTAATAGTAGCGTGAAATAAAAATTTTTATAGCAAAGACTAAGTTAGAAAGCAAATTGTTTCTCAATAAACGTTTTACACGAGAAATTTGATATAATCTTTTGTTAATTTTTTTAACTTTAATGACCATTTAGGAGGAAACCAATGAGCAAACTGATGAAGCCAGGCTTGTGGATGTATATCATTACCGGAATTCTTGAATGTTTTCAATTTACGTGTAGTGATAAAGAGTTTATAGTCAAAATCATCATATCGGCGAGTTGCACATCGGTCATTGTTACGTCGTGTCGGAGATTTCATCTCAATGTTCGGTGCATATTGCCAATTATTCTCAAAATTTCCGAAATGCCCTGTGTTATTACTTTGTGGCTTTTCCGTATATCTAAATCCCTATTCCTGTGTCGGAGCTCGAGTGCCCTCTGAAATATGCAATTCTTGTATTACATGAGCCAACTGATCTTGTACTTCCCGCATTTCTCTTTTGTACTGTGTATTGATTTGTTTCTGATTTTGTTTGAATTTCCTAATTTGTTCGTACTCTTCTGTATCAATAAAGGCTACCGGTCCTGTATCATTCAGATCATCATCTACCTTCGTAGATAAATTAGTTAGTTGGTCCGAAAATTCGACTACTTTTTTCCTATAATGTACTGATTTCCTCCGTGTGTTTTTCTGAACCAAGTTTCAGAGCGCCCATTTGTGTCGAAATCGTATCTAATGTGTCCTATACGTTTTCCTGATTTTGAGCAACTTACGTGACCCTAGCGGTAGACACAACTGAATCAGTTTTAGCCTATAAGGTGTGGTGATTTTCGTGAACTGTAGTCTGCAGTTCTTTTATGGCTGCTTCATGATTCTGTAATGTGTTTTCATGTCGCGAAAAAATAAGCTGAAAATGCTCACAAATTTGCGTTTTTACGTCTTTACAAACTTTTTGACCTTTAGATTCGATTTTAAGTAACTCAGCAGTTAAACCTTCATGTATTTGTTGAAGCGTTTTGTCTAACTTTTGTAGCTGTTGCTGTGTTCGTTCCTGATTTTGTTCCATTGTGTCTAACTTTTGAAGCTTTTCTGCCATTTGTTGTATTAATTGTAATAACAATATATTAGTGTCTGGAACATGTTTCTTTGTGCATTTCGGCAGTGCATTTGCACCGGCAACATTCGCATTTTGAAAAGCGGAGTGTAAGTCTTGACTTAATTGAGGAAATGGTAATGACGCAAAACCTGAATCTACAGTATTTGCAAGATTTTGTTCTGCCATTTCACATTCCTGAGGCGAGCTATTGCTGGCCGATCGATCGACAATTCTTCCCTGTTTGCTAACTGTTTCACTGTCTACACCATTATTTACTGCGTGGTCCATTTCCCTATGCACAATTACCAAATTACTTTGAACATTTGTCACTTCATTACTAGGTGGTGCTAACACGCTACTCTCGTCTTCTCTGTCATTTCTCAATTTACTTTGGAGCCTAGTGTTGCGCTTTTCACATGAAATGATTATCACAGAATTTTACACGATGACACAGAAAAAAATTTGAAGAACAAAAATAAGAAAACACATTAAAAATAGCATTGAAAATAATATCTAGTTAATTACAAACGCGACTGCGAAATACCTGGTGCAACCCCACATGCGTGGTACAACTGCTTTGCTCATTACAATAATGTATAACAGTAAAAAACTACAACTGCAAAAGGAAGTTCTCTATACAATTGCGCGCTAGCAGTAACAATAATTTCTACCCATGCAAAAATTATTCAAACTGCCAGAAAAATCAGAAGATTCCAGTGAAGGTCGACAGATGAAACTTCAATATTTAAATGTTTGTGTCTGTACTTAAATTGCAGAATGACTGAGGAGATGAAACTTCTACCTTATTTGATTCTGAAACAGCTCAGTAAAACTGAACATACTGAACCTACTTTCTCTTTACTTTCTCTTATTATGTCAACACTGACCCACAATATTCTAGCGCAACGCAATCTGACAACTCAAAAAATTACAACGTGACTTCAAATAATTAATTCAAAAGAATGGCCCTGACTAAAAAGAAATCTTAACAATAATCTATACATTTCATTAAGCACTTACCTCACAAAAACCTTTATTACGCGAACTATTGCAACACGAAGAGCGTCAGTACTGCCAGCTAAATAAAAGATTCTAACTAATAAAGCCACTGTTTACTAACAGGCATGTGGTTAGCAAAGGAACGATTTCGTTGCAAACCAAACAATGTATTCTTTACCTTAATAACGTGGCATCCAGTTCAAAAACAAATATAAATCGTCATTGACATCCAGTACAAAGATATATAATCAAGAATAATTTTCAATCTCCAAGTCGGATACTTCCAGATCGTTAGCCTACGCTAACACTTCAGACCTCTACCCTCCATCAATGCTAACTTCTCCCATTTAACATCAATCACTGCTGGCTGTTCACCTCCAATTGCCCAACAGTAATTCCATCACAGCTGGCGACTAACTTCCAACTGCCCAATAGTACTAGCGATTAACTTCCAACAACGAGTCCAACCAGAGTGTCTTGTAAAGAAAGCGCAGTCAGAGATCCAATGCAAAGCGCTACACAGCGCTGCCACCACAGAAGCAGCCCACTTACACTGACATACGTAAAGACTATTGTGCCGTTTAACATTTAATAACTGTTAATAACTGATAAGGGCATTCGGCCAGTCCTGTATTCACAACTACGTTATTTTAGACGCTGCCATAGTAATCCCATTCTGGCAGTCTATATATCTGAGCCGTATAGAAAATAAACGCCGAGTTCGATGCTTTGCAACGCTTTTGGATACAACATTTAATTGCAACTCTAACCACGTCAAACCTCTGAGTACTTAGAACAATTAGAACAGACACAATTACAAGGAGAAAGTTACACAACCTATAATAGCGTCCCTCTTTCTGGCATTTGCACATCCCATAATTCAGTAGTACGGAACTCACAGTAAGCCATATCTGTTAGACATGTACAAGCTTTCTTCGAAGGATGGCGGGTATCACTGCTTCCCTGACCCCCGTTTTCGACTGATATGTCGACCGTGGAACACGTCTAGTATATGAACGATATGTAATTTGTGGCCGGCCGAAGTGGCCGAGTGGTTCTAGGCGCTACAGTCTGGAACCACGCGACCACTATGGTCGCAGGTTCGAATCCTGCCTCGGGCATGGGTGTGCGTGGTGTCCTTAGGTTAGTTAGGTTTAAGTAGCTCTAAGTTCTACGGGACTGATGACCTCAGAAGTTGAGTCCCATAGTGCTCAGAGCCATTTGAACCATTTTGTAATTTGTGTACCACGATCTTTAAGTAACCACTGTTGTTTTAATGTTTTGTGGAGTAGCATACGAATTACGTGCAAATCGCGTGGACTTACGTCCTTCACGAATGAGAAGAGTTACCCTAGAACACAACGCCTTATGTACTAAGCGAATGAAAATAAGCAAAGTAGATTAATGGTTGTGTTGGAACCTCATTTATTGTACGTTTGGTTCTAATGCTAAATACAGCACACCATTCTGTTTGGTTTTTGTTTTTTTTATTTTTTTAATGGACTTTATTTGGTTCAAAAATGGCTCTGAGCACTATGGGACTCAACTGCTGAGGTCATTAGTCCCCTAGAACTTAGAACTAGTTAAACCTAACTAACCTAAGGACATCACAAACATCCATGCCCGAGGCAGGATTCGAACCTGCGACCGTAGCGGTCTTGCGGTTCCAGACTGCAGCGCCTTTAACCGCACGGCCACTTCGGCCGGCTTCTTTGGTTCCACGCCATAATGTTTAGATATTATGATTGCACTGTGCATTGTCATAATACATTTCATTCCTTGTAGACGTACTTCTTGGTGTTACAGTTTGCACAAACAGTATGATACTTGTACTAAACGCATTAGTTATGGAAAATGTAGTTACTAGTCTAATAAATTTTTCAGTGTTTCCTGGGTGCTGTTTTCCCATCACTTACGTAATTAACCATAGTCAAAGGTGAGTGAGTGAGAGGGGCAAGGGAGTAGGCGTGGTTGCACGAGCGTACACGGAAAGCCCACGAAGTGTTTGAGGGAACCATAGTGGCGTAGTTCATAAGAAGGGTAGACAAATGTGGTGTTGCGCAGCTACATATCGAGAGTGATTCCGTGTGACGTTATGAACTTTCAGGGATGATGGCGAAGGGTAAATGTATCAATTCAGGGTATGGGACGCTGGTCCGGAAACGAACGTATCGAAAGCTGTAATCGAAAATGCTTCTGATATCTCTGGCCTTGGATCTCTCTTACTGCATGCTCCTTGTTTTCCATATTTTTAGACGAGGTAACATGGACCAAGACAAGAAAACAGTGTCCAGTAAAAAATGGGCTCCGAAGTGCATACAATAAGGATTGTGAGCACTTGTTCAATAGAAGAGATTTCTTTCACAGTAGCGAAGATGAATAAGTGCTCATAGTTCTTACGGTATGCTGTCTGGAATCCATTTTTACTGAACATTTCATTCTTGTTTTGGTCCATACTACAGTCTCCCAAAATATGGAAAGCAAAGAGCTACAGAAGAGGTTCACTGTCAGAGACATCATAAAAATTTTCGCTTATAACTTTCGACTCTATCGTTTATGGACCAGGCTCCCTTACCTTGAACTGATACATTTGCCTTTCTCCCTCATCCCTGGAAGTTTATAACATCCCCACAGAATCGCCCTGTTTACTTCTCAAGACACTGTGCAGCGCGAGGCGGAAGGTACATAGTCTTCCTTCCGAAATCTCATAGGTAAGTGATGTAATTTAAATTATAACCGAATTTTCCACCAACCTACTACGCTGTCATAGTAGGAGGAGAGGTGATACTCCTATGTGGCGCGTCCCAGGTGGCGGTTGGGGAAGTCCTCACCGGTTTACCGGCTGACTTGAGTGAAATAAAATAGCTCTCGCGGACCAAACACACCCTCTGCGGTTAACAACCGTAGTTGTATTCGGAGCTTGCTCCAACTAAGGTTGACAACCTTAGTCAAAAATGGAAAGGTCTTTTAGGAAAAAAATTCCACCGTCCTGCTCAAAAAGGCAGGAAAAGGCTACATCGGATTCGATGGGTAGTCAACTAGAAGACAGCAACGAATCGGAGCGTTTGCAACCATCAAAATGCACACTAAAACACAAAAAGAAGATTAAAAATGAGCAGATAAATTATATAGCAACACACAACATGAACTCACTACTTCAGACCGGAAAACTCAAGGAGCTCACAGATGAACTAAATAAACAAAAAAAAACTAAATAAACAAAAAATTTTAATAACAGGGATCCAAGAAATGAGAAACACCACAGAGGAACCATTCGAATCACAAGGATACAGAATTTATAATGGGAAACCAGGACCGAGGGCAATGAAACAATGCCCCCAGTTTGGTACAGGGTTTTTAGTAAACATAAAAATAATAGATTCATTAACGGAAATGAAATGATAATTAAATGGACACCCTAGCTGCAAACAGGCGTTGATGTACTCCATTGGGGACATGTTGAAAATGTGTACGCCGACCAGGGTGTCCATTTAATTATCATTTCATTTCTAGCAAAGCTGCATGGTCATCCACGGCAACTGTTCTTTCGGAAACACATACTATCGTCATATATATTCAGTAACGGATTTCCAAGCCGTATCACCAAGAATTGCAACTCTAAGCTTTAAAATAATGAAAAAAACCTATACAATAATAAATGCTCATGCCCCAACAAATGAAAAAAATTGTCTAACAAAAACAAAGGAAGAGGTAGATAAATTTTGGGGCCTTCTAGGTAGGTGAACAGAGTAAATAAAAAAAATGTAAATATCTTATTGGGAGATTTCAATGCTCAGTTGGGAAAAGAAAGGAAATATAAAGATATAATTGGAAAATGGAGTCCACATAAATTTACGAACAAAAACGGTCAAAGATTTGTAGAACTCTGCAGAGAACACAACATTACATCTAAATCAACATACTTTAAGAGAAAGCTAAATAAACTTAAAACATCGAAACATCCAGACTGGAGGAAGGGGGAGTGGCAGCTAGACCATGTCTGTATGGACAAAAATTTTCATAAGGAGATCCACAATGTTAAAGTACTGAGAGGAGTAGACACAGGCCAGACCATTATATAGTTAAAATTAAAATCAAATTCACTCCATTAAAGAAGAGGACCGGAAAAACTAATAAAATGAAAAGGAGGTTTGACCCACATCAGCTAATTAAAAATAATAAATACCAACAAATAACACAAACCATCAAATTAACAGATGATCTAGAACAACTAGTGCCTAATCTTAAAGAAGAAAGAATCTAGCTCCCTTGAACCCACGAAGGAAATATACGTGGTGGACATCAGAATGTGACAAATTCCATGAAGATAGACACCAAGCATGATTAAAGTTTCAAACACATAAAATTGAAGAAAATGCCATCAACCTAAAAAACGAAAGAAAAAAATTCACACAAAATATTAGAAGAATCAAGAGAAGATTCCATAAAGATATCATAAACTCTATAGAAGGTAATTATCACAAAACCAACTCCAGGAACTACTATAAAATCTTTGGGAAACAACTACAACAGTATGAGGCCCCTACACCAATACTGAAAGATGAAGATGGAAGAATGACACACGGTAACAAGGAAAATGCAGAAATCATGGCAAAAGCATTTACCAAACTTCTGAATTGCGAGGAACCCAAAGAACCCTTACAAATCAACATAAATACCCCAATAAAAACCAAACCTAGCAAACTAGACCCTCCAACTTTCCAAGAAATAGAAAAACTTCTTAAAGAACAAAAAAAATTATAAGGCATGTGGAGAAGATCAGGTTTTTGTTGAAATGTGGAAATATGCAAGTGACACAGTCAAGACCTCTTTACACATGCCTCTAACAAAAACTTGGGTAACAGAACGATTCCCCGAACATTGGACCACAGCTATCATCCACCCACTACACAAAAACGGAGATAAGAGCAACCCAGACAACTACAGAGGAATCTCTCTCCGTATACAAAATTCTATCCAAATTCCTATATGAAAGAATCAAGAGCAATTAGAACAGGAGTTAGGGGAATATCAGGCAGGTTTCAGACCATGGAGAAGCTGTGCAGAGCAGATAATTAGTTTAAAATTGATTATGGCATCCTACAAGAAATGGAACAAACCTCTGGCAATAACATTTGTATATTTTAAGAATGCATATGACTGTCTCCACAGACCTTCAGTATTAAAAATTTTAAGAAATCTAGGACTCCATCCAAAACTAATTAAAATAATACAACTCACTCTAACCAACACCAAATCAAAAGTGAAGTTTAGAGGAGAAATTTCGGAACCATTCCTCATAAAAACAGGCTTAAGACAAGGTGACTGCCTATCACCATTACTGTTCAGCTGTGCACTGGAATACATAATGAGAGAATGGTACAAGGACAATCCAAAGATGATAAGAATTGGAAGTGCAAAAGATGATATTTGCTTAAACTGCTTGGATTCGCTGATGATATTGCTCTCCTAGCCAACACCGTTCAAGAAGCCAGGCAACAAGTGAAATCACTACAAGAAATAGCAGAGAAAGTAGGCCTTAGAATATCATTTGAAAAAACGGAGATTATGCTAACTGATCCAACACTTGCAAAGAAAATTACAATAGGAGAACAGGAAATCAAAATTGTTGATAAATTTAAATATTTAGGCGAAATAATAACATAGAATCTAAATGAGAAGCCATCATGGCAGAATAGAATAAGAAAACCGAACTACGTAAATTACATTACCAAAACTACATACAACAAAAAAGCCTGTCTATAGATGCAAAATTAAAACACCATAAAACAGTTACACAACCAGAAATAACGTATGCACCTGAAACTATCTTCAAAACAACTAATATAGCAGAAATTGACAGAATACTAAAAATAGAAAGAAGAATAATTAGGACGTGTATAAATAAACAGTATAAAATAAATGGACATTGGAGAATAGCATCAAATGAAACAGTATATAAGAAAATAGAACCAGTCATGAGCACGATCAGGAAGAAACGCATCTCATTCGTTGGACATCTGATTAGAACTCCAAAAAACAGAATTAGTAAAAAAATAATACAAAAATTGTGGAATAGCAAGAGTGACATTAAATGGATCACAGAAATTAAGGAAGATATAAAAGAACAACTTGACCAGAAGAAGGGATCGGTTGGTAGGACATGTTCTGAGGCATCAAGGGATCACGAATTTAGTATTGGAGGGCAGCGTGGAGGGTAAAAATCGTAGAGGGAGACCAAGAGATGAATACACTAAGCAGATTCAGAAGGATGTAGGTTGCAGTAGGTACTGGGAGATGAAAAAGCTTGCACAAGATAGAGTAGCATGGACAGCTGCATCAAACCAGTCTCAGGACTGAAGACCACAGCAACAACAACATAAAAGAACTCGAAATTGCAGTAGATGACCTAAAAAACAAGACAGAGAATACCAGAAGACTGCAAGACCCGCAAACCAGACTACAAATGAAAATCAATAAAAGGAGTACAGGAAGAGTGGTTTCAGATGAACAAAGAAAGAAAATATCTGCAAGAATGAAGAAATATTGGGCAGACAGAAGAGCAAAACACTTTTCATACAATAATAGACTCTAATAATTATATTACCTAAATATCATATTAAGTTATTGTTGAGCCAAATTTTATCCCTGTGTAGCAACTTTTTTACAACTTTGTATTTTTGACTAGAGTGGTCCAATGAAGGCCATAAAATAAATAATAATAATATAACCGAATTTTATATTTTAATTCATTAGATTGAAATAACAGTAACAGTAGGATCCCCAGGTGCGGGAGTCGCTGTAACCAAAGTTCCAGTCTGACGGCATTTGTTGTCAGTTCATTAATTAAAATCGACAAGATGTTGGCTATCGAGAAGCAGCTGTTGCTCGTTTAAACGTGTCTACTTCGTTGAGGCTTCTCTACCAGATTCACAGCAGGTGACAAAGGGACACAGTAACAACTGTTCATCCACGGTCCAGTGTGCAGCTCGAGACCCTGGCGCCATCGGCGCTGGAGGCCTGATAGCTATCAGACGTGAGCAGTCTCCTGTGTGTTGGAAATCAGCATGCAATACTGCTTGTGCAGCTCGCCGCGGTCTCACTCTCTGGCTGCTCTTCGTTCGACTTAGAGCCTGGTCAGGACTTGTCGTCTCCTGTAGAGACAAAGAAGAGGAGAAGTTAGTGAAGTAGTCGTCATCCTAGGCTTTCCATCTTGATCTGTTTTCTGATATAGACAGATGCACAGATTTAGCAAGTTTTGGCTAGCAGAGTAAGTCACGCATTCCACTGTGCAGTAAGCCACGATTTTCGAATCTTAATTTTAACAACCGTGTCGCCATTTTATCAGAAATTCATCTTCGCCGAAACCGCTGCTTTACAAAATATCGCACTGCCGCCTACACTCCAGATCTCACGGTCAAGACAGCTAAAGAACCTAGGTCGGATGATTTATCTGCGTGTGAATTCTCATTCTCACTGGGTTGGTTGGTTGGTTTGTGGGACTCGAAACGACCAGCATACTCACTAGGGACATCCTTGATCCTTCCAACTGATTATAAGTACTTTGGCCTTCGTGAACTGTAATGTCACTGTGTTCCAGATTTCACACCAGAGATAGGCTACAGCAGATCTTTCCAAACTGATGCTGGAACCCTGAGGTGCAGAGAAATGGTATCAAGGCTCTTGTGAGGCTAGTAAATTCTGAATGTGATGTAGATGAAAACCTTGTCGTAAAATAATACCAAACATTCATCTCTTCGTCCAGTGTAACCATATACTACATATTAAACGAATGATCGGTGGGCTGAATTCCGCTATTCTGTGCATGGAATTTCCGATTATGGCACTAGATGTCTTTCTTCTGCTGCTGTGCACAGGTGCTCTCTGTCGATCCATCCTTTGGCGCTTTCCAGTACTTACGTACTTCAACCTGTCGATAAGGAGGAACTGGAGAACCTGAACAACAACAGCTAGAGTTGTTAAACTACCTTAGGCTACTGTGGAAATCGTAAGTTAATGTAGGCTACGGTAGTTTTCCTAGTAGTCTTGTTCAGTCAAGATTGTACCTGTGCTACCTGTATGTTAGGAGTGTTGCACCCCTCTCAGCTTTACCGTATATCGACAACTTTGTTTAGGTGTGGGGTCAGTGTCTTACTATATTCCCCTACAAACTGGAAATGGTTAACTATCAAGAAACTGAATGAGGATACGTATCGGACTGCGTAATCTACAGACCACTTTTGTTCTACGTAGTTGTCCTCCAGTCTTTTACTTAATGATAAACAGTATTTAAAGCAAAATTGTTGATTTTTAACGCGAAACAGAGAGATGCAGTTAAACTAAGATAATATAGATTTATCATTAAAAGAAAGCTACAAAACGTAATTTCCTCAATAACTATAAAAAATGAAATTAAAAAACACACAAAACACAAATAAATCAAACACCGAGTCAGTACGTCTTCGAGCTTATTTAAAACATGTTTCTGTCATTGGTGAAGGACTTTTTACTGAGTACAAAATATTAACAATAATTGTATAGATTTTTTGTGTTTGTCCATCTAAACTGTACTGGCAACAAAACTAATTGCTTTGGTTACATAAAAGTGCAGAAGTTACGCTATCAACTATTTTTATTACTTATTAATGTAATATTCCGTAAGGATATAAAATATAACACTGGACGATTTGTGGTTCTAATTACCTGCGAAAGAAACAACCAAACAAACAAAGTAACGAAGAAGAGTCGTCGGCTCCCAGTTCCTCTCTTGCAAATTCATTTATGTTTCTTTTCCTGCCATAGCCACCACTAATACTGGTAACCCTAACATCTACTACGTAATTTGTGTACTTTATCAAAAATACCGAACTGAAGCTTTGATAGAGCGCAACTCTATCAACAGCGATTTAAAACTTAAGTACCAAGCTTCAGATTTATGCAGCTTCTGGATTTCTGTTCAGCAAGAATACCCTCACCTATGTAAAAGACCACTCATTGCTTTGCTGCAGTTTTCTGCAGTATGTTCGCGTGAAAGTGCATTTTATGTCATGACTGATGTAAAATGGAAGTATGTGAAACTTACAAGAGAACTTCCCCATCGCACCCCCCTCAGATTTAGTTATAAGTTGGCACAGTGGATAGGCCTTGAAAAACTGAACACAGATCAATCGAGAAAACAGGAAGAAGTTGTGTGGAACTATGAAAAAGTGAGCAAAATATACAAACTGAGTAGTCCATGGGCAACATAGGCAACATCAAGAATAGTTAGCGCTGAGGAACGCCGTGGTCCCGTGGTTAGTGTGAGCAGCTGCGGATCGAAAGGTCCTCGGTTCAAGTTTTCCCTCGAGTGAAAAGTTTAATTTTTTATTTTCAGACAATTATTATCTGTCCGTCCGTCCGTCCGATGCGAGGTAACTGCGCCGTAGTATGGTGACGCTACACCTAAACGGAAAAATTTGAAAACATTAAAAACATACGTTTTGACAGAGCACAGGGAAAACTGTGCGACTGTGAAACTATTGCATTTATTGGTTGCAGTTTACGTGACAAGCTCTTATGTTTTCATCACTTTTTTGGGAGTGATTATCACATCCACAAGAAAACCTAAATCGGGGAAGGTGGAACAATCTTTTTACCCATTCGCTAAGTGTACAAGTTAGGTGGGTCGACAACATATTCCTGTCATGAGACGCACATGCCGTCACCAGTGTCGTATAGAATATATCAGACGTGTTTTCCTGTGGAGGAATCGGTTGACCTATGACCTTGTGATCAAATGTTTTCGGTTCCCATTGGAGAGGAACGTCCTTTCGTCTAGTAATCGCACGGTTTTGCGGTGCGGTCGCAAAACACAAACACTAAACTTATTACAGTGAAGAGAGACGTCAGTGAACCAACCGTCAGAACATAACTTCGCGGAAATAAAAAAATTAAACTATTCGCTCGAGGGAAGACTTGAATCATGGACCTCTCATTCCACAGCTGGTCACGCTAGCCACAGGACCACGACGCTGCTTAGCGTATACTCTCCTTGATGTTGCCTATGTTGCGCATGGACTACTGAGTGTATATTTTCCTTATTTTTTTTCATAGTTCCACACAACTTCTTCCTGTTTTCTCGATTGATCTGTGTTCAGTTTTTCAAGGCCTATCCACTGTGCCAACTTATAACTAAATCTGAGGGGGGTGCGACGGGGAGGTTCCCTTGTTAGATAACAAAATACGTGTGAATTTGTAATGCTCGTCAAATCCACACGTGGACACACTGAATTGATAACAGTACTGAACAGTTTTACATCTGTGAAAAGGTGTTTACTGTATTATTTTACTGTAACTAGAAATGAAGTATAAAAATTAATAAACCGAGCGAGGTGGCGCAATGGTTAGCGGACTGGACTCACTTTCAGGAGGACGACAGTTCAAATCCGCTTCCGGCCATCCAGATTTAGGTTTTCTGTGATTTCCCAAAATCTCTCCAGGCAAATTCCGGGATGGTTCCCTTGAAAGGGCAAGGTCAACCTCCTCCCACATCCATTCATAGATCTGATCTTGTGCTACATCTGTAATGACCGCGCTGTCGACGGATCGTTATACTCTAATCTTTCTTCTTCTTTTTTTAAAAATTAATATTTGTTTAAAATATCATTTGTTACAATATAATTTCTTTTATTAATAGTAATGAAATGGTGTCTCGCAAAATTTTTTGTGTTAGAAGGGTGTCGTCATGAAGAAATGTTGGCAAGCTCAGGGCTACGGAGACGAACTATGCTTGTTGGTCCAACTACATTGGTTGTGGTAGGAACAGACTCTGTTTTCAATGTGCGAATATTTTTCTGTTAAACGATTCTCGTGACGCCTCCGAACGAAGAACCTATTTTGTACAGTAAACGGTACTATATTTTGTCAGTGTTTGCTTTTCTGGGTCAACCATACTTCTTTCTGAACAATACAACAGTGTTTTCCCTCCATATGTCTCACTATTTATTATGCTAGCTCGTAGAATCCTCTGTCTCGAAGAAAACTCCAGTGTTTGCAAGTAAGTAATGGGCCCACTTGCCAACTGTAAGAAGATTCAACGTTCAGCAGTTAAGTTTCCGTTCAGCTAGTTCTGTAGTTCTGGCCAGCGTGGAAAAACACACTTACGTGGGCATAGGGTTGGGAGTTTAGGGGGGGGGGGGGGAGAATTACAATGACTGTGAAAGCGACTACCTACTCGCATTCAATAGATTCTGGCGAGGCAGGTTCGGAGCCACCGCTGACCTGGAGAGAAGCGACCAACATACTACAGCGCGCCAACATACTACATTACCAATATTCCCTATAGTACTAATATTCCTATTGCATTCTTGTACTGAGCGAGGGAAAAATAGCTTCGCATCTGCCCCTTTAGGTGCTCTAATCTCCCTTATTTTATTCTCATGATCTCTACGAGATATACGAGAGTCGACCACAAAGTAATGCCCTACATTTTTCTTTTTCGGCCGACAACGATATTAGGAATGCGAAACGTTATATATGAATTCCTTGAAGTTTCCTGTGTGTGCCGCGAAATATCCGTTTCCTCCGACAGTTAGCGTAACTGAACAATGATTCAAAAAGGCGTCACAGGTAGCGTGTTGTGTTTGAATTTCCCACGGGGGAGAAAGAAATGTTTGTGTAAAATCTATGGAGCATCTGCAGTCGACAGGAGTATAGTTGGTCGCTAGGCACAGAAGGTGAAGCTTCAGAAGGGTTCGGCAGAGCTCCATGATCTGCAGCGAGCTGGAAAATCATTCTCGTCTGTCACACCCGATTTGCCGCTGCGTGCTGATGTTGTCATTCGCGAGAACCGATGCAGTACAAATTGAGAGTTGCCCTTTTATTGTCGATCAAAAAAGGAAGTGTGGATGTAATTATCCGCACTTTTCGATCTCAGAAATGTATGCAAGATTTCTCCGGCACTGTCTTATGGCAGAACACAAAGTAACAGGGAAAAAAAAGTTTGCTTTGAGTTGTTGCAATGTTTTGAAGCTGACGGGGAGGCCTTCTTGTACCAGATTGTGAAAGGTTTTGAAACCTGGATTCACCTTTTTGAGACGGAAACAAAAAGACAGTCGACGGAACGGCGTCGTCCTCACTTTCTACAGCAGAAAAAAATGCAAAGCAACTGCCTCCACCGGTAAGATTATGATGACTGCGTTTTGGGACTGTGTGAGTGCGATTCTCATCGATGTGATGCCATGAGGCAGTACCATCAATTCGGAGGCATGAGTGAACACATTAACGACACTCAAGAATCATTTCCAGCGACTTCGGCGCCGTAACAAATCAGTCACGTTTTGATTCCACGCGATAACGTGCGCTCTCACAAAAGTTTGAGGACTGGACGCATCACGACATGGTTGGACAGCGTTACCCCTTCCACTTCACAGCCCTCACCTAGCTCCCTTGGACTGCCACTTCTATGCGCCAGTCGTGGAAGACATTTTGAGGACGACGAGGAGGTGATTCGCGCACTGATGTTCAAAATATTCAAATGTGTGTAAAATATTATGGGTCATAACTACTAGGGTCATCAGTCCCTAAGCTTACACACTACTTAACCTAAATTATCCTAAGGACAAACACACACACCCATGCCCTAGGGAGGACTCGAACCTACGCCGGGACTAGCCGCACAGTCCATGACTACAGCGCCCAGACCGCTCGGCTAATCCCGAGCGGCTCGCGCACTGAAGAAATAGACTCGTGATCAGACCAAAGGCTGGTACCTAGAGGGCATGCACGTCCTTCTGTCTCACTGGAGGAATGCCATAAAACTGGAAGGAGATTACGTGGGAAAACAGGATGTGAGCATAAGACATCATTCTTTCATGTACGTAATTTTCATCGTGCGGAATGTACAATTATTGAAGGAAAAAATGTGGAGTATTTCATTCTGTGCGAGCCCACACGGAGGCATACCGACAGTCTTTCTTTCCACGAACAATACGAGAATAGAAGGGAGAACCGATAGAGTTATTCAAGGTACCCTCCACCACACACCATCAGGTGGCTTGCGGAGTATGGATGTAGATGTAAATGTAGATGTGGACTGCCGTATATGATACTGGAATCAAAATGGCCGCACAGTCTTCTTAATTTAGCCAACAGGTTATCCCGAAACGTTGTCATCTTTCTTCCAAGGATTTCGATTGAGACTCCATGAGCATTTCTCTTATACCGTCTATGCATTTGTTCTATGTATTTTGTTATGCTGACTTGACAAGAACACAACTGTTCAGTTGAAAATAGGGATCGACTGAAAAAATATTGGTACATGCCGAATTCGTAATAGTAATCGGTTGCGCATGAAAGCGGCTGTCCTATTTGCCATGACGATTTTCAGTAAGTTTTGATCATAAATGTGAATGAAGTTGCGAATTTAATGAAATGTACTCAACATCTGTAAAGTCGATATAATCATATTCTTTGTAAGACTATGCTGAGACCAGAGATGCTGGTCAGGAAGGTTAACTTTCCTTTGTCAGAGTAAGTCAAAGAGTAGCTGTAGCTTAGGGTGTTGGACTCTCTGGCAATGTACTTGGTTTAAAAAGGATGGAAGCTGGTCTGCTTTTGGAGTGGAGGCAGCATTATTTAAAGAAGATTTTGTAATAATGTGTTTTGAGGATAGATATTGAGCAAATAAGATTATATGAATGGAAGAATGATAAAAGCCAATTTTGAAGGTAATCCAGTTTTTCTATATTTATAATTATGTAGCTTCTCATTGTTAGAACATTGCGTGTGGTTGAAGTTTGCTGCAGAAATTTTATAATGAAGTATATGGTCTTGTCCTTTAGTTGAAACAAGTGTCAAGGTATGCAGTTGTACTCAGGAGAGTTATTAAAAAATATTTTACTTACTTGTGTACGTGTGAGAACTTTATGAAAAGGTGTACTGTCGTAATGGCGTAATGAAGCGTAGCTAAACTTCGAGTTTTTCTTCCCACTTATCAGCACTGAAGATGGCAGTAGAGCGTCTATCAAAATTTGTGTCATTTACGTCACTATGTAGAGCAACAGCAACATCTGTATCTGCAGCATTTGACAAACTCTTTTTGATGGAAGTTGGTGACACAGACAAAGTAATATCTGATAATGGACCTCAGCTCTGATTCCAGTATTGCTTGCGTACATAACGCTGTAGAAAAATAAAGTCTTGTCTTATCTCCTTGTGAACGTCTTATAAAAGAGCTTGGGAAACTCTGCAGATTGTACTGTCACCGCAAACACAACATTTGAGATAGATATCTTCATTCATTTAATACTAAATGAGTTACAAAAAGATTCTACATCTTTGTCCTCTCTCCTGACGTTAAAGAATAAGCAGCCACCTAACTGAGTCAGAGAAATTGTACCATTACCCAAACAGAGGCGTCTACATCATTATGAAGTGACTGATTTAACCTTAGCCAACATTAAAAGAGCTGCTGGTAACAGGAAGAAGTTGTGATACGCAAATTTCAAACGGTTGTACGTAGGCAAAAATGTTTTGATAAAGTTTCACCACCTTTCTCACAAAGGAAAATCACTCAGTCACAAGTTCTTTCTTCTATACAATGGACTATTTCGCATATGCCGCATTGTTCATGAAAATCCTGTGGTATTGGAAACATTGAGGACATATAAATTACAATGTGTTCATCACGTATCTAACGTCATGTTATTTAATGAGTAAAGTAAGTAGAGGGTCCATCTCTGTTTGATGGGTGCATAAGCCGTCAACTGTGGCGTGCTTGAGCCGGGTTTCACAATTTCTTCTCTTATTTCATGGTGCACTCCGCTTCATCTTCTGTCCTATTTAGGTAGTAAATGTAAATAACTCTCTCCTACTATTCTAGTATAATTATAGCGAAGGAAGTTTTGAGACTGGTCAACATTCCACTATAAAAAATTATTTTCCCAATTGGCGATAAATGTAATTTGCTACGAATTTTTGGTGGCTTTTGAGTGATGTTTCAGAAGTCTACAGTACTGATATCATTTCGAGATGTTTGAAAATAGTCATACGAAACTAACAATCTTCAGATGTTGTAGCTCAGAAAATAACCTTTGAGCTTCAAATGAATATATATGTAGCACGAAACAGGACGCAGTGTAAAGAATGTCAGAGAAACGGTGTGGTATGACATTTATGTAAAAAATGCTGAGACCAAAAGGTAAGAAATATGTGCTTATGATTTAGCTGTATTTGTGGGATAAAATAAGATGTTGACATTATGTAATAATGGAAATGGTACTTATGCTGAGCAGTAATGAAGAAATAATACGTACTCAATTATGATGTGTACCTAGGTGAAGAGATATTTTAAGAATCAGTATTTCAGGAAGGAGTAAGGGATGATGTCATTTCAGTAGTGATGGTGTGCATGGATGTTTTTATGGATTATTATTTCAGTGGGCAATGAGGGATAAAGAAATATTTTTGTCTCAGTAATGATGTTGTATATGGTTTAATATTAACTTTAGAGGTACACTGTGTAGCAGTAGAAAAAAGAATAAAATTTATTTAATATGAATATTTTCTTGCAGAATTCTGCTCTGTATGTATATCATTATGAGTAATTTACTCAACAGATAACAGAACTAGTTTGTGACTGACACTTGATCTTTGAATCTTCAGGAACTTGAAACTTGTTAATGACAATATAATTTACATGTTACTGCAGTGAATTTGACAAATGCTAAGATCACACCTAAGAAATTTGTTCGAATTGTATAAGATCTTGACTGATGCGTGACTGATATTAATCTTACTCTAATAAGGTTTTCTATTATAAGAGTGTGTATCCAATAATTAGTTATTTTGGTGGTCACTATACTTATTCCTGATGTTATTGTGCATGTGATTCATGGTAGTTAGCCTTCTGGCCAGATAGATAATACTGATATTAATCGTACTCTAATAAGGTTTTCTATTCTAAGAGTGTGTATCCAATAATTAGATATTTTGGTGTTCACCACACTTATTCCTGATGTTATTGTACATGTGATTCGTGGTAGTTACCCTTCGTGCCAGATAGATAAATGAATATAACTTAAGAAACCGGATCCAAGTTCTGTCATTTATGTGAGGTACTTTAAAAATGAAGATATTTATTCAACATTGACATTTGAGACCAGATTGATAGTTAACTGTTTACTTGTTTTAGCAGTTGGTTGAAATGACAACAGAACTGACGAGCCTTATATACAATTTATATGATTTCTATAGTATAAGATAACCATTTTTATCAGATATGGATTTTTTTAATAAGGCGCCTATACAGAAAGTTACATGTTTTTCAGGACAATTCATTTTGCCACTAATACGTTTACGGCTAGTTATCTAATTCCTTGTGAATTTGTTTCGTGTATTCTGACACACTTGGGGGATGATCTTGGTTAACATGTAAACACAAACTTAATGGAAAGAATTGTTCTGGATGGCTTCAGGCAATTTGCTTTGGTACTAACTGTCACACCATATCACAGCTTATGAAAGATGGACCAATGGAAACGCTGCTTATTACGGCAATTCTACACCAATGATTGTAACTTTTCAGATTTTGGATTGTCAGTGGAGGATGTGAAAATATACTTGATCCTTCCTGAGTCTGCCTGTATAACATGCTTATTTTGAGCTCTGTCGGTTATCAGTGGAGAAACTGAAGGCAAAGTACTGTGCTCTCTGAGTCTGCCCCAGGAATGTCTTCATGTTACCGTGTTGGTGCAACTGTGACAAGCATGTGTGTGACAAAACAGTGATATGTGTGACATTTTGCTGTGATATTTTTCCCTACCTTTGCATGATGTTGTCCTCATAGGCTTTCTCAATAGCTTTGACCAGACAGTTGTAAGCGTCTTTGCATCATTACTGTAAATGGGTGTATCTTTCTTCCTTTACTTGAACCGACAAGAATATTCTCTTGTCTTCATAAGGTTTTCTTCAACATTTGAACAAACAATTGTGGTTTGTAAGGTTTGGTACCATTTTCCATAAAATGTGTCTATCTTTCTTACTTTATTTGAATTGATGAAAATTCTAACTTGTCCTTATAGGTGTTTTTAAACATTTGTACAGGTAATTGTAATGAATAAACATTTGTGCAACTAACTGTAATAACTTTTAAATGTTTTTTACCTTGTTGTAAAACTGTGTGTATGTACGCCACTATATTTGACTGAACTAGATTACTGATTTACTAGAGCCAACATCTTGTTATGCCACGTCTTCTGTATCACAGCAAATATCTAAAATGACTTATTAATAGAAGTTTCGTAAACTTGTTTGCATGTATGAACTGTTATTTGTATCTTAACTCAAGTACCATATCTGTGTCACCCTGTACCTGTTCACTGGAATTTTGTGGTCATTGTCTCCCACCCCAGGTATTTGTATCCATACGTTTTGTACCATGCTTTTGTGATCGTTTGTTTTGAAAAATGTTTTGAGTGCCTCCTTCTATTATATCAGCAACATCACTCTGCAAATATATTCTTTAATAAGGGAGGGATGATGAACGGGAGCTAAACTATTTGCCATGACGATTTTCAGGAAGTTTTAGTCGAAAATGTGAATGACGCTGCGAATTTGATAAACGTGCTCAACCTCTGTACAATCCATGTAATTACGTATATTCTTTGTAAGGCTGTGTTTGAGACCAGAGGTGTTGATCACAGAGGTTAACTTGGCTTTTTCAGAGTAATTCAGAGAGTAGCAGTAGCATAGAGTGTGTTGGACATTCTGGCAATAAATTTATTTTAAAAAAGGAGGTGGCAATATTTAAAAAGGGTTTTACAGTAATATGTTTTGAGGAAAGATATTGAGCAAATAAGATTATATTGATGGAAGAAAAAGCCAACTTTTAAGGTAATCCAGTTTTTTATATTTGTAACTGTGTAATTTTTCATGTTTAGAACATGGTTGAAATTTGCTGGAGAAATTTTGTAATGACGTGTATGGTCATGTCTTCTAGCTGAAATAAATGCCAAGGGAAGCAGTTGTACACAGGAGAGTTTTTAAGAAATGTTTTGCTAACCTGTCTGTGGGTGAACACTTTATGAAAAGGTGTACTATTGTTATGGATTAATAAAGCATACTTAAACTTGGAGTTTTTCTTCTCATCTATCAGTTTCCCATTTTCATTTACTTTCATGGCTCTGTTTGCACATTCGCATAAGCACATCGCAAGTTGTGTACTGAGAAGCATTTATGAAAATTGGTAAGATACCGTCTTGAATTGCACATCGCAAGTACAGCAAATGAAATTTCATTTTTGACAGTCATATCATTATTTGTAATAGCAACAAGTTGCGGAGCAGATGAGCGTTCCTTGCGCACAGATAGAACAATGTATTTAATTACCGTCAAAGTTTATGTCCACTCTAAGGCAAAGTGATTGGCAGAGATTATTTGTAAAAATAGTATCAGTTCAGGGTCTCAATTCCAGTGAATTTTCAAGCATTTTTATCAGACGTTGTTTACATCTTTGGGCGGGTTTAGTGACATCTCTGAACAGTCAAAGGGACTGTGACTGTGATACAATATCCACAGTAAACGTCTATCTTCAGGAGTTCTGGGAACCGGGGTGATGCAAAACATTTTTTGATGTGTGTATTTCGATATCAAAAAAAGTTTCACACATTTCTCAGATACCAACTTGACATTTATAGACACGAGTTTAACTGTATAATCAACTTTCACGCGTAAGCTCCAAAAATGCCCCACCAACAAATAATTAATACTTCGTGACGGACTGAAACAGTGGATCAGATTACCATCTGAAGCTGGACACTTTCCTCTCACAGACAATGCTCTCACTGTCAGAGCCTCCCTAGCACACTCCGTGGCCTAACTTCAGTCCTCAGTCTTCAAATATATTTCTTTTGTTGTAATATATATTATGTTGTAGACTGAAATTTTCATTTTGTTTTATGCAAATTTTTCTGTAGTTCAACCTTCAGACGTAAAGAGCAGAGACTACTTCTTATGTGCTTTAAAAATCAAAGCAGAAACGTATTTCGTTGCGAACCACAAACATTCACCTCTCGACCTACCGTTATCTGTCTTTTTCGTATTGGCAGATAATGGGAACAAAATACAGTCATCGTCTCTTTAACCTTCCTGACCTAACGACACAATTAGTCTTCTTTCCTGGAAATAAGTCAAGTTCACTAAACAGGTCAGAAGATAACTTTTAAAAATTTGGAGAAGTTTTCCTTTGCTCGTTTTATCTGGCAAGTTTTATGACGTCTCTTCTGCTGTTAACAGCGTGGCCATACAAAATCACGCGTGTGCTGTCCTCAAGCTTCCAGTTTTTGCGATAAACCTGGTCCCGATACGCTAATCAACAGTAGCCCTGTTATCGAAAGAATTGTTATTCCGTAGACTTCGGTCAATTTTCTACATTGCTTTATACGTAAAATGGTTTTTGACGAGAGTTTCAGCTTTGTACACATTCAAAACACTATTACAAATTTCAAGCTCTCACTAATTACTATCAGCTTGTAACAATCCAATAAACCACAGATAAAGTAAGCATCTGATTACCAACTAGGTTCAAATGGTTAAAATGGCTCTGAGCACTATGGGACTTAACATCTGTGGTCATCAGTCCCCTTGAACCTAGAACTACTTAAACCTAACTAACCTAAGGACATCACACACATCCATGTCCGAGGCAGGATTCGAACCTGCGACCGCAGCGGTCACGCGGTTCCAGACTGAAGCGCCTAGAACCGCACGGCCACACGGGCCGGCTACCAACTAGGAAACATACAACTCTAACAATTCACGTTTTATGTAAAACAAAGAAAAAAACTTGGAAAGAGAATTGTAAGATATAGTCAGAAAGTCACACCAAAACCAAATACTTTAACTTCCTCAGACAATATAGTTAATTCTCACTGTAATGAAGTCCGCTTTCTTAGCTGGGTGGTAACGCGCTTGCCTCCCATGTACTGGGCACAGGTTCGATTCCCGGCCGGGTTGGATATTTTCTCCGCTCGGGGACCGGGTGTTGTGTTGTCCTCATTATCATTTCATTCTCATCACCGCCCGCCAATCGCCCAGTGTGGTGTCGAATGAAAGAAGATTTGCACTTGGCGGCCGAACCAGACTGGGATATCTCGGCCAGCAATGCCATACGATCATTTCATTTCACTGTAATGAACATCGAGAAGTCTGTTGCTTCCTAGGTAATTATTTCCGCCCATTAATATGGTTCAAATGGCTCTGAGCACTATGGGACTTAACATCTGAGCTCATCAGTCCCCTAGAACTTACCGGGTGATCAAAAAGTCAGTATAAATTTGAAAACTTTATAAACCCCGGAATAATGTAGATAGAGAGGTAAAAATTGACACACATGCTTGGAATGACATGGGATTTTATTAGAACAAAAAAAAAAAGGCACCCATATTGCTAGACGCGAGAAAGATCTCTTGAGCGTGTCGTTTGGTGATGATCGTGTGTTCAGCCGCCACTTTCGTCATGCTTGGCCTCCCAGGTCCCCAGACCTCAGTCCGTGCGATTATTGGCTTTGGGGTTACCTGAAGTCGCAAGTGTATCGTGATCGACCGACATCTCTAGGGATGCTGAAAGACAACATCCGACGCCAATGCCTCGCCGTAAGTCCGGACATACTTTACAGTGCTATTCACAACATTATTCCTCGACTACAGCTATTGTTGAGGAATGATGGTGGACATATTGAGCATTTCCTGTAAAGAACATCATCTTTGCTTTGTCTTACATTGTTATTCTAATTATTGCTATTCTGATCAGATGAAGCGCCATCTGTCGGACATTTTTTGAACTTTTGTAATTTTTTGGTTCTAACAAAATCCCATGTCATTCCAAGCATGTGTGTCAATTTGTACCTCTCTATCTACATTATTCCGTGATTTATTCAATTTTCAAATTTATACTGACTTTTTGATCACCCGGTAGAACTACTTAAACCTAACTAACCTATGGACATCACACACATCCTTGCCCGAGGCAGGATTCGAACCTGCGACCGTAGCAGTCGTGCGGTTCCGGACTGAAGCGCCTAGAACCGCTCGGCCAACCACGGCTAGCCGCCCATTAATAACACAGATTTGCGCCAAATCTAAGTACATTTCTATGGCAACGCTGCTGCTGTGAGATGAAGGACGCTTGCGATGAATTGATGTAGTCAGTCTACGAAAGTCGGGACTAAGAGATCAGGTCGCAGTGGACTGGGCGTTCTTCCCTTCATAAGGGTCCACAAATAACTCCACAATTAACACGCTCCTAATAACTTCACGAAATTTGTCAAACGTTTACTTTTCTACGTCAGATACTAGAGTTAAAATAAAGATAATGAAACGTTGTCTGCAACTTATACAGAAACCAGACTGCAGTGATAAGAGTCGAAGAACGTGGTAGGAAGCAGTACATAAGAAGGGAGTGAGACAGGGTTGTAGTCTGTCACCTGTGTTATTCAGCATGTACACTGAACAAACAGTAAAGGAAAATAGGAGAAATTTGGAAAGAAAATTAAAATTTAGGGGAGAAGAGAATTAAAATCTGAGGTTTGCCGATGATATTGTAAATCTGTGAGAGACGGCTAATAAAGAGGAAGAGCAGTTGGAAACAGCTTATAAGATTAACCGTTTGCTAATATCGAATACGAGTTTGTTAGGGAGCATTTTGTGAAGGCATTTGTCTGGAACGAAATCCTGTACGGGAATGAAACGTGGACGATCAACATTTCAGACAAGAAGAGAATAGAAGCTATTGAAATGTGGTGCTACAGAAGATTGCTGAGACTAGATAGATAGACGAAATAATTAATGATGGGATACTGAATCGAACTGGGGATTAAAAATTATGACACAACTTGACAAAAAGAAGGGATCAGTTGATAGTACACATCGTGAGGCATCAAGAACTCGTCAGTTTGATAATGAAGCGAACTGTGGGGAGGAGGAGGTGGTGGTTGAAATTGTAGGACGAGGCTCGAATGGCTGTAGTTTTCATAGTTATGCAAATATGAAGAAGCTTCCACGCGATAGGCTACAGTGGAGAACTGCACCAAATGAGTCTTCGGACTGAAAACCAACAACAACACAACGAAATTAGTGCTTTAGCTATAGAATGATTGGCTTGTTTCACACGCAAGGCCTTTCTCAACAGTTCAGCCTCCTCTACAGCTAATAGTAACAAAAAAGCATTTCAGAACTTTCATGTATTCGGCCATTTTTGAAGCCAATAAGCCTTACCCTTGGGATTGTTAACAGCTCCCGAATGACGAGATATTTGGTGTTCCACGCCAAGCTTACGTAGGTCTCCTACAAATCAGGACCCGCCCCCCTCCCCCCGGGGAATAAGAAAGCGGATAACTGGTACAGGCTGCATAATTTACTGTTATAGTCATAACAAACAAAAATGTGAATCGCATTCATTCGCGCACAGACATATTCTAGCAGTGAAATTCAGCGTAACAAGATATGTTTGGTCCAGAGAAGTTGACAACATAAGAAAGATATTAGTATCGCGAGAGTTGTAGACTTGGCGACAGAAAAGTGGACAAATATCTACATTTAAAATCAAAAATTGAAAAAAGGAATAATCCTGAAGATGGCGTAGTGTCAATTGAAATTCAGGTAGTCTAATTTCTCTTCAGTAATTTCTTTTTTATTTAGTCAGAATCACTAATTATTGCAATGATACGTACATTATCGGTTCCTAGAAGTCAGTACCTTCGACAAATGTGTTTTTGAATCTACAAAAAATATTTCGCTCGTTACTGAAGGAAATATATCAGCTTTCATGACGAACTTCGACAATGATGGACACATGTTTACCAAAATACAGGAACATTTCATTACACAATATGGTAAACTGGCAGAATAAACATTTTAATGTGGTTAATGTATATAAAAATATTTACATTTGCTTCGGACGAATTTTTTTTTTATTCACACTTCACATTGTCAATAGTAATGAGTTATCGGAACAGGAACTGTGATGATCCTTGTAACGATTGGCGATTCCTACTATATTTTTAAAAAATGTAATTTATTAAAAGATAAGTGTGTTCTAATGGAGAAAAACAATCAGACCAGAAATTAAATTATTTCCCTGATTCCGTTATTCAGGCACCTGAAATGATTGGAGCAATGAGACACTGTCTTCCGTCTTACAAAGCATTCACCAGTTTCAAGCATAGAAATTATTAAATTTATTTGTACACTTACCGTAAGGAGCCGCATTTTAATGTTATTTATGCTAAGATGCGTTTTGGGCTGAATTCCATTTGTAGATGGCTTAATACGAAATAGGACGGAGAATCATTTAGAATGGAAGTAAGTGTCTGGTCAGCAGCACAAGGTCGACAATATAAAGTCAGTTCGTAGTAAAAATGTTTCTGTTACTGATAAATCAGATATATGTGAAGTATTTAACAATCGTTTTCTGATCATTGCTGGTGAATTAAATAAAAATTTCGTTTCTACAGGGAATCATATAACTCTCTTGGCAAATGCCTTTCCAAGATTGATGTCTGAAGTACTCATCTGGGATATAGACAAGGGGTAGATTGAGTCAATAATTAAATCACTGAAGACTAAGGACTCCCATGGACACGATGGAGTGTCTAGCAGAATATTAAGCCCACGTTCAGGATCTTGTTGAAACACTTAATGTTGCCGTCTTTACTATTCGGACGGTGTCTGAAGTAAGTAATTGCTCGACACGAAAATTAGTCCACTTTGCGTATTTTCATTCGCTTCTGTGGTTTAGTATTATATTTTGGGGCAACTCTTCCGATTATAGAAGGATATTTTTGGCTCAGAAACGGGCGGTTCGGGCAATAAGTGTTGTAAGTTCGTGAACCTCTTGTCGAGCCCTGTTCACTAGTCTGGGTATTTCGACATTGGTCTCTCAGTATATATTCTTTACTGTCGTTTCTTGGTAATAATATCAGCTTATTCCCTAGAATAAGTAGCTTTCACTCAGTTAATACTCGGCAGAAATCCAACCTGCATTTGGATCGGACTTCCTTAACTTTTGTGCAGAAAGGTTTGCAGTATACTGCTGTATCCACTTTCAATAAGCTACCACAAGAATTGAAAAATCGTAGCAGTAATCCTCGCGCTTTCAAATCGAAACTGAAGAGTGTCCTCATGGGTCACTCCTTCTATTTTGTTTAGGAGATCCTCGAAAAATTAAGTTGATTCTTATACTACATTGCTGATTGCTTTTACTTAAACTTATGGCTTGACTTTTTTGGGTTCATAAACATTTTATTTTTATCTGTTATTACTTTTATGTTGTACTTTCATGTACTGGCACGTTCTATGACCTTGGAGTATGCTCCTCAATTTGGTCCTACGGAACTTGACGTGTAAATAAAAAAATTAAAAAAATCCCTTTCCTGTGGGCGAAGAGACGATATTGACGAATTCCTCTACTAAGGTCCTGTACCACGCACTGTTTTGAATCAGCTGACCTATTCCCATCTTTGAGGAAGCATCATGTAAGTTCAAGTGCTTGTTTAATGCTATTTCAGTAAAACACATTTTGGCACAAATAAAATTAAAAAACGTGGCTGGTAGCTGTATATCTTAAAGTAATATAATTCATGGCCACACCACCCAATTACCTTTATAATGTGTATTATAACTTATTACGTTTATGAACGGAAAGTTAAACACTTGTAATAATCCATTCTCAGGGAGCAAATAACAGTAATATGGGAGCGAATTTTGTGGAAGGAAAAAGAAAAACATGAGTCGAGACTCGTTACTGGACGTAAATATAGATGAAAAGAGAAAATACACTATGACAGTTTGAGGATTTCCTGAAGGAGACACACCAATGCCAATCCTAGACGAGAGTTAAGATAAACGCACTGTTAGGCTGGTGTTACACGACGAACGAATGAATGAACGATGGTAGTTAGTTTGTACTTGCTCGCAAATTATATTTGGAGCAAAATATTTTCTGCAAATGGTGTTGCATGTCTTCAGTGTACTGAACGGCACCACTGAACCAATATAAGCTGTTTTCTATATTCGGAGCGATAGGGAAAATTGTCTTTAAGTATATAAGCAGATATGTTTCATCGGCCTCAGTTATCTTCTAGATGTATTCCAGCTTCTGTCTTCCCCTATAGTTTTTACCCTCTACATTTCCCCTCTAGTACCAAGGAAGCTATTTCCTGATGTCTTAATGGTTGTCCTGTCATCCTGTCACTTCTTCTTGTCAGTGTTTACTTCATATTCCTTTCGTCTCCGATTCTGGGCAAAAACCTCCTCAGTTCCTTACATTATCAGTCCACCTAATTTTCAACATTCGTCTATAGCAGTGTAAAACAGTGTTATGGGAAGCTGATGTCTGCTTCGTTTTCTGTTCTATTTATGGTGTGCTGCGACACTCATCTACATGCTTTCATACTTACATTTCTACAGATATTTTTGCCAACTCAGGCTCATTCCTGCCCAACTGTTGTGATACATAGCGTCATTAATACTGCCATCTAATTTTACTGAATGAGAGCTTTAAAGAAACAGATAATATCAGAAGCCTTTCCTTGTTTTTGTTAGGCATAACTGTGACACTATGTGACATCCACGTTGCCGTTTTTTCCCATTTTGGATAGTTAAAAATATGAAGGACAAATGCTGGGGACAGTTAGCACATTCCATTGTGGTCAAAATAAAAAAGAATACGCGGGGGAAATCTTTCTTCGTGTGTTAAAGAAATATGCAGTAATTGCATCGAACTATCGAAACCTCTTCCAACACGACAGTGGGACAATAAACAATACAGGGTGCCAAAAAAAGTCACTGAAAAGAAATGTTTATAGAATTATCTATAAGTGGTACTTAAGCACTCGAAATTAGTAAAAACTCTGAGTAAATAATTCACGAAATAAAACTGGCTGCTGGCAGTTACCTTGTGTCGAACACAATTTCATTAAAGTGATGAACACTTCACCATCCTTTCTACTTCTTTCCATTTGCTGAACTTCGAATTCATTGCAATGTTTGGTAATTCGTGAAATTTACACCATATTTTGCAGGTAACCGTAACGCCTAAATTTGCTTCGCAACTGTGATTTTTTGAAAGGTCCTCAATGTTCAAAGATTGCTTGTTAAGTGGATAAAATGAAACCACTAACTTCACAATGCGAGTGTATTGTCGCTAATGGAGGCGAAAGTTTCAGATTCGAAACTAACGTATGGTTTAAAGGGACAACGACAACGATACACGTTCTTGTTTGTTTTCTGCTTGTAATATCGGCTCCAAGAGCTTGCCGCTGTTGGTCGAAATCTTTACCTGACTCGTAAAACTACGTGCAGACGCTGCAACATTTACTACATTGAAAGCACTGCCTCTGCGCGAAGCGCTATTATGGAAATGCTGAGCAAACTACTTTTTCCTGTACCATACGCAGTTCCGACAAAGTTTGCACAGTGAAGCGCTCCCTATCAACAAATACCGCACGATACTTACATCGCTCGTTTAATAGGCTGCGTTCGTGCATGGACCGTGGCCTGCGCGTGTTTTCTTACGCTCAGATATTTCCGCAGCTAAATATTTGTTCTCCGCGTCGGTTGCCACCGTTCGCGAAGCGGAGGGGATTTCCGCCAGATTCAGCACGTTTGCTTAAAATTGCAGACCTATCACTTCTTCATAGGCATTTGAAGTGAACTCCACACGCACACGTATGTACTGGTATTAGAGCGTTGATATACACAAGACACAATGTCTGCAAGTGTAAATTTTCTTGTTTTAGAAGAGTTTAGCCTTCAGCTCTTCGTGCTAAAGGTTCGACTGACCGTAAATTTATTTTTTATCTTAGTCTCCGATGGTCTGTTTCCGTCATCTCGTGCGAAGCTCACGTATACATATGAACCCATACAAATTCTGTCGGTCATAGGAAGTGCTATTGACCAGGGGTTTCAGATCGATTCCGTATTCCTGGATTTCCGGAAGGCTTTTGACACTGTACCACACAAGCGGTTCGTAGTGAAATTGCGTACTTATGGAATATCGTCTCAGTTATGTGACTGCATTTGTGATTTCCTGTCAGAGACGTTCAAAAATGTTCAAATGTGTGTGAAATCTTATGGGGCTTAACTGCTAATGCCATCAGTCCCTAAGCTTACACACTACTTATCCTAAATCATCCTAAGGACAAACACACGACCCATGCCCGAGGGAGGAATCGAACCTCCGCCGGGAACAGACGCATAGTCCATGACTGCAGCGCCCTAGACCGCTCGGCTAACCTCGCGCGGCTGTCAGAGAGGTCACAGTTCGTAATAATTGACGGAAAGTCATCGAGTAAAACAGAAGTGATTTCAGGTAGTGTTATAGGCTCTTTGCTGTTATTAACGATTTGGGAGACAATCCGACCAGCCGTCTTCGGTTGCTTGCAGAACACGCTTTCGTTTATCGACCTATAAGGTCATCAGAAGATCAAAGCAAACTGCAAAACGATTTAGAAAAAATATCTGATTGGTGCGAAAAGTGGCAGTTGACCCTAAATAACGAAAAGTGTGAGGTCATCCACATGAGTGGTAAAAGTAACTCGTTAAACTTCGGTTACACGATAAATCAGTCTAATCTAAAAGCCATAAATTCAACAAAATACGTAGATATTACAATTACAAACAACTTAAATTGGAAAAAACACATAGAAAATGTTGTGGGGAAGGCTGACCAAAGGCTGTGTTTTACTGGCAGGACACTTAGAAAATGTGACAGACCTACTAAGGAGACAGCCTACACTACGCTTATCCGTCCTCTTTTAGAATACAGTTGCGCGGTGTGGATCCTTACCAGATAGGACTAACGGAGTACATCGAAAAAGTTCAAAGAAAGGCAGCACGTTTTGTATTATCGCGAAATATGTGAGAGAGTGTCACAGAAATGATACAGGATTTGGGCTGGAAATCATTAAAAGAAAGGCGTTTTTCGTTGCGACGGAATCTTCTCACGAAATTCCAATCACCAACTTTCTCCTCCGAATGTGAAAATATATTGTTGACACCGACCTAGAGAATTGTGAAGGTGGTTCAATGAACCCTCTGTCAGGCACTTAAATGTGATTTGCAGAGTATCCATGTAGATGTAGAAGTAGAACTGTATGTAGCGGCCGAATATCCACATCTGGGAGGGTATAAAAAATGATTCATGACCCTTATACACGGTCCAGTCATACTAATGTGATCGCTGCCAATGTTCAACGTCGATGTGCTATAACATTCACAGATGGCTGCAGTAGCAGTGGGTGGTATATAAGGCGTGTCGGGGGAGGGGGCGGGGGGTATAATGATGGAATAATTTCCGAAACGGCTAAGTTTGTAAACTGTTCGCTTGATGCCTCTGTTGAAGTATACCGTGCATGGACAAATGGCGCTAACCAAAACGGCGCCGTGACAATGTGTTACACCACGGGCCGTAGATGACAGGGGTGAACGACGGCTGCGGTGATGTGTACGAGCGAGCTAGACGTGCAATTGTTGAGCAACTGAACGCACAGATTCACCAACGACCGTTAGCGAACGTAGCTGCGTATGGCTCTCCGCAGCAGGCGCCTGGTCCATGCACCCATGCTGACCGCAGTTCACCGGCGACGAAGTTTGGGATTTACACAACAGTATCGCAACTGGACGTCCATTGACTGGCGACAGATGGATTTTTCAGATGAATCGCCTTTTACACTCCATCGGACACATGACCCGTTGGCGTGTATGGCGTGAAACGTCTGAAAGGAAACACCTTGCAACTATCGTCGGAAAGGTACAGGCCGAAGGAGGTAGTGTTCTGGTCTGTGGAAAGTTCTCCTGGCATTCTCTGGGTAGCCTCGTCATTCTGGAAGACACAAGGATCAAAACAACTATGAATCTATCCTTGGGAGCCATGTTCACCATTACGCGTTGTTTTTCCTCAGCAGGATGGCAACTACCAGCAGGACGATGCAATGTGTCACACAGCTCGCAGTGTACGTGCATGCATCGAAGAGCACCACGATGAGTTTACCGTACTCCCCCAGGCACCGAATTCCCCGGATTTAAACCCAATAGAGAATCTGCGGGACCACCTTGATCTCGCCATGGATCCTCAACCGATAAACCAAGCGCAGCTGGCCACGGCAGTGGAGTCGGCATGTCTCCATATTCCTGTCGGTACCTTCCAGAACATCACTGACTCTCTTCCTGCACGTCTGGCAGCGGTCTGCGCCGCAGAAGTTGGTTCTTCAGGCTTTGGACAGGTGATCACACTAACGTGACTGCACAGTGTAAATGGGAACGGGACAGTTTCGGACCAGTTCTCGTGACTCACAGTCGATTATGGCAGTTAAATTGTGGCCACGCGGCTCCCCTTCGAAGGTCTTAACACGGGGACGAGTTACCTATTTTTTAAAGAGCTTGTTTATTCTTGCACTCGTTAAGTCCATCAAATTCCACAGTTCACTGAATATTCCAGCCTGCCTCTGCTGTACAGTGCTGCAGTAGCATTCTCATCTAAAGAGTAGATAGTACTTCGCATTGTACCAGTTTTTGGAATTTCATCCTGTTCTGTTCACGTGTGGGGGCACGGGAATAACGATTTTTTAAACATCTCTGTACGTGTTGTAATTAGTACACTCTTGTCCTCGTGATTCCTACGGGAGCGGGGCTTGTGGTATACACCTATTCTCTTCACTTAAAGACGGTTCTTGAAATTTTGCAAGCAGCCTTTCTCGGGTGGTATGCAGCTGCATTCAGAGGTCTGCAAGTTTAGGTTTTCCAGCGATTGCGTGGCACTCTCCCTGTATCAAACATATTTATGATCATTCGTGATGCCTTTGCCCTGTTAGTTATTTCTGATTTGGGTCCCACACACTTTAGTGTTTTGTAACCAATTATCTTTGTTGATCGATTGCGTTTTCCCAGTATACTACTTAATAACCGAAGTCTGCCACCTGCCTCACCTACGGTTGAGCCGACATAACTATTCTTTTTCATATCCCTTCAGAGTATGTAGCGACTTCATGAAGTCTGTTTGTGTTTGTAATTAAGAACGTTACAGAAAACCACAGTGAATTAATATAGAAATCCATAGTGCCTTTGCCGACCTTAAGAAGACTTTTTAACATGTCAGCCGTATAACTTGTGGAAGATTATGTCTGAATGTGCGACAGTGTTGCGTTGCCTTCTGTTTCATAGTCAGATACTAAATTAAAGCTTTTCAACGGGTGACATCAGAATGAAATATATGATTTTACGTAAGTCAATTGTCGCGACAAGAAGACAAGGAACATCGGTGATGGTGAACAATTTCTTTTAAGGAACTGTAAATGTGTAATTGGCTGAATTTTTACCTGTATTAAATCCATACAATTCTTATGAAAAAAAGTTATGTAAGCTAATGAAAATGATCGATAAAAATACTTCAGGGGGTCCCAGCTTATGTTAAAGAGGCATTTACCGAAATAACAGGAATAATATTCGGTCGTTCACCTCCAACTTCTCTAAGTTGGCCGTTGAAAAACATCCAAAACACAATAAAAGTTATTTGTATGACAAGGAGATAGGATGGTAATCACTTTTAAAGTAATTATCAGGCCAGCAGATGCAGACGGGCTATGCTCGCATGTTGTCAGTACAATCTCAGGGATCAGAAGTATTAAGGCGACAGGCAGAAGACATGTGAAGTAACATTTACCATTTGTTCTCAGAGACATAAAACTCCCATCCTTCACAGCCCTAGAAATTTTTTTAAGTATTAATGTTCACTATGATTAAAAAAGTTTTCAATAGTTTCTTGACGAGCAACACTTCAGAAATATATTTCCTCAAATACGTATAAGAACAAACAGGCTTTTTGGTATACTGGAACGCTTTAAATATCAATTAAACAAAAAGTAAAAGATAACGCTTTAATATCCTCGTCACTTTATCTTTAGCAAGATTCACACATTGTAACAAAAACAGGTAGAAATCAATCAGAAGAAATTATTAGTAACCAAGGTGTAAGCTAAGAGTGTGAACTGTCACCTGCTCTTTTTAACATTTTCATTGACTTTATTCTTCATAAATGGAACTCTAAAACAAACAAAGGAATTACGACAGCGAATGAGGAATACTTGAATGTGCTTGTGTTTGCAGATGACATCGTTATTATTCAAAAGAATAAAGATGACCTCCACAGATCAGTGTACCAGCTGAACGAAACATGCAAAAAATCAACTTTAAACCTTATAGTAATGAAACGAAAGTAATGGCATTCCGAGGAAAGTACCCGATCACATCAAAAATTGTTTTAGATAATTCAGTTGTAGAACCAGTCCCGCAAATCTCTTATTTAGGGTGCGATATAAATTTTGATTTTGATTGTGATAACGGAAACAAAGTACACAAATTCCAAGCTGTCTGTGCAACCTTAGCAGAATAATGGGCCGTAAAAGTACAAGAAGTTCCATGAAGCGATAGCGCTTCCTGTATTATCCTACGGAAGCGAAAGTTGGGGTACCGCAAGAAAAGAAAGACATTAGAACTGAATTAAGTATCTTCAGCACAAATGAAAAATTGGAGACAACACCTCATGAGACTTCCAGTGACAGAATTCCCCAGAAGATCCTGAACTACAAGCCGAACATGAAAAGGGTTTTAGGAAGACATCAGAAAAAATGGAAATGATTTTTTGAAAGTTCGGAACAGGCAATAGCCTAATCCTTGAAAGGATGATGATGATGATGACCACATAAAGTAAGATAGATATGTCATCCCACGCTGAGAATGTTGCGTAACGAGAGTGGCTCGTCGTTAGAAGAGAGCACGTGAACCGTATCTATTTCCTGCAGGCACAGTTCTGCTGCGGTACGGATAACAGGTGCATCACAGTTTGGGAGTGAAATGGCGCTGCTACTGAAAACGTACTCCAGAGCTGAAGTACGCAGGACAGTATGACCTTTGCGGACAAAAGGTCTAAGCTTCATACAGAGTGCTGTTGGTTAGTTGATTCGGGGGAGGGGTCCGAACAGCGAGCTCATCGGTCCCATCGGATTAGGGGAGGATGGGGACGAAAGTCGCCCGTCCCCTGTCAGAGGAACCATCCCGGCATTTGCCTGAAGTGATTTTGGGAAATCACGGAAAACTTATATGAGGAGGGACGGACGCGGGTTTGAACCGAATGCGAGTCCAGTGTGCTAACCACTGCGCCAACTCTCTCTGCACAGATTACTTTGAAATTCTGGCCAACTGTTGGATAACTGAAATAAAATCTGAGGAAAGAGATTTCCCAACGATGAAGACGTTCATACAGCGGTTTCCTAATGGGTCCGTGTCCAAGGTGCGGATTTCTATCGTCGAGGAATTGAGTAATTGGTAGAATGTATCGACTGTCGTTTACAGAGATTTAGTGAAGATACTGAAAAATAGTGTCATGTATCTGTACCACTTTGAAATGTAGTGTAGCATTCAATAACAACGACACTGATGAGCCAAAGCAACTGGTACATCTGCCTAATATCGTGTAGGTCCCCGCGAGCATGCAGAAGTGCTCCAGCACGACGTGTCATGGACTCGACTAACGTCTGAAGTTGTGCTGGAGGGAATTGACACCATGAATCCTGCAGGGCTGTCCGTAAATCCGTAAGAGTACGAGGGGTGGAGATCTCTTCTGAGCAGCACATTGAAAGCCATCCCAGATGTTCATGCCTGGGTAGACTAGTGGCCAGCGGAAGTGTTCAAATTCAGAAGAGTGTTCCTGGGGCCACTATGTAGCAATTCTAGACGTGTGGGGCGTCGTGTTGTCCTGCTGGAATTGCCCAAGTCCGACGGAATACACAATGGACATGAAAGGATGCTTACGTAGGTGTCACTTGTCAGAGTTGTATCTAGACATAACAGGGGTTCCATATCACACACCCTACACCATTTCAGAGCCTCCACCAACTTGAACAGTCCCCTGCTTACATGCAGGGTCCATGGATTCATGAGGTTGAGTTCATACTCGTTCACGTCCTTCCGCTCGATACAATTTGAAACGAGACTCGTCCGACAAGGCAACAGGTTTCCTGTCATCAACAGTCCAATGTCGGTGTAGACGGGTCTACGCGAGGCGTAAAGCTTTGTGTCGTGCACTCATCAAGGGTACACCACTGGGCCGTCGGCTCCGAAAGTCCACATCGATGATGTTTCCTTGAATGGTTCGCACGCTGACCCTTGTTGATGGCCCAGCGCTGAAATCTGCAGCAATTTACGGAAGGGTTGCATTTATGTCGCATTAACCGATTCTCTTCAGTCGTCGTTGATCCCGTTCTTGCAGGATTTTTTTCCGGTCGCAACGACGCCGCAGATTTGATGTTTTACCGGATTCCTAATATTCACGATACACTCGTGAAATGGTCGTATGGAAAAATCCGCACTTCATCGCTACCTCGGAGATGCTGTGTCCCATCTCTCGTGCACCGACTGTACCACCACGTTCTAATTCACTTAAATCTTGATAACCTGCCATTATAGCAGCAGTAACCGATCTAACAACTGCGCCAGACACTTTTCTTACATAGGCGTTACCGACCGCAGCGCCGTATTCTGCCTGTTCACATATCTCTGTAATTGAATACGCATGCCTATATCAGTTTATTTGGCGCTTCAGTATATCTCCAGCCATAATAATATGTAATTTATTTTTTAAATCCCTTCGTATTACAATCAGTTTTTACGTGAAATGACCGATTAGGGATGTAACTGAGTGATATTGTAGTTACAACATACTGCATTTCTTTTTTCTTTTTGAGAAGTGCACGCTCCATATTTCTGAACGTCGAAGCAAGTTGAGTCTTTGCACAATGTTTTTGCAGCATTTTTCTTTCAGTACTTCACTACAGATACGAAACACGAGATACAGTACTCAGTAGATAACTTCTGTATAGCAGTACTCAGTAGAGGTTAGAAATACCGTGGACAAGAGGTGAAAGCACGGAGCACAGAATATGAAGCGAGAGTAAATTCAAAGATAGAAGAAAGTACTGACGTGCAGCAGAAATGATATAAGCGACAGTTAACATCAAAAGTGACGACCCTGCAGTAGATGAAGAGGAAGAATTATGCTATCTTGGAAGTAAAATGCATAATGAACGAAGAAAGGAGGATGACAGAGGCAGAGTAAAATAGACAAATAGAATATTTCTCGCTCAAAAAGTCTACTTATATCAAACGCAGGCTTCAGTCTGAGAAAAAAATTTATAAGAATGTAAGTCCACAGCACAACATCATGAATTACTGACTATGAGAAAACGAGGAAAGAAGAGAATTAAAGTGTTTGAATTGCGCTGCTACAGCCGAGTGATGTAATAAAATAGATGGTTCCACGTGAAATATCATCGATATGGGCTTTCGGAGCAGCGTGTACTGTTGATGACTGCTCGATACAAAGCTTCACGCCTCGCCTGAGACCGTCAACACCGAAATTGGACTGTTGATGCCTGGAAACATGTCGCCCGATCGGACGAGTCTCGTTTCAAATTGTATCGAGCGGACGGACGTGTACGAGTATGAACTCAACCTCATGAATCCAAGGACCCTGCATGCAAGCTGGTGGAGGCTCAGTAATGGTGTGGGACGTGTGCAGTTGGAGTGATACGTCTAGATACGATTCTGATAGGTGGCACGTACATAAGCATCCCTTCAAGTCAGTCGTGCATTTCGACGGACTTGGGCAATTCCAGCAGGACAATGCGACCCCCCACACGTCCAGAATTGCTACAGAGTGGCTCTAGGAACACTCTTCTCAGTTTAAACCCTTCCGCTGGCCACCAAACTCCCCAGATACGAATATTATTGAGCATATCTGGGATTCCTTGCAATATGCTGTTCAAAAGAGATCTCCACACCCTCGTACTCCTACGAATTTATGGATGGCCCTGCAGGACTAATGACTTCAGTTCCCTCCAGCGCTAATTCAGACATTAGTCGATTCCATGCCACGTCGTGTTGCGACGCTTCTGCGTGCTTGCGGGGTCCTCCACGGTATTAGGCAGGTGTAACAGTTTCTTTGGCTCTTCCGTGTAGATACTCCGCAAGCCACATAGCGTTGCATTGCGCATCGTATCAAACCAGTCAGAAGTCTGATCAACATGCAAGCAAAAACCGGAGGCTCCACTTTTCTGATACAAGGCTCTAACAGTGACGATTCTCTATACAACGAGTGGCGCTAAAAGTTATAATTGCTCTTACAGTGACGCGTGTCTGATACATAAAAACTGTGCCCTATGAGCTCAAATTTGATCAGGCAACGTACATAAATGCGACGAGTTACAATAGAGATTACAAAGAATATAATAATTTGTTTACTAAATTAGTATTTTTAGGAAGGCAGCTGCATCTCGATGGAGAACAAGTAACTTGTTCCCAGAGGTAGGTTGCTTCACCGGCTCAGCCCCCTTAGGCCTAGATTTTATTGATACTGGCACTGTACGTTGCTTTACAAGACCTAAGTTTTGTGTGAGAAAACTTTTTCAAATATTTTAACTTTCTGATTTTGCATCTTTTGTAGACGACGATGTAGAGCAAATACTCTTATTCTTTTGTTCATTTGATCTTAAACAAGGATCATTGAATAAAAAACCGGAATCTTTAATGAATATATTACGAAAATAGATCACAACACGCATTTGTTTTTCAACATAATCCGTTTCAATTTCTGTGCACTTACACAAGCTTCTCAGTTCCATGTGCAAAGACTCTCGCAGTGCTGTTCTCCGTGACTGCACAGAAGGTCATGGGCGTGACACCCGGTTTGGCCTTATTTGCCACTCGTACATTTGTGTTCGACTCGAACAACTTTTACCACATTGCACTGCCATTGCACTGCCATCCGACGGTAGTTCCATTGGTTTCAGTTCTTGAGCTAATATAAATCTAATGACACTCCGCTGCTCCACGTTAGTGCAAACCTGTAAGGATGCCGCCATCTTGCTTCACTGATTCCCAGAGTTCCGTTCGCTAGGCAGGTGTGCCAGCCCCATCTGATAATAGTTCTTGTACACCACCAAAAGACAACAAAGAAGCACAAACTTTGTCGGACTTTTGCATTTCTTAGCCGGCCGGTGTGGCCGAGCGTTTCTAGGCGCTTCAGTCTGGAACCGCGCGACCGCTACGGTCGCAGTTTCGAATCCTGCCTCGGGCATGGATGTGTGTGATGTCCTTAGGTTAGTTAGGTTTAAGTAGTTCTAAGTTCTAGGGGAGTGATGACCTCAGATGTTAAGTCCCGTAGTGCTCAGAGCCATTTGAACCATTTTTTGCATTTCTTATACCACTTTCCTGATTCTTTATTGAATGACTTTGTACTTGCAGGCCTGATGACGCCAGTAGTCGAAGCGACCTTATAAATAAAAAAATATATTAAGCGATCTTTTTTTGTTACTCATCGGTCTCCTGTGCCAAGCTGTTCATCTCAGAGTAGCACTTGCAAACTGAGTCTTCAGTTATTTACTGGGTGTATCCCAATCTCTTCCTCTATAGCTTTTACCCTCTACAGCTCTTCCTTTAGTACCACGGTAGTTATTCTCTGATATCTTAACAGATGTCCTATCATCCTTTCCACTTTTTTTGTCAGTGTTTTCCATATATTTCTTTCCTGGCTGATTCTGCGAGAACCTACCATTCTTTCCTTATCACAGTCCACCTAATTTTCAACATTCTTTTGCTTTGTTCCAGATGAACATTCTCAGAAGTTTCCTCCGTAAATTAAGGCCTATGTTTAATACTGGCAGACTTCTCTTGGCCAGGAATGCCCTTTTTGGCATGGTTATTACTTTGATATAAACAACTGCATCTTCTGCGAATAGCATTAAAGAACACTTCACTGGGGATAGCAATGCCATCGGAGAATCTTAACAATGATTTCCTTTCAGCTTGAATCTTAATCCAACTCTTGAACCTTTCTTTTATTTCCGGCATTACTTCTTCGAAGATAGATTGAACACCAGAGGCGAAAGACTACATCCCTGACTTTCACCCTTTTTAATATGTCCACTTAGTTCTTAGTCTTCCACTCTTATTTTTCTCTCTTCGCACTCCTACATAATGTATATTACCCATCTTACCCTATAGCTTACCCATATTTTTCTCAGAATTTCGTGTATCTTGCACCTTTTTACATTACTGAATGTTTCTTCCAGGTCGACAAATTCTAAGAAAGTGATTTTATTTTTCTTCAGTCTTCCTTCCATTATCATCCGCAGCGTTAGAACTGCCTCTCTGGAACTTTTACCTTTCCTAAAGCCAAACTGATCGTCATCTAACAGGTTCTCAATTCTCTTTTCCATTCTTCCATACACACACATCAAAAAAGTTTTGCATCACCCCAGTTCCCAGAACTCCTGAAGATAGACGTTGACAGTGGATATTGTATCAGAGACACAGTCGCTTTGACTGTTCAGAGATGTCACTAAACCCGCCCAGAGAGCCGGCCAGAGTGGCCGAGCGTTTGTAGGCGCTTCAGTCTGGAACCGCAAGATCGCTACGGTCGCAGGTTCGAATCCTGCCTCGGGCATGGATGTTTGTGATGTCCTTAGGTTAGTTAGGTTTAAGTAGTTCTAAGCTCTAGGGGACTGATGACCTCAGCTGCTAAGTCCCATAGTGCTCAGAGCCATTTGAACCATTTTGAACAGCCCAGAGATGTAAACAACCATGCACGAGCAGCGCCTATTAGGCGGAGGGGATCCAACAGCCGATCAGTTCCAGTCATCCCGCCAGGAAGGAGGTAGACGGCTCGTGTTGTCTGTAGTTCAACCACGCCTAGACAGTCAATGCCGCGGTTCGATCCCGTCCGCATTGTTACTTTGTGCCAGGAAGGGCTCTCAGCAATGGAAGTGTCCAGGTGTCTCGGAGTCAACCAAAGCGATGTTGTTCGGACATGGAGGAGATACAGAGAGAATGGAACTGTCGATGATGTGCCTCGTTCAGGCCGCACAAGGACTACTATTGAAGTGGATGACCGCTACCTCTGGATTGTGACTCGGAGGAACCCTGACACCAACGCTACATGTTGAATAATGCTTTTCGCGCAGCCACAGGGCGTCGTGTTACAACTCAAACTGTGCGCAATAGGCTGCATGATGCGCAACTTCACTCCCGACGTCCATGGCGAGGTCCATCTTCGCAACCACGACACCATGCAGCGCGGCACAGATGGGCCCAAAAACATGTCGAATGGACCGCTCGGGATTGGCATCATGTTCTCTTCATCGATGAGTGCTGTTTATGCCTTCAAACAGACAATCATCGAAGACGTGTTTGGAGGCAACCCGGTCAGGCTGAACGCCTTAGACACACTGTCCAGCGAGTGCAGCAATCATTTTTGGAGGGCATTTTGCGGTGCTGATGTACGCTGCTGGTGGTCATTAAAGGCGCCGTAACAGCTGTACGATACGTGAATACCATCCTCCGACCGATAGTGCAACTATATCAGCAGCATTTTGGCGAGGCATTCGTCTTCATGGACGGCAATTCGCGCCCCCATCGTGCACATCTTGTGAATGACTTCCTTCAGGATGACGACATCGTTCGACTACAGTGGCCAGCATGTTCCCCAGACATGAACCCTATAGCACATGCCTGGGATAGATTGAAAAGGGCTGTTTACGGAGGACGTGTCCCACCAACCACTCGCCGAATTGCTGTTGAGGAGTGGGACAATCTGGACCAACAGTGCCTCGATGAACTTTTGGATAGTGTGCCACGACGAATAAAGGCATGCATAAATGTAAGAGGACGTGCTGCTGGGTATTAGAGGTACTGGTGTGTACAGCAATTTGGACCACCAGCTCTAAAGGTCTCGCTGCATGGTAGTACAGCACGCAATGTGTGGTTTTCATGAGCAATAAAAAGGACGGAAATGACATTTATAATGACCTCTATTTCAATTTTCTGTACAGATTCCGGAACTCTCGGAACCGAGGTGATGCTAAATTTTTTAGGATGTAAAGGCTGTTGAGCTGATGGTGCGATAATTCTCGCACTTGTTGGCTCTTACACTTTTGGGAAAAAATGCGAATTTATATCACCTTTAATGTTACATTTTATTAATTTGAAACATCGTCAGTGGCAGCATTTTTGTTTGATTTCCGCTTACATCTGAAAGTATCATTTGCTTGATCATTTGCTTGCGCGCTTTTCAGACACACATTTAGCCAGGAGAACGTAAACAGAGGCTAGTGGCGCTATATTTTGTTAATTAGGTCAAAAACATCCTTGCCAAATGCAGGAATAATTTGAATTCGTGCAAGCAGACAAAACTTCCAGATGTAAGCGGACGTCAGATAAAGATGCTGCGAGCCACGACACTTTAAATCAATAAAATGACACGATTTTGATGATACAAAAACAATTTTTTAGTTGTTCAAAGGGTGAATTTTGAGTATTTTTAATAGGGCTATAAGATTTTTACGACGTGATACTGTAACGAATATGTAGTAATACCGATGCTCTCTGTCTTGAATGTGAATAATACCGGAAAATTGAAGTGTTTGTATACATAATGTTTTGTAATAATTTTAAAGGCATAATGAAGCAGGTGAAAGGGAAAACACGTATAGAAAATCAGATTGACAGAAAGTGCATAAGAAGCTAAGCTGGAATGGCTAAAGGACAAATTTAAGTATTTAGAAGCATTTGTCGCTAGAGGAAAGACAGATACAGCCTAAAGGAAAATTAAAGAAACCTTTGAAGAAAAGAGAAGCAGCTGTATGACTGTCAAGGTCTTAGATGGAAAACCAATCCTAAGCAAAGAAGGGAAAGGTGAAAGGAGTATATAGAGGGAGTATACAAGGGAGATGAACTTGAAGGCAATATTTTAGAATGGGAAGTGGACGTAGATGAAGATGAAATGGAAGATATGATACTGTGGGGAGAATGTGGCAGAGCTCTGAAAGATATAAGTCGAAACTCGGTCCTGAGAATAAACGATATTCCGTCAGAGCTACTGACAGCCTTGGGAGAGCCAGTCATGACATAACCCGGGTTCGATTCCCGGCAGGGTCAGGGATTTTCTCTGCCTCGTGATGACTGGGTGTTGTGTGTTCTTCATCATCATTTCATCATCACTGACGCACGCAAGTCGCCGCAATGGCGTCGACAAAAAGAACTTGCAATACGGCGGCCGAACTTCCCCGCATGGGGATTCCCGGCCAATAATGCCATACGATCATTTCATTTCATTTCATTTCTTCCATCTGGTGTGCAAGATGTATGGGAGGGAAGAAATACACTCAGACTTCGATAAGAATGTGAAACTTCCCACTAACTGTAAAGAATGACTGTGCTGGTAAACTTCTACGTTATTTGATACTGAAACAGCTGAGTAACTGAACGTACTCAGACAGATTTTACTTATTCTGGTCATTTCTGAACTGACACACAATACTTTAGCGCAACGCAATCTGACTTTCAATAATCCCTACAAAAGAATAGGAATATCAAGAGCTCAGATGGAAACCCAGTTCTAAGCAAAGAAGGGAAAGCAGAAAGGTGGAAGGAGTATATGGAGGGTCTATACAAGGGCGATGTACTTGAAGACAATATTATGGCAATTGAAGAGGATGTAGATGAAGATGAAATGGGAGATACGATACTGCGTGAAGAGTTTGACAGAGCACTGAAAGACCAGAGTCGAAACAAGGCCCCGGGAGTAGACAACATTCCATTGGAACTACTGACGGCCTTGGGAGAGCCTGTCCTGACAAAACTCTACCATCTGGTGAGCAAGATGTATGAGACGGGTGAAATACCCTCAGACTTCAAGAAGAATATAATAATTCCAATCCCAAAGAAAGCAGGTGTTGACAGATGTGAAAATTACCGAACTATCAGTTTAATAAGTCACTGCTGCAAATTGCTAACGCGAATTCTTTACAGACGAATGGGAAAACTGGTAGAAGCCGACCTCGGGGAAGATAAGTTTAGATTCCGTAGAAATGTTGCAACACGTGAGGCAATACTGACCCTACGACTTATCTTAGATTATGGAAAGGCAAACCTACGTTTCTAGCATTTGTAGACTTAAAGAAAGCTTTTGACAATGTTGACTGGAATACTCTCTTTCAAATTCTAAAGATAGCAGAGGTAAAATACAGGGAGCGAAAGGCTATTTACAATTTGTACAGAAACCAGATGGCAGTTATAAGAGTCGAGGGGCATGAAAGGGAAGCAGCGGTTGGGACGGGAGTGAGACAGGGTTGTAGCCTCTCCCCGATGTTATTCAATCTGTATATTGAGCAAGCAGTAAAGGAAACAAAAGAAAAATTCGGAGTAGGTATTAAAATCCATGGAGATGAAATAAAAATGTTGAGGTTCGCCGATGACATTGTAATTCTGTCAGAGACAGCAAAGGACTTGGAAGAGCAGTTGAACGGAATGGACAGTGTCTTGAAAGGAGGATATAAGATGAACATCAACAAAAGCAAAACGAGGATAATGGAATGTAGTCGATGCTGAGGGAATTAGATTAGGAAATGAGACACTTAAAGTAGTAAAGGAGTTTTGCTATTTGGGGAGCAAAATAACTGATGATGGTCGAAGTAGAGAGGATATAAAATGTAGACTGGCAATGGCAAGGAAAGCGTTTCTGAAGAAGAGAAATTTGTTAACATCGAGTATGGATTTAAGTGTCAGGACTTCGTTTCTGAAAGTATTTGTATGGAGTGTAGCCATGTATGGAATTAAAACATGGACGATAACTAGTTTGGACAAGAAGAGAATAGAAGCTTTCGAAATGTGGTGCTACAGAAGAATGCTGAAGATTAGATGGGTAGATCACTTAACTAATGAGGAGGTATTGAATAGAATTGGGGAGAAGAGGAGTTTGTGGCACAGCTTGTCTAGAAGAAGGGACCGGTTGGTAGGACATGTTCTGATGCCTCAAGGGATCACCAATTTAGCATTGGAGGGCAGCGTGGTGGGTAAAAATCGTAGAGGGAGACCAAGAGATGAACACACTAAGCAGATTCAGAAGGATGTAGGTTGCAGTAAGTACTGGGAGATGTAGAAGCTTGCACAGGATAGAGTAGCATGGAAGCTGCATCAAACCAGTCTCAGGACTGAGGACAACAACAACAAACAACAAAAGAATAGCCCTGACTAACAATAACCTATCCTTTATGAATCACTTACCTCACCAAAATCTTCGTTACTCGAACTACTTCAATACAGCGAGCGCCAATACTGCCAGCTAAATAAAAGATTCTAACTACTAAAGGCACTAACTACTGATAGACATATAGTTAGTAAATGAAAGATTTTGATAGAGAACAAACAATGTATTTACCTTAATACTGTTCGAAATTCATAATATATATAAAAATTCTTGACATCGATTTTGACAAATTCCTTTTTCTGCCGGACACACGTCCAGATCGTCCGCTCATATTAACATCTCAGAACTCTGGCATCTCTCTCCCCACATCCATCACTGCTGACGGCTCACCTCCAACTGCCCAGCGCTACGGGCTGTTCACATCCAACTGCCCAACACTACACTAGCGAATAATCCAACAATGGGTCCAACCAGCCACAGACTGCACACAGCGCAGTCAGCGATTTTAATACAGAGTGCTACGTGGTGTCACCAACATAAAAACCTAAACAGCCTACTTACATAGCCCCCATGCTCCCTCTAAAAAAATTTACAAATTGTTTTGTGAAGTGGCCAATACTGATAAATGCACACATTTATTCGCGTCACAAACATAAAAACCTAAATAGCCTACTTACGAATGTAATAATTACAATTACAAAGAAAGCAATTGGTGACAGGTGCGAAAATTACCGAACTATAAATTTAATAAGTCATGGTTGCAAAATACTAACGCGAATTCTTTACGGAAGAATAGAAAAACTGATAGAAGCTGATCTCGAGCAAGATTAATTTGGATACTGGACAAATGTAGGATTACGCGAGGCAATACTGATCCTACGACTTAGCTTAAAAAATAGGTTAAGGAAAGGCAAACCTACGTTTATAACATTTGTAGACCTCGAGAAAGTTTTTGACCGAGTAGACTGGAATACTCTCTTCGAAATTCAGAAGATAGCAGAGGTAAAGTACGGTGAGCGAAAGGCTAGTTACAATTTGTACAGAAACCAGACTGCAGTTACAAGAGTCGAGGGGCATGAAAAGGAAGCAGGGTTAGGAACGGAGTGAGACAGGGCTGTAGCCTATCCCCGATATTATTCAATTTGTGCGTTGAACAAGCAATTAAAGAAACCAAAGAAAAATTTGGAGTAGGAATTAAAGTCCAAGAAGAAGAAATAAAAACTTTGGGGTTTGCTGATGACATTGTAATTCCGTCAGAGACAGCAAAGGACTTAAAAGAGCAGTCGAGCGGAATGGACATGTCTTGAAAGGAGGATATAAGATGAACATCAACAAAAACAAAACAAGAATAATGGAATGCAGTAAAATTAAATCAGGAGATGCTCGGAAAATTAGATTAGGAAACGAGACACTTAAAGTAGTAGATGAGTTTTGTTATTTAGGTAGCAAAATAACTGATGATGGTCGAAGTAGAGAGGATATAGTCTTCGGACTGAAGACTACAACAGCAGTAAACAGACGAACTCCAGGTCAGCAAGTTAGCGATGTAAGAATAAAATCGCTTGGCCGCTAAATGTGTTATCGCCTCCCCGTTGACCTGAGGTCGCCTTGTTGGCGCTGCCGTTATCACGAGACTACGCCGTGCTAACGGGGCCTACGGTATATAAGACGACACATGACAGCGGCCGGCATACCACAGCACCATGAAGTACTTCAGCGTTCACTACCTCGGCCTACTGTTCCTCGCCTTCCTGCTACTGGTAGGCGGCGCGGTCGCCTCCAGCGACGACAGCAGCGACGGCAGTTCAGACTCGTCAGACCAGTAAGGTGAGTGCAAACTCTGTACACATTCCTGTGTAGGCAGAGCGCATCAACTGTCACCCTTACCATATTTCACCGAGAAAAAAAAAATTCATGGGATACTTCTTAATAGCGTGTCGGACCTCCTTTCGCCAGGATTAATGCAGCCATCCTCTGCCTCTATAGCCGTCCATAATTACGAAAGTGTGGCCAAATCATTTGCTCAAACTGTTCAGAATGTTCTTCCAGCCAATCGCGAGCAATTATGGCCCAGTAACGTGGCGCATTGTCATCCATAAAAATTCCCTCATTTTTTGGTAATACTAAATACATTAATGATTGCAAATGTAGCAGAACATAACCATTTCCAGTCAATGATCGGTTCGGTTGGACCAGAGGATCCAGTCCATTCAATGTAAACACAATCCACACCATCAGCTCTTACCAACTGAAATCAAGACTCAACTGACCAGTCCACGGTTTTGCAATCGTCTACAGCCGCTTCACGTAGGACGGCTCTTTCGTGCATAGACGCGGAGAAATAGTGAATGAAATTACAATGAAATGAAACACCCTCAGCTGCTTACAGGCGTTGACACACGTCAACGTGGACAGATGAAAATGTGTGCCCCGACCGGGACTCGAACCCGGAATCTCCTGCTTACATGGTAGACGCTCTATCCATCTGAGCCACCGCCGGTGTGGCCGTGCGGTTCTAGGCGCTTCAGTCTGGAACCGCGTGACCGCTACGGTCGCAGGTTCGAATCCTGCCTCGGGCATGGATGTCCTTAGGTTAGTTGGGTTTAAGTAGTTCTAAGTTCTAGGGGACTGATGACCACAGATGTTAAGTCCCATAGTACTCAGAGCCATTTGAACCATCTGAGCCACCGAGGATAGCGCGACTGCAGGGATTTATCTCTGGCACGCCTCCCGCGGAAGCCACATTCTCAACGTAAGCAGCTAAGGGTGTTCATTACATTGTAATTTCATTCTAACGAGCTGCATGGTCACCGATGGTATCTGTCATGTAACACACAGAAGCTTGTTCAATGGATTATAAATACATTCTCCGACCGTAATGTCGAACGAGTTAGTTGAAACTCATCATGCCTGTTGACATCGAAAAATATGATAACGTACTGATCATTTTTGCGACAGTCTTTTGTGCTAGTCTTTGCTACCAGTAATTATTTTTCACGCATTGTGATTTGTGTGTCATGTAACGGACATGTCCGAAAGAACAAATACCATCTTAGTATATTTATAGTTAAGGCTCACCGGCCACTTGACCATCTTCTTCTTCTGTGCGAATGCACAAATAGTGCCCGAACTCTTACGGGAATCGGCAAGCGCCGCGAGTAATGAGTATAATGGGCGGGGACACTACGAATGTAGTGCGGGACAATACATTGAGAATGTGGGTTTCGCGGGAGGCGTGCCAGAGATAAATCCCTGCAGTCGCGCTATCCTCTGGGTCCTCGGTGGCTCAGATGGATAGAGCGTTTGCCATGTAAGCAGGAGATCCCGGCTTCGAGTCCCGGTCGGAACACACATTTTCATCTGTCCCCGTTGACGTGTGTCAACGCCTGTAAGCAGCTAAAGGTGATCATTTCATTGTAATTTCATTCTAGCGAGCTGCATGCTCACCGATGGTAACCTGTTCTTTCGGACATGTCTGAAAGAACAGATACCATCTTAGTATAGAAATAGTGAATCATGGAGGGGATGAGGATTACGCATGCGTGGCGGCAGAGAACGGGCAAACGGAAGTCCGTGGTGCCGAACTGTGTTGCTATGGACAATCAGGTTGGTTTGCCTCCGGTACTTCCTATTATACTTTCAAATCTTTGAGGAAATAATACATTTTAAACCGATTTCGATCATTCGTCTACATGAGAGAAATCTTACTTCACATCTTGAGGTTGTGTCCACTGCTCCACAGCAATTGTCTTTGTGACGTCGGAAGGCGAGAACAACTGATACAGCTCTGTGAAGACGTCGAGTACAATTTTTCTCAAAACGACGATTATCTAACGACAAGATCATCGAAAATAGTTGCAATAATTGCCATTTATCGCGACTTGGACTACATTATTTGTAAAAATGTAATACATAACAAAATAAACTTCAAACTCAAATCGAAATCATTATATTTGCTCGACAACTGCTCCATACAATTTTTTAAATGTGTATAATGCGCGTATTTGGGTGTGCTTGACTGCAGTTCAGTGTAAATCACAATGCGTGAAAAAGAATTACTGGTAGCAAAGACTAGCGCAAAATACTGTCGTAAAAATGATCAGTATGTTATCATATTTTTTCGATGTCAACAGGCATGATGAGTTTCAACTAACTCGTTCGACATTACAGTCGGAGAACGCATTTATAATCCATTGAAGAAGCTTCTCTGAATATAGGGTCCAACCGATAAGGGCACGAGTGCTGTTCCGGCATACAGGTTTAGTCTGCCAGGATTTTTCAACAAGATAGCTTTCTTCTTGCAGTTTTCCAACCTTGGTGTTCGCTGGTTATTTACGTTTAACTGAAATAAAAACCTGTGATCAACACACCAAGCTAGGCAGCATGCGACCAAGTTACTGGACTGCAGTTTGATTCTGGTCACACTGAGTGAAGTATTTCAAGAATTATTTAAACAATTACAGGCGATAACTACATTTGGAAAGTTTGGTTCTAACTTGCTAAGTAGGCACATGTTGAGTGTGACAGGCATCTGCGAAAATTTTGTAAAACATGTATTGCCATTCTGATATTTGTTATTAAGATCAAGCAATTTCAGTGTTTCCTCAGTAGGCCGGGCTTGAGAGTGAACCAACTGGTCCGAAAACAGTCGCCAAACATACGTACTGCAGCAGTGACAGACTTGTAAATAATCGCTTCATGAAACATTAAAACTGATTTTCGTCCTTTGTCAACAAAATGTTGAAAAAAAAACTTTAGAAAGGTCTCCACCAGTTTCCACTGTAGTTTGTGTCCTGCTTAATGATCCGCCTTAATGATCTTCATGTCGACGGTAAGTCCACCCTCTAAGATTAGGGCTCTGCTCGGCTCTGTGAAGGATGATTTGGGACTTAGGAAACCCGGGGTGTACAAAATCCCGTGTCAATGTGGGAAAGCTTACGTTGGCCGTTCTATTCGCACAGTGAATGACAGGTGTGTGGAACATCGCCGTCACACGAGGCTACAACAGCCGGAAAAATCGGCCGTAGCAGAACACTGCCTGAATGAGAGACACAAAATGAAATTTGAGGAAACTGTTGCAATTGCCAACATTTCCGGTTTTTGGAATAGTGTGTATAAAGAGGCGATCGAAATTAGGTTGGCTGATAATTTAATCAACAGGGACAATGGGTTTCCTCTTAGCAAAACGTGGAATCCTGTTTTATCTCGCATCAAAACTGAACGTTCTTTGGTGCGGCCTTGATTGCGATATATCGTTGCCAGCAGTGTTTCACTAAGGGCGGCGCCACCTCCCTGTTTTGGAAGTCAGAAAACGTGATGGGCGGCGCATGCGCCGTGTACTGAACGGTGGCCTATATAGGACGTCGAATTGCAATCTTGCGTCAGTTCTCAGCGGGACTCATCAGCAGAAGCAGCATTTCCTGAAGATGGCGAACAGTTGGATCGCCGAAATATCGAGTCAAGTTGATTTTAGGATCCGGCAGCAAACTCGCAAAGACTTTCAATTCTTCAGCTTTCTTGAGCAGTTTTTAAAGCGCACGCTTGAGAGACGACAAATTTTCCCAAGTTACGTTGCTTAAGAGCTCTCAGGATCCCAACCGTTTGACTGTATTAAAATTCCGCAACGTTTGGAAGACCGTAATATCTATCATTTTGACGAAAGAACTTAGGTACAACTCTCATCAAAACGTGTAGGACTTTTACAACGTTGCAATGCAGCTGGGAACTTCAGATTTCCATCCACAGTACGCTACCCATCGGGGAAGCTTTCCTCCTTCCATGTCATCTGCTGACCTTACACTACTATTTCTCGCTCTTCCTCTGACCAGTCTCCTTTTTACGTACATTTAATGCCTTCAGTACAGCTGTCACATTTTTCCGTTACATGTCATTACTCATAATCGGCAATTGCTTAATATGAGGGCGTTCTGAAAAGTAATGCCTAGGATTTTTTTTTTCAACTCTTGAACCTTTATACACTACTGGTGATTAAAATAGCTACACCAAGAAGAAATGCAGATGATAAACGGGTATTTATTGGACAAATATATTATACTAGAACTGACATGTGATTATATTTTCACGCAATTTGGGTGCATAGATGCTGAGAAATCCCTCGTGATGACTGGGTGTTGTGTGATGTACTTAGGTTAGTTAGGTTTAAGTAGTTCTAAGTTCTAGGGGACTGATGACCATAGATGTTGAGTCCCATAGTGCTCAGAGCCATTTGTACCATTTTCCTGAGAAATCAATACCCAGAACAACTACCTCTGGCCGTAATAAAGGCCTTAATACGCCTGGGCATTGAGTCAAACAGAGCTTGGATGGCGTGTACAGGTACAGCTGCCCCTGCAGCTTCAACACGATACCACAGTTCATCAAGAGTAGTGACTGGCGAATTGTGACGAGCCAGTTGCTCGGCCACCATTGACCAGACGTTTTCAATTGGTGAAAGACCTGGAGAATGTGCTGGCCAGGGCAGCAGTCGAACATTTACTGTATCCAGAAAGGCCCTTACAGGACCTGCAACATGTGGTCGTGCATTATCCTGCTGAAATGTAGGGTTTATCAGGGATAGAATGAAGGGTAGAGCCACAGGGTCGTAACACATCTGAAATGTAACGTCCACTGTTCAAAGTACCGTCAATGCGAACAAGAGGTGACCGAGACATGTAACCATTGGCACCCCATACCATCACGCCGGGTGATACGCCAGTATGGCGATGACAAATACACACTTCCAACGTGCGTTCACCGCGATGTCGCCAAACACGGATGCGACCATCATGATGCTCTAAAGAGATCCTGGATTCATCCGAAAAAATGAAGTTTTGCCGTTCGTGCACCCAGGTTCGCCGTTGAGTACACCATCGCAGGCGCTCCTGTCTGTGATGCAGCGTCAAGGGTAACCGCAGCCATGGTCTCCGAGCTGATAGTCCATGCTGCTGCAAACGTCGTCGAACTGTTCGTGCAGATAGTTGTTGTCTTGCAAACGTTCCCATCTGTTGACTCAGGGATCGAAACGTGCCTGCACGATCCGTTACAGCCATGCGGACAAGATGCCTGTCATATCGACTGCTAGTGATACGAGGCCGTTGGGATCCAGCACGGCGTTCCTTATTACCGTCCTGAACCCACCGATTCCATATTGTGCTAACAGTCATTGTATCTCGACCAACGCGAGCAGCAATGTCGCTATACGAAAAAACCGCAATCGCGATAGGCTACAATCCGACCTTTATCAAAGTCGGAAACGTTGCAATGCAGCTGGGAACTTCAGATTTCACCAGGCAACGATGGTCAACTGCTGTTTTTGTATGAATAATCAGTTGGAACCTTTCCTCATGTCAGCACGTTGTAGGTGTCGCCACTGGCGCCAACCTTGTGTGAATGCTCTGAAAAGCTAATCATTTGCATATCACAGCATATTCTTCCTGTCTGTTAAATTTCGCGTCTGTAGCACGTCATCTTCGTGGTGTAGCAATTTTAATGGCCAGTAGTGTACTTAAGATGTACTACACACATCGCCATGTCGAGTTGCTAAGTATATTTGGTTAGATGTAAAAGAGGGTCTGAAGCCTCGAATCTTGCCAGGTGAAATAAATGTGTAAATGAGTAAGCAAATTGTGTTAAAGAGCTGCGCAATACGTTCGTGGTACCTATGCTTTGCAATGGATTGCCATACAAGCCGCGCGTCTGTAAAATATAAATGATAGGTACTTCCATGCCAGGTTTTTTCGAGTCTAGAACCTATGACACACGACCCCGTGATAAAAATTCATGCCCTTGTCTGTTTATATCGATTTGCTAGTTGAATTCGCATGTTCCTGTTATTCAACACTTGTCCGAAAGTTAAGGAATAAACAAACGCGTCACTGGAATATGATAGAGGCATACTAAATTTTAAGTTTCCTTTAGCTACTCGTCAAGTAAACTTGTTATTACTTGTGCCTAGACGTTCAGTAATCACAGTTTATTATTTCTATTACAGGTTGCAGCAGCTTTTATGTCAACCAGTGCCAAATGTCATCGCTGCCATCTCAGCCAATGAAGCCGTCAGTCTTTCAACATTACAGCACTCATCGCTACTCATGAGGAAATAGCTCTTTACATTATTTTATACTTGCACCGCCCATTATTTTAATAAAGTCATCTGCAATCCAAAACTCTATATACATGTTAAAGAGTATATTTATTGACTGCCACATTAACTATAATTAATATTTTTTTATACCTGGTGAATATGCCCCAGCTTGTTTAGATCAAGGTGTCACCAAAAGCAGTTACGAAACAAAATTGTAAACAATCCTCACTATGAATATTTAACTGCTTTTTTTCGCACGAACGCTGACGACAATGCAGCTGTCTCTGACTGAAACTTCATTCTTTAAACAGACAAAGAAAACGAACAATCTGAAACGATACACAGATACACAATGGGTGGAGAAACGCCTGTATCTCTACGGATGTAATGAAAATTTCTTCGAAAGAGGTAGTCTAGGTGACGAGAAAGAATGTCTTCATTAAACGATAAATACATCGTACAACAATATCAAATTGTATCATATTTACCACCATCAGATGCAATGAAAATCTTTATTACTGCTGCAAGTTTCGATTGTTACAAATGATCATCAGCTTTCCAGCTGTTTGTCTGGATACATACGTGACGTTCTATCACATTCCATATAACGTCAGACACGCAATGTCGCCAACAGAACCGAGTACATAGAATTCCCATAGACTAAGTGTACTGTCTAAGGAAAAGACAGGAACCACCGTGTAGCGAAAATCCTTTATTGTATTTCTCTGCCTCGGCGTATACAAAGTCGAAACTGGTTTGACAATATTCTAGCTACTCTATTGGCTTCTCAAGACTTGATCATTTTCGTTAGGGCTACTCACAGATACTGATAAAACGGTAAAGGGGACTTCATTTACATTTCACTCGATCATAATTTACTCTGAGCTCGTTACGTTCGAGCAGATTTTCTGCTCTGAGCTCTTCAGCCATTCTGTTTGACTCATATCATCAAGTTGCTTTGGAATTTCATACATTTCAAAAGCAACAGATGTTGTCGTATTCATTTACAGTATGTCGTGTACATATTAACAAATTGTTTCAATTGCGCGTTTGAGTTTTGAGAAAATATCTTCCATGTAGGAAGAATAGGAATAGATTTAACAGGTTTCTGTCCTGGCGAAATGCGTTCAGAAAGAAAAAAAGGAGTCGGATGGCACTGTTTCTGGGAGTCTCCGAGACGGTGTTCAGTAGCCTGATGGAGAGGGTGTTCATCCTCAGCACACAGTGGTCCCTTTCCACGTGTTATATGGGAATTGTGTTTCAAGTGTATCTGTTGAGTTTATGTAACTGTAATGGGTGTGTATACAGTCTTTGTATGTTGATGAGAGAAGGGAAACTGTGGGACCCGGAGCCGTCAAACAACCTATGCATCCTTAATACCACCGAGTTGGCCGCAGATCTTAAAAGTCCTCATTCGGTGGACGGATTATCATCAATACAATTTGAAACGAGACTCGTCCGACTACTTCATGAGATAATCCGGCGATGTTTGGAGTTTAATCCAGGATGTTGGCACAAGGTCTAGTGATCAGGAACTTTAGATCTCCTTCTCTCGTCCCGCTGGTGACCAAATGCTGGTGGAGAAAATTTCTTCCACTACTAGGGTTTGAATAAACTACCTCCAAGTCGAGCACCCCCGCACAGACGTGGGGTCGCGACCACGGCTATGGAAGCGGGTGAGTATCCAGAAGACGTTGTGCGATACACGTATCTGAGTAAATTAACAGGTCGTAAGTACTGAATTTAACAGCTTGATTAAACAGTGTTAGGACGTTCTGAAAGACAATGATTGCATACCTACGTTTAAACAAAAGATTGCTTGTTTTGGGAATATGCAGTAATGGTGAATAACACAATATTTATTGAAACAGCAGTATAACGATGTGTCGTAAATGAAGGTAATCAGCTTCATCTAAATACATACTTCTCCATTTATTTTTGTGTTTCCTATCCGCTGTACGTGCGTTGTAATATTTAGCAGTCATTCTCTATAACATGAGGAACTTTTCCCGGATATTCCAAGTGTCGGAATGAACTTATGAACAAAACGAATGAAACTGCAAAAGAAGTATCAGAAATAATCATGTAGCATCTGTGTTGTGGCTTTTTGGTCTGAATTCCGAAGACCACTTCGAAACAGCTCGTCACTCTGGTCTATTCGGTGAATATCTCTTCTTCTCTGCGTAACTATTGCCACTACCTTTTAATTCAAGATGTGCCATAATTTCTTTTCTCACGGTGTTTTTCTTTTGAAACTTGATTGCAGCTTATTATTTTACTCTCATTCCTTTTGTGTGCCATTTTACTTAATTTCTGCTTACTAACAATGAGGGATCCCCAGCGGTGCAATCGACTTATCTGTACGGTGAGGTAGGCTAAGATCCCAGGTGTCATACACTGCACCCATTCATCCTGGTGGGTCCACGTTTGAGAGTAATAGATGGAAAAAATCGGAATTTTATATAGCATTCAATACCGTTAAAAAGTTACATTGTATAGTGTGCATGTGTGGTGTAATGGATAGGGTGTAATTTTTTAATTCTATTCCTTTGTCACATAATTTTAATCATAACACCAATTTCTTCAAATGTGAACATTTTAGGTTAGGCCTCACCGTGACTGTTATTGATATCAAACGAAACAACAAGTTTTCTGTTACCAGTCACTATTTATTAATTTCCACGATGCGTTTCAAAGGTTTAAGCCCTCATCATCTGGTGGATACACATATTTCAGTATGACATATGTGTGTGTTGTGTTACAATTTTTGGAGGAACTTGTGACACTGTCTAGCGCAGACAGATGGACGTGCAATTTTTGCCGTTAGTTGATGTACTTATAGTTTCAAGAAGACAGGTCTACAGGCTGTTGGTCTTATGGTATATCTGTAAATGAGGTCAATACATTGCACATTTGGGGGGTATCACGGTAACATAACTAAATATTTATGGCAAATATTAACGTGTGTATGTGTGCGTGTGTGTGTGTGTGTGTGTGTGTGTGTGTGTGTGTGTGTGTGTGTATGTGTGTGAGTGTAGGTGTGTGTGCTTTGCTTACAAAAACCGTCTGGAAAGAAGCACTGTAGGGGAAAGACCCACCTACCTCCCATAAGAGTGGGGTGGAGTTGAGAGTGAAAATAGAGTCATAATTCAGCAAACTATCGAGCACTTTCAATTAAATCAATTCATATTATAAAAATGAATGTATGTATGCGTCGTTTCCTTCTGCGTGGGCACCACAACCTCAACAAATTTAAAGAAAGTTATGTTTTCAACACTGCGTAATTTTTTTGTTTTTCACACTACCAGTTTCGGGCATTGTCCATTCTCAAGCGTATCTCTTTTAACAAACGTGGTTACATCTTCGTCACTAATTTAAAAATCGAGTGCCATACATATTTGTGCAAAACATAGCCATCAGATGTCCTCATCTTGCAATATTTCCTACGAAACACACTGTGTACCTCACTCAACGAACTGTCACGTGCAGAACCGCCCACCTACCTTAGTTCAGCAGATATGATGTCATAAACATTGAGATGAACATAAACACTGACAAGTGTAAAAAATGCCTCGTCATTCATGAAAATCTAATACATTTATTCTTTACTACTAAGACACTCCTACAGTCGAGTCACTTTAAGGAAATCCGTGAAACCTGGCAGTGCTTAAAACTGCAAAGTTCAAACGGCTGTAGGCAGAAAAAATAGTCTTCAATAGTGCTAAGAAGATGCTTTTCCATAGAGACGTTCACAACACTTCGTTGTTAGATACGCGGAGCAGCTGTGCCCATCGTGCAGGAACTGTACATTTCTAATAAGAAACTGTTAAACGCAATGCCGAGTTTGTCAACTAGCTTTGAATATATACTGATGACGACATTTATCACCTAGGTGATAGCAGATGTACTGATAATGGTTTCAACGTCGTCCGTCAACAGATGGGGTACTGGCGTAGCTACCAGAGCGCCAGTTGTGCGTTCCCTTGAGGAGGGAGTACTCACAGCCAGAAGACTCAATGTGGTGCAGACACGTGAAGCAAGCAGGCACCCACGCCACAGAGACGCACTCGTGCTTCCTACACTCAGCTGAGCGAGTTTGAAATTGTGGCCTTCCGAGTGGCGAGATGGTCCTTTCGGAGAATTGCCACACAAGTTCAACGTGCTGCGTCAGCTATCCAACTATGCAGATATCAGTAGTCACGTGAACGGTCTCACCCTCGTAAACGAGGTTGTGGACGCCCACGCAGCACAGACGCCCGCCAGGGTCGTCGTAGTGTAAGGGCAGAAGGGGCAGATCGTACAGCTACCACTGCACAATAAGAGCGCTTGTGAGCCGACGCATGTCAACACAAACTGCTGCGAACCGGTTTAGTAGCCGTAGGACTAAGGGACGTTTCGCCGTTCTTGCAAGAGGAAGGCGATGTGTAGTTTCAGCAGGATAATGCTTGTCCACACATTGACCGTGAAACTCAACATGCTCCGCAAGCCGTGCAGCAAATTCCCTGGCCAGCACGATCTTGGAACTTTCCAGTCGAGCACGAGTGGGATGTGATGGAAGAACTGACTCGTGTGACTCGTCAACCAACAGCTCTTACAGAACTACGTGAACAGGTTGAGCAGTCGCGGCATAATGTATCCCAGGAGAGTATTCGCCATCTGTGCGATCTACTGAATGCCAGAGGCTACATCAAGTACTAATATGGGTGTTTTAGCATCGGTTGATATCTGGTATCTCAGAACCACTTGTTCTAATGACCTCTAAACGCACTCATCTCATGTATTTGAGGAGACAGTGGTTGAATTCTAGAATGGGGTCACTGTGGCAGTGTATGGCAGGACTCTGTCAACTATCAGATTCATCCACCTACAGTTAATCCCTCTTAGCTGACAAACCCCACCTCACAGATCTACTACATTTACCCAACCCTCAAAATCATGGCTCAATCCTACTTCTGGAAGTCCCATATCCACTCTTTACACTGCTTTGCAGACACATTAGAACTACAAAAACAATAATGAATATATGATTGGAAATGGAATTAAATTTAACAGTGGTTTTTGAGAATGATTCGAGATTTAGTGTTACCCTACCTCAAAATCATATGTACTTCAATCTAATGCAACACTGACTAATCATAGCAGCATTTCAATCATCTGCTTTAGAATAGTCAGATTCATCCTAATATTAAACAATGGAAACTCCACCATATAGGAAAAGGATAGACTGCTGCTAACCATAAAGATCAACAGTTGAGTTGCAGACAGGCATAATGGCCAAAAGCTGTAATGTGTAACAGTCTTTTCAAAGCTTTCTTCAGCAAAGAAAACACACACACATCACTCACGCAAGCGCACCTCATGCACACATGACCATTAACACCTGCAGGAACTTATCCCTTGCAGGCTCCCCGTTCCTGCAGGCGCACTATCCTCTGTGCCCTCGGTGGCTCAGCTGGACAGAGCGTCTGCCATGTAAGTAGGAGATCCCGGGTTCCAGTCCCGGTCGGGGCACAAATTTTCAACATGTCCCCAATGAAGTATATCAACGCCTGTTAGCAGCTAGGATGTCCATTTAATTATCATTTCATTCTAACGAAAGCTGCATGGTCATCAACGGTAACTGTTCTTTCGGGAACAGATACTACCTTCATATATAGTTGCAATTTTTGTCGACCAGTAATTGGCCAGCAAGGTGAGCAAAAGTGTTGAAGCACAGTACTCAATACTCTGACGTTGTTCCGGTGTCCTGGAATTAATTAATTTTCACAATCTCATGAAGTAGGTACATGTGGCACTGTTAACCTCCACCGATTAACACCAGTCATAACGACGGCTACCTTCACATTGTCAGTGAGCTGTGACGTTTTTAGGAAAGTTACCGGGTGCTCCCCCTCCATGTCATCCTTCCCCTCCTCAGTCTGTACCCGGCAGTGGTGTCCGATGGTTGTTGCCTCTACCTCGAGAGTCCCAGCTGAACGATACGTGACTGTCTACCCGTCAAATAGGGTGTTGTTGAAACTTCCTGGCAGATTAAAACTGTGTGCCGGAGCGAGACTCGAACTCGGGACCTTTGCCTTTGGCGGGCAAGTGTTCTACCAACTGAGCTGCCCAAGCACGACTCACGCCTCGTCCTCACAGCTTTACTTCCGCCAGTACCTCGCCTCCTACCTTCCAAACTTTACAGAAGCTCTCCTGCGAAACTTGCAGAACTAGCACATCTGGAAGAAAGGATATTGCGGGAACATGGCTTAGCCACAGCCTGGGGGATGTTTCTAGAATGAAATTTTCACTCTACAGCGGAGTGGTAGAGCACTCGCCCGCGAAAGGCAAAGGTCCCGAGTTCGAGTCTCGCTCCGGCACACAGTTTTAATCTGCCAGGAAGTTTCATATCAGTGCGACCGACGAATTATCATGACTATGTTGTTAGACTCACTCAGATAATACTGGTAAAACTCAGTGATCAGGAAGAGGACAATACAGATAGTGATGTTTCGTACGAGATTGAGGATGACTATCGATCTGTTGATGAAGTCCAGGGCAGACAGTAGTAAATGCTGTTCACTCTAAGCATCGCCCTCTGCAATGAGAGACGAAAACGCTCTTCGAAAAAAAATAAAAATAAAAAAGTCTAAGTCTAAAAAAAGGAGCAGACCAGAAGCACCCCAGCCGTCAACTCCTTTGGATCAGTCAGATGTACCACAACAGAATAGGCAAGAAGAGGAGATTGTCCTAGCAGATATCGGCCAAGAAGTTCAGACTGAAGAACAAATAGTACCAGAGGGATCCCATCCCGCCTCATCAGATCTAATCGTCACTTGTGAGGAAGAAGAGCTGTTTAGGAAAAATGGATACAAATAGACGACGATTACGACTCGTTTGATCAGGGCTGCCGCTAGAAACATTGATCACATAAAGCCTGGCTCAACGCCCATTACCAGTTACACCTATGATCCAAAGGAATGCTTTGCCCTGCTCTTTTCACGTTCCATCAAGGACAAAATTGTTCTTCATACGAATGAACAAATAGAGAGGGCCAGGGTGAGCTATAAAAAAGAAAAATCCTCAGTTCGAAAAAATACGACATTTGAGGAGTTGCAGGCTTTGTTTGCGTTGCTGATCCTTTCAGCTGCTCTAAAGAGTAACCGTTTGAATGCTGATACGTTATTTGATAAAAAATATTTTAGCACACCATTCCGTGCTGCCAAGCCACTTATTAGCTTTAGATTTCTCCTGGAATGTCTACGATTCGATGATAAGTCTAATCGTGCAGAGAGAACTGAACAAACAAAACTCGCACCAGTCACCGCAATAAGGGAAGAATTTTTGAATCACTGCAGAGAAAATTACAGACTCGTTTCATATCTAGCTATCCATGAACAGCTTGTAACTTTCAGAGGGAGATGTGGGTTCAAACTGTCTATTCCAAGTAAATCAGGGAAATATTGGCTGAAAATCGTTATGACGTGTGACGGCAGCATATCATATATGATTGAAACCGAGTCCTACGCTGGAAAAGATTTTGTCCTAAGTGGAATGTCTGTAGCAGATCATTATGATGACAAACTGACTGCAACTGTTCAGGGACGAATCGTAACATAACGATGGATAATTGGTTCATACTTGTTCCTACGATGCTCCCAGAAGGCTCAATTAACCAACCATCCAAAAATCAAGAAATAATAATGACATACAATGTAACAAAGGGCGGGGTAGACACCGTGGATCAGACATGCAGAGCAAGGAGTAGCAATAAAAAAAATCGAATAGATGGCCATTATGTTTCGTTTACAATATGGTCTATGTGACGCTGATGAATTTGTACCTAATCTGCGTCAAATCTGACAAGAAGTCAACAAAATCAAGTATTCTCAAAAAGACCAGTGCCTCGTTTTGAATTTGCCACAGCCTTGCATTCTCTGCTTGTGCAAGACTGGTTGAGACACAGGCTGACTATTAGCAATAATCCCAAGGATTTGAGGTTACCTATAGAGAATGGTCGCGTTGAAAATGAAAACGAATGGGCTCAAGTAGACCGAAGTCTTTCTACCGATCCGTCTGACAGCATTACTGAGAAGACGTCTCGGAAAACATGCCGCTTTTGCCACTATTAAAAGAAACGAATGACTGCCCAGTGTTGCAGCAAATGCTCAATTGAAATTTGCGGTGAGCACAGTACAAAAGTGTGTACTGCCTGCTATAACGAATTGTTTTGATTCACGTTTCTTCCTTTCGTATTTCTTGTTTTTTATTATTTTATCGATTTTGTTGTTTTATTTGAAAAAAAATTAAAGAGGCTGTACGTGCAACTAACAAGGCTGCTTTAGCGTACAATAAATAGTCATTGCTGCTGCAAGCATCCTAGTATGCACTCTCTGTGATAGAAGTAATGTGATGCTAAATTAAAGAGGATAATAAGCATAAAAATTGTATTAATTTGTTTGATGAAAAAGAAAGACGTAACTTCTAATTTGTTGAAATACTCCTCTTTGTTGAAATAGTTTTTCGAAACTTATGGCTATACACCTCTTTATGTAAGACTGTTGGATGAATAAAACGTGTTTTCAACACGTACTGTCGGCAGCTACCATTTTTTTTCGGGAACAATTGATGAACAAGTGTTCACTGGGAGAGTTTTGCTTTGGAATCACACCCCCTGAATTGACGTGTGTTACTAACACAAGTTCGCAATCGCCTAAAAGAGGGGTGTTAGTAACGAGCATTTAAAACCAGATGTTACAGGGTTGCAGGGTTAATGGTGATCCGTCAGATGGGGATGTTAAGTTTTTTCTAAACGATTTATGCGATGTACTCCATTCCCTTGTCGCATCTTGGGTCTAAAATTGAGACTTCAGTTTCATAACTAAGATGATTCTAAGTTAGTGATAGGTGTTGTGAGGAACTGCAATCCCCGTGTATACATCTGCTTGACGGATGTCCTGCTTACAGAGCTATGGCTGCATGACGTGTAATTTCACATATCGGACACCGCTGCCATGCGTTTATCTGTTTCCTTGTAAGAGGTATTCTCCGTTACTAACGATCATTTTATATAGGACTGATGTGAGCATAGTTTAACTTCTGAACCGTGATCGGATGTGAACAGTGGACGCTACACATCTCTGGAAAGCTACATTGTGCACGTTTTACACAGAATCTATATTTTAAGGACGTAGTTTTTTCATTTTACAGTTTTTCATTTTACAGTTTGCTTCTTTCGCAAAGCATTATGGGTCGCCGCGAAAGTCGAAAGTGTGTCAGAGTTCCAGTATGGTGAAATTTTTGGTGATTATCGTGTACGACTGTGATGGTGTTATCCTAACGCATTACGTTCCTCCGCGGCAGACCGTAAATGCACAGTATAACTGTTCCTTTTTGGAGCATCACCTGCGACCAGCTTTGCGAAAGAAGTGGCGACGCCTTCTGCGCAACCCACTCATCATTATGCACGACAATGTGCGAGCGCATACAGAGCAAGCTGTGGCTCTCTGTTCGGTCGATGGGACTGAGAAGTACTGTACCATTCACCATACTCCACAGACTGAAGTCCTTGTGACTTTGATTTGACTTCGAAGATGAAGGAACCACTTCGTGGCATTCGCTTCAGAACTGTTCCAGAGATTCGACAGGCAATGGACCGCTCCATTCGCACCATCAACAGAACAGGCTCTGCTAACAGTGTACTATGCCTTCCACATCGCCGGCAACGGGTTCTACACAACGCTGGTGACTACTCTGAAGGACAGTAACATGTGCAAACATGTAACTCTTTTGTATCGGTTGTGAATAAATAGTTGCCACTATTTAAGTTCCATCCCTAGTATGTAGAGCGCTGTCTGGTATACTTCGATGAAGTGCATGTTCGAGAATTAACAATGAATGGAAGTACTGCATAGCCATCTGTCTACATTCGCAATGATACTCGCATAGTAGAGAAGGATCTGTTTAGCTATGATACTGAAATTGGGAAACATGCTGTCACGTCATTGGTCGGTGTTGAAATTACCGTAAAAGTGGTAAATTGGTTTGCACTATCAACTGTGATGCTTATTATTACATTACATCGATGGTGTCTTTTCCATCCAATCCGTCCACTGGTACGCTGTTGGTTACCACATAATGATTGACTGACATCGCTTGTTTGAGTTGGAGAAAAGTTTTGGTGGAGAGGCAACACCTTCTGGGGATGGCTAGCACCGAAACAGTGATCGTGTACATGATTGCAATATGAGGAATCACACGAAACGGAACGCAGAGCCATCGTCTATTCTGTCACAGTGACAGATGAGTTTAAATGTAGAGGTCGTCAATCACCTTCAGACAGCAGATTGGACACTCTCCACAACGCAGCAAAACTCTTCTAGTTTCCTTATGTTCTAACTGTCTTTTATTTAAAATCATCCAGTGTGTGTTGTGTGTTATGGTAGCAGTAGTAACAACATGAATTATACCATGCGACGTCTAGTTTTCTGTGAGAAGCAATGGATCAGAACGTGTTAATGATTAGAGATTAGATTGGATTAGATTTGTACTTGTTCCATAGATCTTGAATATAACACTTCGTAATGATGTGGAGCGTGTCAGGTTAATAAAAGCTGTCTATACAAGATATTACATTACATAAAATATTACAAGACACTTAATACTTTTAATTTTTTTATGGGTGGGGGGGTGGGGAAATTACCCACTTACTATATCCAAAAATTCATCTAATGAGTAGGTGGAGTTTCCATTCAGAAATTCTTTTAATTTCCTTTTAAATGCTATATGTCTATCTGTCAGACTTTTAATTATATTAGGTAAGTGACCAAAGACTTTAGTGGCAGCATAATTTACCCCTTTCTGAGCCAAAGTTAGATTGAACCTTGGGTAGTGAAGATCATCCTTTCGCCTAGTGTTGTAGCTATGTACATTGCTATTACTTTTGAATTCGTTCGGATTGTTAATAACAAATTTCATAAGTGAATATACATATTGTGAGGCTACAGTGAAGATCGCTAGCTCTTTAAATAAGTGTCTGCAGGATGATCTTGGATGAGCTCCAGCAATTATTCTGATTACACGCTTTTGTGCAATAAACACTCTTTTACTCAATGATGAGTTACCCCGGAATATGATGCAATAATGAAAATAGGTGTGGTAAGCTAATTTACTGAGATGTATATCGCCAAAATTTGCAATGACCCTAATAGCATAAGTAGCTGAACTTAAACGTTTCAGCAGATCTTCAGTGTGTTTATTGCAGTTCAATCCCTCATCAATGCATACACCTAGAAATTTTGAACATTCTACCTTAGCTACCGATTTCTGATCGAAATCTGTATTTATTAATGGTGTCATTCCATTTACTGCGTGGAACTGTCAGTTTAGTACCTGACACAGACGTCTAAGTCGTGTCAGAAAAAGCAAAATCTATGACAGTGTACAAAGTGTGTTACAGCAGGAAAAAAAGTTTCAAACAACGACATAGGGTCACAGGGAGGGTCTCTTCGACCTGTAGTATAGTTTGTGGGATACGGCCATCCTCCTAGAGTACAGGCGATGCACCTTTACACTGGTCCAGGCAATGGGTCAATAGCTATATATTTAATAGGATCGTCACATGTGCTCGATGTCGACAAACAGACGGTATTTATTTTCGATATATGGGAAGAGAAAGATGGTGTAAAAATCTTATCGAGCTCTCTATCGGATGAAGATAGTGGAACTTTTATAGTTCGTAATTTTTCTCTGTTGGATGGTACAGAATAACGAACATAGCATGTTGGAGTGATAGACGCGAATGGGCCCTGAGGGACGCGGATCTGTGGTACCTGTACGTAGTTTGGGGATGCACCACAGTGCAGTAACAAAATTTTTGTCTTTCTCCCACTTCCCGTTTCCATTAAATGGTCAAAACACAGCCCTGTCTCAGTGACTCAGCTTAGCCTGTTTCTACATGGCTGGTAGAAGTTGGTAGATCTAGCTTTCTCACACTTAGTTCAGACTTACATTGGAACGATCACATGCGCAAATCTGTAGGGATGGTAACGCAGAATCTGAGGGACAGTTGCAAGATGCATAGGGACTACCTAAAACGACACTGGAATTTTACTGTAACAGATAGGTTCGAGAAAGGTGACTAGTTTCGAGATATGAGTGCCAGAAATATGATTCACTAGTGACTGTAATCATTAAAGGACTTCCCCATAGGACCTGACACAAGTATGTGGTTGAATGGAAAGACTTGATTCCAAATCATAGACATCATTTCTACCGAAAGTGTAGCACTAGAGACCTGAACCTCAATCAGCACATCATCTATTACTGTTTGTGATCCTTCTCTATCAACCATTGCCTATAACCCAGTCGATATATCGCAGAACCTCTGACATGGCATCGAGTCAGAATGCATTACAAATACTAGAGAAATATCTAGTGGCGGCGGCGTGAGGGAGTTGCAAATACCAGTTTCATACCACATTCCTTAGCCGAATCACTTACAAAATTCGGTAATTTTATTACGCTGTTGCACCGTCAGTGACGTGATACTATATACTCCAGTGATATTCAGTGTCATTCTATTTGTCTGGAAAAAACTTCATTCAGAGGTGATACCATACACAGATTTATAAAGCCAGTATAACTTTTAACATCGATACTTGTACGCACCTGTAGAAACAAGATCACTTGTGATGGTAATATGGATTTTTTTTAACATCTGACGGTTTGTAAGACGATTACACCTCTCTTTCTAAGACACGGTGATAGCACTCGCAAAAAAAAAATATGAGGCATGTCCATCCATTCTTGATTTTCGGTCAGTATTATTTTGTATCGCCGGCAATCAGTTATTGGTGAACTATTATACTTAGTAGTAGGGGGTGTGTGATAGGTTCGCCTTGAGCATCAGACTTATAAAGTATGTGTGTGTGTTCCAACAAGTGCAAAGGAAATGAATACGTCCAGTTGCAAGGAAGGTATGGATTTGACGTGGAATACTGTGATAGCAAAGGGAAGAGTATATCAAGTCATAAGAATGGTACAGATATTTTTATTAACAGAGCCACAGCCGTCAGCAGGGTGTATTTCCGATATTTCGCTCATTGTCGAATGTCATCCAGTTGAGACTGTGATTATAATATTTAATTGTTAGTACAGGGATAAAATATATATGAGGTTGGTTTTTTTCCTAGGATGATTCTGTCTATGCATGCTTGGCGTGCAGCGCTGGTGACCTGTGGCGGGAATGATTCACATTTCCAGCTAACGGTAGGAGCTGTCTGAATGGAGAGGCCTGTTGGGGTGTAGGAATGTAGCTGACTTAACCGTGTCGTCCTCTAGATGGCCGAATAGCGAACTAATGCTTAGTACATGTTGGAGAGCTTTCGTGATCAAGTGGAAATTTGAGAAGATTAAATATGGACGTGTGTTTGCACTGGACCATTATTCCCTCCCATGTAAATTGTTCGATTGACTGCTTCTGCACATTTCGCTCCTTCATTTTGTTTACGGAACGTCGATTGTGATGTGAGCATCTAGCAGGTGAAAGGCAGGTAGAAGACACGTTTGCTGGTTCTCTAAACATGAGAAACACCTTAATTGACTTTGTAAATTATAGGGATGATTTGGAATCTGTATTATCACTGACTTCGGTATTCGTGAGTGGAAATATCAGTTTCCTCTATTTTTTTTTTTTCGAGTTCTCACAGAAAGGTCTTCACAGACGTGATAAGTTTCTAGTTATTCAGTGGTTTACAGCAAGCTCCACCTCGCTAAAGTTTTGGGTTTGTAGAGAAATAATTCCCAGTCCATATCTTCGGAATTATGTTGCACGAGCAATCAATAGGATACCGTTATGTGTTTGATATCAAGAAGTATCACGTAAATGGTATAATATTCTGGCAAACCGTGTGAAAATACATGCATTCTTGTAATTCCCAGAGTCTGGAGATGGGTGTAAAAAAGCAAGCAAGCAAGCAGGTCAGGCTGTAAGCAGTAACACTTTTGTGCCAAGGGGGACCGACCCCGAATTTGTAGAACAGTTCGGGAGTGACTTCGGTCCACGCAGGGCGCTCTGGTCTTGTGTCGGGGCTGGACAACTGTGGAACTCTTGGGAAATACCTACTACAGTGAGGAGTATTCCTATGGTGCATGTGCTTTTGCTCTCTGTCTTCATGGTATGTGTACGAGTGTCTGGCGTGAATGTTGTAAAAGGGGCGATTTTGTATGGCACATGATACGAATTGTATGTTTATTACATAACCATTGCACACAGTGATATATTGCTGGGTTGGAGATCAGTTTCACGCTCTAACATTCAAGTTCCTGTCCTCAGTGGCAGAGCAGTGTAATTGAGTAAGATTGTTTCCATATTTGCTGATCTGTAGGCCACCTTGCAGGGTTTAATTGTTGGTGGAATATGGTGATCTGTGCAAAATAGATTTCTGCCGCTAAAAGTCTCATCTGCAGAACGAAAAAAAAGGCGGACAATGATTTCACACTGACAGTTTAGTAATTTGGCGGGTAAATTCAATAAGAGTGAAGACTCCATTCATTCACAAGACATCCTTTGTGCTGGGACGTAGGACTGTCTACAAACTGATTTGAACAAGATGGAGTCAACGTATCTACGGAAAGTTCTGAGAAAGCAATTGTTCAAAGACAAGTTGAAGCAGACCATTGACTTCTGGCGGGGATGCCGTCACTCATCTTCCATGGTGGCATCAGGACATCTCCAGACCTGTAGCTGTAGGATACAAAAAGCCCTGCTGTTCTTCTCTTCTGTAAGACAGTGCTTCGGATTCTGTTTGCGTAATTGTTCTGATTTCCCCCTGTCTGTGCTCAGAGAGTGCTCTCTTTCCAAATAACAGGAATGCTTTTATGATTAACAGTTTTCAAATGGTTCAAATGGCTCTAAGTACTATGGGACTTAACATCTGAGGTCATCAGTCCCCTCGACTTAGAACTACTAAAACCTACCTAACCCAAGGACAACACACATATCCATGCCCGGGGCAGGATTCGAACCTGCGACCGTAGCAGCAGTGCGGTTCCAAACAGAAGCACCTAGAACCACTTGTCCACAGCAGCTGGCGATTAACGGTGTTTTCGCAAGATCATACAGACATGCTAAAGGATTTAGTGGTGAGGACGTTTAACGTTTCTGAGACGTATGTTGACAGAAGGACGAACATTTCATGGCGATTCGTCAGCCACGCTGGGCTGGTAAGCATGTGCGCATGGCTAGACACAGCTCACTTGTCCTGTTAGGATAGCTAGGGAAAAAGCAGTCAATGTTATTCTGGAACAGATTTCTATACCGCAACCTGTGATGTCAGTATCCACAGGTGGGGAGGTTACGTGCCAGTGGCCCAGAGGGTGAGTTGGCGCTTATTTAGGTAGACATGTGACATCAGTATAACATTGCAAACCGTTTAGCTGCTATGGAAACATCTCTCTGGGCACTGGGCCAGCACTGCAGCTATACGTCATCATGTAAGTAATGGTGCCTAGGTGAACACGTATTTCGACAGGAATTTCTCAGGTGCCAAGTATGAAAGGGATGCCACCATGGGACCCGAGCAGACACCTGTGTGTGGCTTGGCAGCTGACGGCCGGGTCGTGACTTGGCAGGGGGCCGCTGGTGCATCCCGACTCCTGGGAGCGTGTGCGGTAGCGTCCTGTGCGCTCCAGTGGACAGGGGATGCTGCATTGGAGGCTTTTTTTACGAGTTGTTTGCGTGTCTGTTGCATTATTTTGCAAAAAAATTGTTCAAATGTGTGTGAAATCTTATGGGACTTAACTGCTAAGGTCATCAGTCCCTATGCTTACACACTACTTAACCTAAATTATCCTAAGGACAAAAACACACACCCATGCCCGAGGGAAGACTCTAACCTCCGCCGGGAGCAGCCGCACAGTCCATGACTGCAGTGCCTTAGACCGCTAGGCTAATTCCGCATGGCGTTATTTTGCAAGCAGGTCTGTAGGCTATGCTATGCGTTATTTGGGCAGTTTACTAGTAGTGAGCTGTTTTCATGATTGGCTCTTTAGGAAGCTACCGATGGGTCTTGCTTTGATCCTTATGTTCAGTTCGCCTTTCATAATAAAATCTAACCAAGGTGAGTAGTTTTGGTTCGTAGTGACCTTCGTTCACCAACATCTGAGCAATGATAGTTTGCCACTTCTTTCTATCGAAAGTCAACAATTTTCGAGTGAATTTTGTTGATTCTTCCTGTATCCCCTGAAACATCCAAGTAAATTACTTGACATAAGGCGAATGAAGTGTCAATACCATCGATAACTCCCTGGAAGTAATTCGGCGGTTGTCAATTATTTAATCACTTTTTCTACATTTACATCGGCGATTATTATCTTCAACGTTTTCACATACACATAACACCCGAATCACCAGATGTCATACAGTCAGGTCGATACCAAATGTTATGTGTCGACAGAGTATATACGAAAACTCCGAAATTGTTTATGCTATGTGCTGTCGTCCAGAAGAACGCATGTAAACCGTAAGTAATGAGTAGCACCTGACTTACGGAACACAGGAAAAGCAAGCTGTGAACGTGTCTCATACAGAGCTCCCGTGGGGAAGTCAGTAGTCTTTCTTGTACCAAGAGTGTCGGGTTCGACCACTGGCCATGCCATTTTTGTATTGTAGTACGTGTGAAACTGCTATATGGGACAACATTTTCCTAAGATGTAAAAGGACTGTTCGCAGTTAATAGCAATTACTGTTAACTTCGTTATTTGAAAATGGCAAACCTATAGAGTACATGTGTAGTTTTATAGAACAAGTAAACAATGGGAACAGAAAAATAAAGAAACACTTGTATCATACGTTACGAAGAAGTGACAATAATAATAACAACAGTAATAATAATATGCATTATAAAAATAATAATACTAACAATAAATAACATAGTAAGAATAATAACAAGCACATAACGTTCAGGAATCAATAGAAACACCCCCCACACATGCTAAATGTCGTTCATTCAGGAATAAAGATTTCGCAATGATGGTTGGGTGCATAGAAGTGTGTGAAGAAAATTACCTGCCTACATCAAGCACACAGATGAACGCCCTGTCTGCGCATTGCAGAATGAAAGCTTGTGTCTGACACTGAACAGAACTGTGTCGAAGTTTCAAAGACTATGGGTTCATCAACGAGTTTAGCCATTATCCAGCCGCGAAGGTGAGAATTACAGAAACGTGGAGAATATAACTGATTGGATGTGAAGGGACTGCACCTTAAAAAGATTATTCCGTTGTTGCAGGTTAATCTATTTCAAAGAAACTTGAGCAGCAGCGGAAATTTTAAATGTAATGCGCTTGTAAATTCGTAAAAATTAAGATCAAGCTATTGACAAATAGCGGTTGTGTTTGCTGGAATTATGTGAATTGTGGTTTTGTCTTCTGGTAGGTTATTTTGTACGTGTCTTTGTGGGGCCTCTAAGAAACTCGTATTGGCACAATTTTCTCTCCATTGATTCCTTCCACTGCCGCTGTTTGTAGAAACATCCTGATCCGTTCTTTGGACATTTTGCCGGAGGAGTGAGAGTGGACGATTAAACTGGATGCTGCAAACATGGCCTGACGTATATGAGAACTAGTATCTTGAAGGACTACAAACAGCTTTGGAGCAAGTCTGCTTGTCTGTGAAAGCATTGGAACAACTGTGCACGTGTGGGTTGTCGCGTGAACGGACTACAATCCCAACAATATCTGAAAAATCTCTAGCTGCGAGAAAGAGTCCGTCCCACTGTCATCTTCTTGTTCGGTACACTTTCGTCGGTGTTGTAGATATTTGCATCTGTATGAGCTGTCATGAGAGCACGAGTTGCTTGTTGCCAGCCCTCTACCGTTTTCTGGATGTCGCTTCTGTTCTGGTACGTTTTCACTGTAACAAAAGATTAGACTTTATGGCGTACAATATTGTTTTTATGCTTCCAGCGCAAGACCCAACTGCCACTTACGTCAAAGGTTAGGAAACTCGTCTGTTTTGCTTTCGTTTTGCCCACAATTTTATGTCAACTTTGTGAACACGTCGGTCCTCCTAGTGACGCTGTTTGAAGGCTCTATCACATGCACTGTAATACGTCTGCACTTCTCTTTCACGTACATTAACTTTCCACTTTCCCACCGTCATTTCCAATGATACAATATACATTGTGTAGGACACCTAGTGCGACATCTGTTTTTCATTGCAGACGTCGTGCGATGTGCAAATGTTTGGGTTGGTTTCGGCTGTGTTTGACGTTAAGCCAATATTTGCGCATATCGATGTTACGTTTCTTGTGTAATACACTACCCTTTTCTCTTTTCGTGGTATTTCATCATTTCCATCGTTTGAGGACTCTTGACTTTTGTCCATGCAATTCGTCTCAAACGAACGATTCCACTTCATGTGGTGTACGCTTCTCGATATCTAATGTTTCCTCTTCGGTGGCATTCGACGCCTTCCACTAAGCAGTTACGTCCAGTAGGAACCCTGCACACATTCTCTCATCTTCGCTATGCAACAGTTCGACGAGAATGTCAGCAACTTTGTGCGTGTGCACAACGCCCGACGACGTACTCATTTCATTCCGTAAGTGGAAGTACGACTGGTAAGTCATTTAAACAATTTACAGAGTGATTTTGTGATGATGTTACAAGCTTTCAGGGATCATCATTGTGTGTATATTTTATGGAAAGCAGTAACTAGTACCAGTACACGGGTCAACTGAGAAATGGGATACAACTCGTCGTCTTTCAACAATGACGTCATATTTCTATTACAGATACTAGTCGCTTATTTTTGAGCCGTAGATAATAAATCGGTTATTTTCTGTGGTAAAGCGTCACAATCGAAAATAAAAATAAATAAATTGGTTATAAAGTGATAGATATTGTGTATGCTTTTTGTAGCTTGTGGTAATTTTAAATGATCTGTGTACACATTTTGAATTATACCTTTGTCTGATAGAGCGTAGTTCCAATTGCAACCGTTCCTCTGCAGTTGATTCGTATCCTGTTCTATGTAGGTAAACTGCAGAATAGGATACTAGCACTGGCAAAGCAAGAAAAGCGGCATACAGAACATTGGCATCTTGTATCCCACCGGGAACTACGAAGGTTGTATCTTATTCTTCAGTTGACCTCTAGAGGTCAACTAACGTACAGAATACCAATTTTAAGTTTATCACTTTTTTCGCCTTCGCTAGTACTAGTATCCTATTCTTCAGATGACTTACATTGGTGAACTGAAGCACTGGATATAAATTTTACGTTTATCGCGTTTTTGGTCTTCGCTAGTACTAGTTAGTATCCTACGATTCAGTTGACGTACGAAAAATGTGTATTCTGTACTTCAGTTCAGCAATAAAAGTCAACTGAAGTACTATGTTTCGTCTGTCGCTCTCTTTTTTTGCTTTCGCTAGCTCTATCCTTCAGTTAACCTGGTGTACAGGACACAAATTTTACGTTTGATTTTACTTTTGTCGCTTTTTTCGCCTTAGTATCCTATTCTTCAGCTGATACTAAAACTAGTGAAGTGAAAAAAACGGCATATGTAAAATTTGTATCTATACCTCAGTTGGTAGTAGGTACAGGATATAATCTATATATGTCAAACAGGTTTTTTTTTCGCTAGCACTACTATCGTATCCTTCATTTGCCCTATATAGATCAACTGAGGAATAGGATACTAGGACTTTCTACTGCGAAAGAAGCGATATGTTGAAAATTACGTTCGAAATATGGATATACTTGGTGTATGTTCACTACTCGTTTTCTCTCTACTACATTCCTTTGTTTCTCAACAGTCACCTACGTCTTTGCAATGCATCGTCTGTAGTAACTTGTGACTTCTTTTTTCAAAGCCGATGGGTCGTATTTCATTCTCCACAACGCCCGTCGACGCACTTCATTCCGTTAACGGAAATACAACTGGTAAGTCATTTGTATAATATACAGGGTGATTTTGTGATGATGTTGCAAACTTTCGTGGATGAGCGTCCTGTGTATCTACTATGGAAGACAGTAAGTAGTACCAGTTTGAATGAAGCTACGTCCCGGTGAGATATATTAATTAAGTACACTAACAAGCCTACAACCTGCCAGAACTGGTTTACTTGCACGCGTAACCATTTCTTACTGGCAGTTACATTTCTTTTGAGGGTGTGTTTACTCGCAGTGACCGCAAACTGCTGAAGTTGGGCGGCAAGAAAAACTCGTGTGTGCGCATTACCGAATTATTCATGTTTATGTTAAAAATGGTTGGTAGTATTTAAATATATTATTGGATTTTGCTGAAGCGTGTCGAATATTTTTTGTTACAACCCTACAGTTGGTAGTATATTGTACAGAAATAACGTATCTAATAAAAAAATGGTTCAAGTGGCTCTGAGCACTATGGGATTTAACATCTGAGGTCATCAGTCCCCTAGAACTTAGAACTACTTAGACCTAACTAACCTAAGCACATCACACGCATCCATGCCCGAGGCAGGCTTCGAACCTGCGACCGTAGCGGTCACGCGGTTCCAGACTGTAGCGCCTATAACCGCTCGGCCACTACGGCCGGTGTATCTAATGACTTAAAATTCATGTCCATATTTTTTTTCCTCTTATGTCGTTCTGATTATTTAAATTACCAATCCGAATTGTGAATTACATATGATATACTCTGACGCAAAAGAATCTCAACACCGCGGAGGCGTTGTGAGACACAAATGATGGTTGGTACGCGTGTTTCTGTATCTAAAAGATGATGTCTGTTCAGATTTCACGCGTTAGTTACCTTTGAAATCGTAAGTGGTGAGTTGATATTAGTGAAAAATGCCTTTTAGGCGACTAAGAAGCCATTAAGAACAGCTCAATGAGTATGAACGAGGTCGTGTAATAGGGCTACGAGGATCTGAATGTTTCTTCTACGATACTGCAGAGAGAATTAGAGGAATGTAGCTATCGCTCTGGCGGATCGTACTGCATCCACAGCAGTAATTTGAGCAGCAGTTGCCACCACAATGACACAACGAACTGTTACAAATCGGTAACTTCAAGGACAGCACCGAGCCAAACGCCTTGTAGCGCCGTAAACCACCGCCATTAGCGACTTTAGTGGTGTCAAGCGAGAGCTCATTGGAGGACATGGCGGAGGTCTGTTGCGTTTCCTGATTAAAGCTGGTTGTACCTCGGTGCCAGTGATGGCGTGTGTTGGTTAGAAGGTTAGGGCCTGCAACTAAACTGTCTGTGTGCTAGACGCACTGGACCTACACCTGGGGTTACGATCTAGGATACGATTCTGGTGATACGACCTGTTGTGCTACCATTCATGAACCGCATTCGCAGCAGGATAATGCTCCCCCCTCCCCCCCCCCCCCCCCACATACCGGTGCTGTAACCCAATATGCTCTACAGAGTGTCGACATGTTGCCTTGGCCTCCTCGATCACCAGATCTGTTTCCAATCGAGCACATATGGGGCGTTATCGGACGACAACTCGAGCGACATCCACAAACAGCATGAATCGTCCCTGTATGGACTGACCGAGTGCAATAGGGCATGGAACTTCATCCCGCAAAACTAACATCCGGCACCTTTACAACACAATGCATGTACGTTTGCACCGGTTATTTATGTACCACCATGTTAACATTTGCATTCGCTTGTATGGTAGAGTATTATGTGATCATCAATGTTAATTACTTATACATTATTTGCTGGTGTTACGATTTTTTTCCCGTTCGTCTATATATACAGGGTGTTACAAAAAGGTACGGTCAAACTTTCAGGTAACATTCCTAACACAAATAAAGGAAAGATGTTATGTGGACATGTGTCCGGAAACGCTTAATTTCCATGTTAGAGCTCATTTTAGTTTCGTCAGTATGTACTGTACTTCCTCGATTCACCGCCAGTTGGCCCAATTGAAGGAAGGTAATGTTGGAAGGTAATGTTGGCTTCGGTGCTTGTGTTGACATGCGACTCATTGCTCTGCAGTACTTGCATCAAGCACATCAGTACGTAGCATAAACAGGTTAGTGTTCATCCCGAACGTGGTTTTGCAGTCAGTGCAATGTTTACAAATGCGGAGTTGGCAGATGCCCATTTGATGTATGGATTAGCACGGGCAATAGCCGTGGCGCGGTACGTTTGTATCGAGACAGATTTCCAGAACGAAGGTGTCCCGACAGGAAGACGTTCGAAGCAATTGATCGGCGTCTTAGGGAGCACGGAACATTCCAGCCTATGACTTGCGACTGGGGAAGACCTAGAACGACGAGGACACCTGCAATGGACGATAACCCTAATGTCAGCGTCAGAGAAGTTGCTGCTGTACAAGGTAACGTTGACCACGTCACTGTATGGAGAGTGCTACGGGAGAACCAGTTGTTTCCGTACCATGTACAGCGTGTGCAGGCACTAACAGCAGCTGATTGGCCTCCACGGGTACACTTCTGTGAATGGTTCATCCAACAATGTGTCAATCCTCATTTCAGTGCAAATGTTCCCTTTACGGATGAGGCTTCATTCCAACGTGATCAAATTGTAAATTTTCACAGTCAACATGTGTGGGCTGACGAGAATCCGCACGCAATAGTGCAATCACGTCATCAACACAGATTTTCTGTGAACGTTTGGGCAGGCACTGTTGTACTTCCACCTACGCTCAATAGAGCACGTTATCATAATTTCATACGGGATACTATACCTGTGCTGCTAGAGCATGTGCCTTTACAAGTACGACACAACATGTGGTTGATGCACGATGGACCTCCTGCACATTTCAGTCGAAGTGTTCGTACGCTTCTCAACAACAGATTCGGTGACCGACGGATTGGTAGAGGCGGACCAATTCCATGGCCTCCACGCTCTCCTGACCTCAACCCTCTTGACTTTCATTTATGGAGGCATTTGAAAGATCTTGTCTACGCAACCCCGGTACCAAACGTAGAGACTCTTCGTGCTCGTATTGTGGACGGCTGTGATACAATACGCCATTCTCCAGGGCAGCATCAGCGCATCAGGGATTCCATGCGACGGAGGGTGGATGCATGTATCCTCGCTAACGGAGGACATTTTGAACATTTCCTGTAACAAAGTGTTTGAAGTCACGCTGGTACGTTCTGTTGCTGTGTGTTTCCATTCCATGATTAATGTGATTTGAAGAGAAGTAATAAAATGAGCTCTAACATGGAAAGTAAGCGTTTCCGGACACATGTCTACACAACATATTTTCCTTCTTTGTGTGTGAGGAATGTTTCCTGAAAGTTTGGCCGTACCTTTTTGTAACACCCTGTATACGGTTTCTGGCCTGAGCCGGCCGTTGTGGCCGAGCGGTTCTAGGCGCTTCAGTCCGGAACCGCGCTGCTGCTACGGTCGCAGGTTCGAATCCTGCCTTGGGCATGGACGTGTTTGATGTCCTTAGGTTAGTTAGGTTAAAGGAGTTCTAAGTCTAGGGCACTGATGACCTTAGACGTCAAGTCCCACAGTGCTTAGAGCCATTTGAACCATTTTTCTGGCCTGAGCTCCTCTGATTCATTTACTGATACTGTCATGAACGCGATGAATCATGACTAGTGGAGCTACATTAGTTGCTGAGGCAGTGAAGCTGTTAGGAGGTGACGGGGGCGATTACGGCAGCTTCCTGAGACGTCACTTCCAGCGTGCACACACAGAGCGGCCGCGTTATTTTTAAACGCTGACGGCGGGACGCCTTCGTCAGCTGTCGGTGTCCGCTGCGCACACACGCCGACTCTGCGCCGTGGCGGGCGGACGCGACGCGTTTAGCAACACGCGGGCAGCCGTGACGACAGCAGCCGAGATAACGACGGCGCGCCGAAACGAGCCAATCAGCGAGCGGCTGGCGGTGACGCGGCCGCGGGAAGAACCGCCGCTTCAGCAGCCGCCAGCCGCCTGTATTGACAGCTGAGCCATCAAGCATCGCCTGCGCTACGGCGGGCAATAAACCCGACAGCGTGTAACGAGCTGCACACGACTCACGCACACACACACACACACACACACAATCAGTCCTCTGCCTACCCAGATTACACGATGCTTGTATATTAGACACAATTACGCTAAGAACTACTCTAAAAATAACTTCATATAGAAGCTGGTCTCACTTTCGTCCAAATATTCGGATCGCCTTATGGCCTACTACCACATATACAAAGTAGATCCTCACATTTTCCGCAATCGAACAAGGACTCACAGTGGTTAAGATATTGAAGTCGCCTTTATGAAAAGTGGAGTTCAGATCCTCGTCCAGCTTTCCTAATACAAGTTTACGGTGGTTTCCTTAAATTGATCAGAAGGAATGCTGAGATGATTGCTTTGTAAAGGACAGGCCCGATTTCTTTCTTCATGCGTGCTCCATCTCCATAGATCTCATCATTAATGGGACACTAAACTCAATCGTTTCTTTTTTTCCACATTCTTCCCACTCTCAACCCCAACTCAAAGATGTGTCTTACCTATTATCACTACGTAGCCCATGACTGTGCACACCTTTGCAAGCGCGCGGAGTGGCCGCGTGGTTTGAGGCGCCATGCCACGGATTGCGCGGCCCCTCCCGCCGGAAGTTCGATTCCTCCCTGGGACATGGGTGTGAGTGTTGTTCTTAGCATAGGTTAGTTTAAGTTGTGTGTACGCCTAAGGACCGATGACCTCAGCAGTTTGGTCCCTCAGGAACTCAGGAATTCACACACATTTGAACATTCACACTCATTCAAACCATCGTAACATCTGCTTGCTGTACAGCTCGGAGGCTCGGCATTTCGGAAACTGCACAAATTGTCGGGCGTTCGAGGCGTGCTACGGTACGTGTCTTCAAAACGTGGCGAAACCAAGGTGAAACCACGTCCAGACGTCGTGGGGGATGGACAGCCACCCCTCACTACAAATGTCGGACGTCGTAGGCTGGGCGGACTGGTAAAACAGTCGGCGAACGGCGACGGAACGTACTTCAGACTAATGCTGGGCAGAGTACAAGTGTGTCTGAACACACAGTGTAGTGGACATTCCTAGCGATCGACCTCCGAAGCCGACGACTCATGCATGTGCTAATGTTAACATCATGGCATCGGCAATTATGACTGAAATGGGCACGTGACCATCTTTGGCGCAATGTTAGAGCGTTGCATGGTCTGATGGATCGCGATACCTTCTTCATCATGCCGAGGGGAGGGCGAGAATCCGTCGTCTTCCACGTAAATAGTAGCTACTTGACACCTGTGCTGCGGGACGGAGACTAGTTGGAGGCGGCTCCATTACGCTCTGGGGAACATTTACGTGAGATCTATAGGTCCAATGGAGCTCGTGCAAGGCACCACGACGACCAAGGAGTATCGTACGCTGCTTGTAGACCACGTACACCCCTTCATGACAATCATGTTTCCCGACGGCAGTGGTATTTTTCAACGTGATAATGCACCATGTCACAAGGCCAGGAGTGTGATAGAGGGGCTCGAGGAACATAGTGGCGAGTTCCAATTGATATACTGGCCCCCCAACTAGCCAGATCTTTCCCGACGGCAGTGGCATTTTTCAACAAGATAATGCACCATGACACAAGGCCAGGAGTGTGATAGAGGGGTTAGAGCAACACAATGGCGAGTTCCAATTGATATACTGGCCCCCCAACTAGTCAGATCTTTCCCGACGGCAGTGGCATTTTTCAGCAAGATAATGCACCATGTCGCAAGGTCAAGAGTGTGATAGAGGGGTTCGAGGAACACAATGGCGAGTTCCAGTTGATATACTGGCCCCCCAACTAGCCAGATCTGAACCCGATCGAACACATGTGGGATGTGTGACTTTTGTGTGCAGATGTGGTGCCAACTCCCTCCAACGACCTACCAACGCCTCATTGCTTCCATGCCACGGTGCGTCGCCGCTGTTATCTGCGTCGAAGATAGAAATATCGGCTACTAGGTAGGTGGTCATAATGTTCTGGCTGAGCAGTGTATACCCTACAACAAGAGGTACAGCTGCAATGGCAAACTTAGCAAAATCCCTGCCCAGCCAGAACCTCTGTTTAACACCCTCACGGAACACAACAATCTCACTCTTCTTCCCTTAATTCCTTTCTAATGTTAGGCAATAACTATAGCCGAGTCATCCAATATTGCTGTGCTCATGAGGTCTACCAAAACACTAAATTAGAAAAGTAGTATTTACTTATTTTACTCTTATTATTTGTATTTATTTAGCGCATTGCAAAATCATAGAATTAAGTGACATACCTAAAACAGAAAACTAAGACATAAAACAAACATATTAAACATTAAAGAACTTGTATAAAATAACAGCAAGTTAACATTTAGAGACGTTATTAATGTCACGGTTCATTTAGAGCTCTATGTGCAGGGAAATTAAGCATGCAATAGACGTTTGAGAGACCTTCATAATGTTATGGCTTCCTTCATATCTTCCTGTTGGGCATTCACGAATAATATTGTCTTAAGTTTACTCCATTGCACCGTAACCACAATCTAGGACTGTGCATCATTCCCATTTATAAAAAGGATGTTTTGCAGGGTGCTTTACTCGTTCTGATGCAGTTCAATGGGTTCCAGATTTTCCTAGGTAGCTGCATACTACCAAAGGCTGATTCATTCTGATTTGCCAGGTCTTGTCCATCAGTGTGTCCAACCAACTATCCAGCGCTCTCTAGCTCTCCAGCGCTCTTATAAATCTCAAAGAAGAGGTAGATGGACACATTTTATATAAGACCTGCACCTCCCGCTTTTATTGTGTATCTCATATTGTTACCATTGTTGTCTGTACACAGGGACCTGAAGACAGCGTAATATATCGTCAAAAGTGGTAGCCCACTGAAATAAAAATTTAGAAAATTATGCGGCTGAAAGATGTTTTATTTGACATTCTGTTATTAGGCAAAGTTGTACCAAGTACTATTCTGTCCGTACAGGAAGTTAAGCATTAGTATTTACTTTACTTGATACTGGAATTCTATTTTAGCTCATAGGACGCAAGACAGTTGTAAACTTTAGCAAGTAATACACCAGATGTTTGGCTTGGATGACAGAGGAGGAATATGAATACGTTTTGACAACTGGCTCTCAGTTGCAATTACTATCTGTACATTAAAGCAGAAAGTTAATGATCATTCGAGATAAATTGTTATTAATGGTGGAGCATTACTAACTTGGACATGACGTTGTTTTATCAGCTTAATTATTGGAGAAATACTGTCACTGAATTGGCATTCAAATCTTTATGTCGTTTCTCAGATTACTCGCCGTTTTATCAGAAAGCATTTATTTATGTATAGTAAATAGAGCACACGTAAGACGTGTCGTCCCTGAATCTATAGTAGTTTGTATAGTGGTAGCCAGTCACTTAATATAGCAAACGAATGTTATAGAATTGGTAGCTGCATTTCATTAGTACAGTAACTGTAATTTGGAAAGCAAAGCTGGCTCAACAGTTTGTGTAGGGGGTCAGAAACCAATCTATTAGTGACTGAAGATCAATTGTGAGTAGCTGTGTTACAACAAAGTATGAAAATCCCTGCTAACTGCAAACACATGAAGTTTACGTATTATTACAAACGTGTACATTTCTTATATATTAAGCTCCTCCAACAAGTTTCAAAAATGTTCAAATGTGTGTGAAATCTTAGGGGACTTAACTGCTAAGGTCATCAGTCCCTAAGCTTACACACTACTTAACCTAAATTATCCTAAGGACAAACACACACACCCATGCCCGAGGGAGGGCTCGAACCTCCGCCGGGACCAGCCACACAGTCCATGACTGCAGCGCCAGAGACCGCTCGGCTAATCCCGCGCGGCACCAACAACTGATCTAGATAGTAACTACTCTGATTTGTGACAGTTCTATGCAGTAACTTTGATACTGTACTGATATTTCAGTAAGAATGGCATTTAAGCAAAGCATTTCAGATCATTCCTTGGCAGTTACACTTAGGTGAAAATTTAACTATCCTTTGCAAAAACATTTGTATTACTTCAGAAACAAAGCTCAATGAATAACTGTGAAATTTACTACTCCAAAAAGTTTATTAAACTTTGTTATAGAAAATAATTACTTTTCAGTTCGATAAAATAGGATACTCAGAAACACTGCAGCACTTGAAGAAGGACCTATCCTCGATAATTGTGTAAGTATTAAATATGGGTATTCGACACAAAGATTAAATAAAGTAACAGTGTTATTTGGATGTTGTTGTTGTGGTCTTCAGTCCTGAGACTGGTTTAATGCAGCTCTCCATGGGATTCAAATCGGGAGAGCGAGCAGGCCTTATTTGAATAAGGAACCAAATTACTGGTCCACGCAGTCATGCATTATCAAACAAGGCGGCAAAAGTATCCATGTGTCTTGTGTAACAACCCCTCAAAATTCTCTTCTTAGCATTGGAATTTCGTAGTACAGAGTTAACGAAAGTTTCCCATGAATTATAAGCCGAATTACTTCTACATCTCAGGCCACATTATATGCTTATCTTGCTGCTCTTCTTGCATCGTTCTGCACACAAGGTATGACCGCTTTGCCTGCTAGCCACCGACTAAGTTGTGCCACAAAGCAGATTTGCAGTTCGACCCCCAAAATCCACCTTTTGTATTCCCGCCAAGTGGGTTTCGTTGCAGAGGGGATTCCCTCCACGTTTTACAGGATTACAAACCTAAGTACTCTTTGCATGGACCAGTATTAGAAGTAAAGTTTTAACATATCCATTCTTTTATAGAAGATTATTTTTCAACTAACAGCCATTGATTAATTATATTGATATAAATGGACATAAATAACGAACAAAACATTTACATATGTATTACAGCAAGGAACGTGGTTATACAGATGCCACATTAAGTAAAAGCAGACAAAGAAGTTATATAAGCATAGAGAATATCGATATTGGAGTTACAACGCCTCTCCCTCAATCCCTTGGGTTTGAAATACTGTGTGGCAGCTCGTTACTCAACAGGCAACATATTTTCAAAACAGTTAAAGAAATCATTTTCTCCCACTTTCAACTCTAATTCCATCACTTAGCACACATCTTTAATGAAACCTTTCAATATCACGTTTTAATCTAGCACTTTGCAGGCGGATGCTAACGTGTGTTTGTGGCGGATATAGACTGACCGCTATCACCCTCTTTCGCTCCTTCATAATTTTATTCCTTCAAGTCAGGGGTACTTTCAGTCTGCACTGCTCTACTCTACATAACTGTATTGAAGCAATTACACTGGGTCCATAACTAAAGCGACAAACCACTACTTCCCCGCCACGTACCTAATTCACGTTATAATCACACAGACTGTCAACAATATGTCCGAACGATCGTGTTCTGCACGGAAGAGAGCATTCTGATCAACGAACAACCACGCCATTGATGAAGTCGGGCCACCTATAGAACGAAGTAGTGTTTGCCGGGTAATCCAAATCCATAATCGCTGTGTACACAGTCGTAGATGGTGCAGTGTGGCACAGTAAAGACGCCAACCAGATTCTCTGCGATGGACCAAGGAAGAATGAAAGAAGGACAGTTGATGTAGCCCGATGGCTGAAAGTGAATTGTTCTGTTGTTTATCGGGTATGACGACAGTTCATATAGAGCGGAACCGTATCCCGAAGACCAAAGCAGGGCTGACCACGTGTGACATCAGAAAGAGAGGAGCATTATTTGGATGTAATGGGACGACGGTACCACTTTAGTACTGTACGGCAACTGGCATCTGACCTTGCAGCATCCACTGTACGCGTTGTATCGAGGTAAACGGTGTACAGAAGGATTCTGCAGAGTGGCCTTTATTGCCGGAGACCTGCTGTATGTGTATCTCTGACGCGTCTTCACGGAAGGGAACGTCCATAGAGGAATCGTCAACATGCCATATGGACAGTCGAACAGTGGGCCAATGTTCTTTCCACAAATGAGACCCGATTTGGTCTGGAGAGTGATTCTCGACGGATTCGCATCTGGAGAGAACGTGGAACACAATTTCAGGACCCAAACATTGGAAAGAGACCGATGTCGACGAGATTCCATAATGGTGTGAGCAGGGATTATGTTTAGTACTCGAACAGCTCTTCATGAACTTGTACGGTTGAATCGGTAAGGTTTAACTGCTGTCAGGTATACTGACGAGATCTTGGGATCTCGTGAAGGGTTTGCGCGAGGTGCCGTGGGCCCGGACTTGGAACTGATAAACGTTAATGCACGATAGAGCACGGGTGGTTAATGTTTTCTTGGACACGGAAAATACTGCATTCATGGCGTTGCCTGCTCGCTCTCCCGATTTGAATCCCATAGAGCATGTCTGGGATGCGCTAGGGAGACAGGTTGCATCACGTGAGCATCCACCAACCACTCTCCAAGACTTACGAGCAGTTCTGCAGAAAAAATTGGCGTTATTGCCCTAACATGAGATTAATGACATCATTTACAGCATGCCCCCATCGTTGTCAGGCGTGTGGTGCTGCCAGAAGTGGTCACACCCGATACTGAGCACGTAACTAGTTGTCGGACTGAGTGTCTAAATTCGTTAAGTTGGAAAAAAACGAGGAATATATTTGTCTATCCTTGTACATGTCCCAGTTTTTTTACTTTCTGTATTCATTACATGGTTTCTACTTTACTGTCACTTTTTTATACTGTTTTGTGCAAAAATAAACCAACTCCCCAAGTTTTTCGTTTGCACTTTAATTTTGGACTGCAGTGTATTTATACATTTTTAAATATCCTACAGCAAGCACATTTCTAAAGGGATTCGAAGCTCTTCAAGGGAGAATAGTGTTATCACGCGAAGACTGAAGGCAAAATATAGCTGAACCACCATGTTTCAGAAACATAATAAACCAACTCCCCATGTTTTCTGTTTGCGCTTTAATTTTGGACTGCAGTGTATTTATACATTTTTAAATATCCTATAGCACGCACCTTTTTAAAGGGATTCGAGGCTCTTCAAGTGAGAATAGTGTTATCACGCGAAGACTGAAGGCAAAATATAGCTGTACCACCATGTTTCAGAAACATTGCGTGACAGAGGTAGCAGCTCCGGCTTTCCAACTCAGAGTAACTACAACCTGTTCCTGGAAAACTTTTCCCGTAACCAGTATCAAGAGTCTTATCAATGTAGTCTAATTTTCGAGCACACAGGGATATCGTTTTAAAAAATTATGGGTAGGTTCTCCATTCTGAACGAACACAGATGCTTCACAAGTTTTCACAGTATACAAAAGCATTCTCTCCTTTGTTTACCAACCCTTGAAAAACATATTTCGACAAGTTGAGTTTCTTGCGAGGTTTAAGCATGTCCAGAATTAGTGGTACCCCATCTCTACACAGGGTGAAACATCTAACTTTACACCTCTAACAACTTTCGACTCGTCAAAGCTATTTGTAATTTCTTTTCACCTAGACAAACAGTGATCAGGGACTCATTAAACAAAGACTTACGCGTTTGTCAACTTCAGTCAACACGGAGTAAAGGCTTAAACTTTGATTTTTTCTTTGCTCTATCGCCTTTTTGGGCCCGAATAGGAAATCTATATTTGATAAATGCGGCGAAATAACTCTTTCGAACACCTGGCAAGAAAGTATAGAGTCTCTAGTAAAAATTCGCTAGTTGGCGCTAGTTTCCGTGGAGAGTGGTGTCAACTTCCAGGCGGCGAGTCAGTCAAACAAACGCAACAACAGCTCAAAAATCTCCAAAAGTTTTATTCCATAACATCGTTTCAGATCTATAAAACAATCATATCACTAATTTTGTCACATACAACTGCCACAGCGCAAGAAAAAAATCACAGTTCTGTTTAAAGATCAAAGCTAATGCCTGTACCTTGGTCATTAATGATGATGCCGAAATACGATGGGTGTGATTCATAACGTATGGTCACAATTTCTCTAAATGAAAGAATATTACAAATTTCTCTAACGATCAAAATATTATTTCAGCTGAAATAGTTTATACAGCTCATCCTATACAGATACTTTAAAACGCTGAAGAATCAGTTAAATAGAAGTAATGATTTTTAGTGGAAACTTTATCAGTAACATCAATCTCCTGTTGCTGAGTTAAAGTGATTGCTTTTACAGTGGGAGAAATGCATACTGATCAAAACTTTTATCCTTTATCTAATTTGTGGTTTCGTTTGCTAAGAACTGGGAAGGCTACTACTGCAAGATGTCTTTGGTTATCAAACCGTTAGGACGCGATATTTCCGATATTAATGCACGTTTGATCTTCGGCACTATTCGCCTATCATATAATTTTATTACAAAAATCAAAAACTGGAACTACACTAAATTCTTAGTCTTTCTTCCAATTACTCTTTAGGCAAAATATTGACGCAAGCATGGGTAGAAGTGTGCTCTCACTCAGTTGACAAAACACGAAAAGTAATAGTAATAACAATATAGTGGTATAAACATCTAATACTCATGGAAGTGAAAAATTAGATGACAAAACACGGAAATTAGTAGTAATAACAGTATAGTAGTATACATTATTTATGCAAGTGAAGCAGCAATGCATTTTTCTGAAATTACTGTCTTCCAAATCTCATAATCTATTGCTGCTCTCTTTCATCATAGTGTACCTGATGCGAATAAGTGACTGCGAGAAATCAGTTAATTTAGTTAATATAAGGAACTTTTCATTAGAAAACCTCAACAAGAGTTCGAACTGTAAAGTAATGCTAATGCTACTGATGAACCACCTGACATAATGAAATTAAATTAATTTGCTTTGCTCAACTTTAAAAGATTGTCTGATGTACGAAAGATTACAGCCTTCTAGCTGACTGAAGATTTTGAATTAATTCTTCGTTTAAAAATGCGTTCACTGGCTGTTAAAACTTCCGTTTTAAACCTAATAGGTTGAGCATTGTGCAACTTGCTAGTCCCTGAGATGTTTAGCACCATTGACTCCGCAGGAGTACCGAACCGCAAAAACATATCCCACATGCATCTATACTGGTCGTCTGCTCGCTGAAGCTGCAAAACGTCTGCTTCTTGCTGGACCGGGAAAGATGACAGTCAACCGCAATGGCGCACTGTTTCTTGCTGTATTAAATTTAATTACTTGTTAAAAAAATCAGTTCACGATAAATTATTGATGTAAAAGGTGATACTGAGTCTCCTACGAGCATATTTAAGTTCCCTGCAATCACGTGAAACGTCAAGAAGGGATTTATAGGCTTAAATGTTAAGTTAAAAACTGTATACCTGTACAAATGTACGCACACTTGAAGTTTATTATTCCGGAGCGTGCACGATTATTCAAGATTTCCACTAGTAACAGTAAATCTCGCGAATGAGCCTTAGCACGATTATTCAAGGTTTCCACTAGCAACAGAAGATCTCGCGAATGAGCCTTACAGTTTATAAAGTTGGTCTGCTGTTACCGTGTCCATAATGGTTAAACGTTTGCGTTTTCCGTTCTCCTACAGCCCAGTTCTGATGGTCACAGTTTATAGGCACCGTTCAATTCAGCTATATCAAAATGCACACTTTTCACCTGGTGCTTCTACTAACTGGTTTTCTTCGTCTCACACAAGCCCAGTTCCGCAATCTAAATCAGCAATGTTGGACTCCTTTAATAAGGAAACAATTCAGCATTTGAATAACGATGCATCACAGTGACTCGCATGTACGCAGTCTCTTCCCAGCTCTTCTCTTTCATGTGTTTCAATATAGTTCCCGGTTCGTATTAAGTCTTGACTTCAGAGTCACCTCCTAGCGAATGCTGCGACCCTCACGCGGACTGCCTCTGGTTCCAGCCTAGTGCAGTCAATAGTTCCCGCTCAGCTGTCAAATACATTGCGTGATCAGGAGCATCTGTTTTTAAAAGTACTGCCATACAGTCGCAATTGGCTGCTACCTCACTACAACCCCCATCTACTACACCATGCACCTAATGGCTGACGTCACAAGTAACACCAAACAGTATCAACTAACACATTTCATGCTCCACGAACATTCTTACACCTAGTCACAAAATTTCATGGGAAAACTTGTCGGGCTGTAGGCCTGCTATCTTATGTGATAGCATGTTTCCAGACCTAATCACTAGACTACAACGTACTTAAATATCTGAGTGTAAACCAAAAACTAAGTGCACTTCTGTAAACAGTAGCATCCTTTCTACGGCCCGTCATGTGTTGGGAGCTCCATGACATACTTGTTGTGAAGTACAAGCTTCTTTTGTCGAACTACAACTGCCACACGCAGCCTGAAGCGTATCTCAAGCAAATGACAATACATCTTTGTGTTGTTTGAAACATCCCCTTCCTCATAATATTAATAAACTACAGGAATACTCATTTATATACGACAAAGATGTTACTGTAAGCTTTCTACCTATAGCTCTAGAGAGAAAAAGTCCCAAATTTAAGTACACAAAAATAAGTACCCCCAGGTACAGGCTTCTCGTTTCGGTAGCAACAACTAGTGCCATTCAAATACACGAGGCCCATTAAATTGCAATAATTGCATGAAGATAAAGCTTTGCCATCCAAAATGAAATCAAGATATGGTGTAAATAACGTTCAGAAAATGTAGATGTATATCATCGGTATCTTGAACACGTATCGCTAAGACAAACTAATTAGCCATTTTAAATCCAGAGAAATGATAACACCCTCTTCATTAACTGCAAATTTAACTCAATAAATGATAAAAACATTAAATGAAACTTCACTGAAATTTAATCAACACCTAACGAATAAAATCCCATAGAACAGTACGTCTACGAACAAACAAACCAACACCAACATCCTATGCTACTCACATGTCAAAACTTCAATCTTCCTCACATTGGTCAATATCAGCTGACTACCTATCTGTTGCTAGCTGATCCACAGGAACCAAAACTTTTGGTGAGTAACCAATACAAAATCATCACCACTTCAAACTCAACTACAGCTAACATGCTTTGCAAAAACAGATGAACAAATGTAAATTTTTCATACTTTCTACTCCAACACTTTAATGTTATCACAGCTGTTGCAGTCCACTGAACAACAAAACTAACTCTCAGCTACGTGTTAGTAACAATTTACTTTCCACATACGAGACGGAATTGCACATAAATAACAGGATACATACAGTAAATTTAGCCCTTCCAAAATTCTTAAATCTGACAACAACCCACAATAAATGTCCCCCTAAAAATATACTAAACGTAACTTGTACTCGCACCTACATTAAAATGACCCCAAAAATATTAACCTAAGCACAAGGAAATTATTCACTTAACATTTGCAACTGAAATTACACTGACGCTATGCATTCCTGCTTGCATGTTCATACATTACCTCAGTAACAACTTGCATTTATATAGACATAAATAATAATGTTCAAACACTAAAATAAATTAACAGTTTATCATACAGACAAATACATATTACTGATCACTTTCCACTACTCCTTCCTTTACTGTCACCTTTGCTTTCATCACTTACACACAATTCCTGCTTAAGTCATTGCTACTCACGGACATCTGCTGTTCACCGTCAACAAACTAGAAAGTTTGAATCTCATCATTCTCCTCGCTATTTGCAGTATTATCAACGTTATCATTAACCTCATTAGCATCACCAATACTACTTTCTATATAATCTTTCCCCATCATATATGTGTTCTCCGCTCAGAAATTTTTAATTTATATTCTCACATATTTCATTACCAACACTCAACTGCTGATCATCATTAATAAACAAGTGTGCCTGGACAACCTCTTCATTCACACCTGTAGCCTTCAGCGTATCCTTCACAACGTCTACTACTATATTAAAACATAATCTTTAGCTAGATCCTGTACAACAGAAAGATCATCATCTTAGCCGGTCGCTGTGGCCGAGCGGTTCTAGGCGCTTCAGTCCGGAACCACGCTGCTCCTACGGTGTCAGGTTCGAATCCTGCCTCGGGCATGGATGTGTGTGCTGCCCTTAGGTTAGTTAGGTTTAAGTTCAAAAATGGTTCAAATGGCTCTAAGCACTATGGGACTTAACACCGGAAGTCATCAGTCTCCTAGACTTAGAACTACTTAAACCCAACTAGCCTAAGGATATCACAGACATCCCTGCCCGAGGCAGGATTCGAACCTGCGACCGTAGCAGCAGCGCCGTTCCGGACTGAAGCGCCTAGAACCGCTCGGCCACAGCGGCCGCTAGGTTTAAGTAGTTCTAAGTCTAGGGGACTGATGACCTCAGATGTTAAGTGCCATAGTGCTTAGAGCCATTTTCTTGATCATCATCTAAAACACGTGATACAGGCTCCATTGCTTGCACTCAATTTTCAATGTGGATATCTCAGTTAAAACCTCCAGTGACCTTTTGAAATGCACTAACTTTCTCAGCTCCTCCTGGCAAAACTCTCTCGTAGTGAATCTGCCTGTCCTATACATTATTTCTTAAGAAACTCATTTTGCAGGCTAATTTGTTTTGCCTGGCTCTGATATCAATTTAAACACAGTTACTGAAACATATTATAAGAGGCAAACTCGTAAGAATTTTGATTTGCCCATATCTGAGCAGAACCCTCTAGCAATCTTTTCACAGATTTAATTTTACTCTCATTCATTATCATTCACACACTGCACAGAAAACCTTTGCATGCAAAAAGCAAATTCACATCATGACATATGCTTCCACCAGAGAAGATTTTAGTGTTGAGCACCTGCTTCACTGGGCACCCCATATTTCCAGAAACATTGCTTAGCTGTAAATTCATTATTGTGTTAGTTATTTTACTGAAGTCACCGTTATTCTTCACAGTTATAGCAACCACATTTTCCATCTCCTTCCTTAAACTGACAGCAGTTGTTGTTAATTCACTTCTCGGCACAGATTTTGTTCCCTCATTACTAGCCACTATCTTTTGATCTACCTCTATCAGAGCCTGCATTGTCTCACCATTGTAGACTCACACTTCTGCCTGCCTGAACCAGTCTCCTCCCCTAATTCTGCTCAACATTTTCAATCCTAGTACATAACTTCCGTTCTGCCTTGTCAAACTTCAAGACTAAATCCTCAAATTTATTGTCTAATCCTCCAACTTCATTTTTCAAATCATCTTTCAAAGTAACTACAGTAATGTCTGTTTTACTATCCAGTTTACTCAGTTGGACGTTCACTGAACTAAGCATTGTGGTCAAGAAAATCTCTTCTACTTTCACTCCACCTCTCTCGACTCGTAGGCTTTCTTGCACTAGACGTGGAGGCACAATCACTAGTTGATGTTTTGATCCCTTGCTCCAGTGCTGTGTTTGACAAGAGAGCTTAACTTGGAGCTGAGGCTAAGCCTTTGCTGTAAACGGTTCTGATGTGATGCAGCGTGGTGTGGTTTGTGGACCAGCTATTGACTGTTCTCCACGTGTCACTGCTGCAGGCTGGTGATGCGATGAGGTGTAATATGTGTGGAACAATTGTGTACTGGTATCAAATGTAGGCCTTAATTTTAGGAAGAAATTTCTGAGAATATACGTTTGGAGCACGGCATTGTGTGGTAGTGAAACAATGTAGGGGAAACCGGAAAAGAAGAGAATCAAAGCATTGGAGATGTGGTGCTACAGAAGAATGTTGAAAATTTGGTGGATTGATAATGCAAGGAATGTGGAAGTTCTCCGCAAAACCGACATGGAAAGGAATATGTGGGAAACATTGACAAGAAGAAGGGACAGGATTATAGGACATCTGTTAAGGTTTCACGGAATAACCTTTGTGGTTCTAGAGGGAGCTGTAGAGGGTAAAAACTGTGGAGGAAGACAGAGAGAGGAATATATACAAGAAACAACTGAGGGCAGAGGATGCAAGTGCTGCTCTGAGATGAAGAGGTTGACGTAGGGATTCAGGGCGGACCGCATCAAACCAGTCAGAAGACATGAGTAAAAAAAAAAAAAAAAAAAAAGGAAAAGAAAGCTACCACTGTACAACTACACTAATGTTGAGAACTGCTGGAAACAATATCTAGGAGTGTCTATCCATAGCGACCTTGAGTGGAATGACAACACAAAAAAGTAGTAGGAAAAGCATATGCCCGACTAAGATTTATAGGATGAATTTTAAGGAAATGTAACTCATCCACGAAGGAAGTGGATTACAAGGCATTTGATCCATTTGTTCGACCGATTCTTGTGTATTGTTCGTCAGCATGGCATCCTTACCATGTAAGGCTGATAGAATAGATACAGAAGATTAAACTAACAGAGGTGCGTTTCGTCACGGGATCATTTAGTCGGCGCAAGCGTTACCTAGATGCCAACAAACTCCATTGGCAGATGTTACAAGAGATGTGTCGTTCATCAGGGAGAGGTTTACTATTGAAATTTTGAGCACTTTCTGAAAGAGCCGGGCTACATATTACTTCCTCCCACACACATCTCGCGTAATTCTTCCGACGAAAAAATTCGAGACATTAGAGCCAACACAGAGGCTCACCGGCACTCATTCTGCCTACGTGTCATTCGCGCGTGGAGCAGGGTAGCAGTGGAGGGGGGATCAGTTAGTGGTCTGAGAAATATCCTCCGCCACACACCATTAGGTGGCTTGCGGAGTATGACGTAGTTGTAGGTTGAGTTGAAGCAGCATGTAATGACTGCACCAGCGTCTGCCAGCCAAGCTGATTTCGATTCTTTGTGAAGTGGGTTTTGAGAAATTGATTCTGCCCGGTGTTTCCACGGAATCAGTCGGCCGGAGTGGCCGTGCGGTTCTAGGCGCAACAGTCTGAAGCCGAGCGACCGCTACGGTCGCAGGTTCGCATCCTGACTCGGGCATGGATGTGTGTGATGTCCTTAGGTTAGTTAGGTTTAGTTAGTTATAAGTTCTAGGCGACTGATGACCTCAGAAGTTAAGACGCATAGTGCTCAGAGCCATTTGAACCATTTTGAGCCATCCACGGAATCTGCGTACCCCCCACCCCCACACCAAAAGAAAATCACCAGGATATTTCACAGGCATTGTTCATACTGCATTCTCACGATAAGTAAAGCTTTGTTACTGCAGAACCTCGCTAATCCAGCCCCTACGGGATCGAGAGCATCGTCAGAACGCAAAAATGGTCGAATTACTAGAGGAACACTTTTATTGAACCATCACATTTCAATAGAGTGCAATAAAACTTTAATTTTCAACTGGAAACGCGGTCTGAAATATTGTTCCATGTTAAAACATTAACAACACAAAAAAGGTCGACATACTTGAAAATCTAATACGAAGATGTAATGTAATTTATATCTGTACTGTAAAATACGTCTGTATCGTACGGAAAGTTATTGCTACCGCGGGCGAAAGTTTAACAGCTGTACAATACCTTATTACAGTACTGTTGTAACACTCAACTGATTTGCAGTTAACTGTTTAAAACGGTAAAAAATGTCCTATTCTTAAGCAGGTCAAAAAAAATCTGTAGTGAACTTTTGCTTAGCAACCAACAACATTGATTTTGCAGAGATGTTCCGCCATTACCTATCCACAAAACGTCTTTTGAGCAGATGTAGAGTTTTGAAAGGCTATATCAAAGGCGTATTTACCATCTATATGTGATACTCGAACTGTACTTTCATTGTCTTTGTTACGGCGTAAGGTCAGCGCGGGCACGCCAGTCGGGAACGACAGGGTAGAGAGGCTGCGAGAACAAGTCAGCCGATCACTCACTTACCGACCTCCCTTCGAGGTCGACAACGCGACAGCAGGTGCCCCTACATGAAGAGGACATACGCACCGCGCCCGACTGATAACGGCCCACTTGGATAGCAGTTTCAATGTTAGGCACTTGGATATCAGCGTCAACGTTAGGACTTCGATAGTAGTTCAGGAAAGACTTTTGTCAGTTAGAGACCAGCAATCACTGCAAAGACTGATTATTTCGTATGTCGCCCTTTGCTTGCGACACAGCTGTGTAATTGCCGAAGTTAAGTATTGTAATTATCGTTTTGTAATAAAACTCGTTAATATGAGTTGTTTGCTTGTTTGTCTATCGAACAGAGTAGGCAGGACTCCTAGACACAACAGTCTTCGTTGCTGTCATCATCTTTCTCGTTTTCATCTGATCTTTGACTTACGGCGTGAATGATTTGATCGTCAGTTAATTCTTCTTCCATTGTGAATTCAGCGTCAGCTGTACTGACCCACTCACTCATGTCACTGGGTTTAATGTATGGTTGTAATGTTTCCAAATGGCACAAAATCGCTGGAGTGTCTGTGTCTTGACTTTCGTCGCCTGTTGCATGGTCTGTTTCATCTTTCTTCTCTCCAGTTGTCTCTTTTCATGTTTCGTCGTTCATTTCATTCACTTTTTGCCACAGTCTGCGTCACCATTTTTCAAGCGTTGATGCCGGCATTTCTTCCCAAACTCTGGCAACTGTGTAAGTCATATCGTTTATATTTATTGATTTCATCGCTTGAAACAAGATACTGCCTTCTTGTGTCCTCCGCAAAATTGATCAAATTAATTTTTCACAACATTGCCTTTTCAACCACTTACCGACCCTCTGGACCAACGGCTGGATTAGACATGTTACGTTAGAAGGAAGAAATAAAGTTTTATTTCTCCTTTTAAAGTTCATCTTTAATGAATGAGATGTTGCATTGTCTAATATCAATATGGTATCTTTAGGAAGTGTTTTTCCCTTTTAGGTACCGTATTTTGTAATGGCAGGGACTAATTGGTCATAAAACTATTCCTTAAAAAGGCTGGCCTGCATCCATGTTGACTTTTGGTTACGATAACGTAGATATGGTGATAAGATATTAATGTTTTTGAATTCAATGTTTTTTTTTTTTGCCTTTCTGATTAAGAACAGTGGCATCTAGTGGCTGCAATTAGCGGTACTACAGATAGCAATAGTAATTCTATCTTTGGGAAGATTTGTATCCTTTGCAGAGCGATTCTGTGTAGCAAGAATTCTTGTAGGGAGCCTTTTGTAGTTCAAGCCAGAATCATCAATGTTATACAACTGATCAGGGGTCAGGTTAAGCTCTCCAAGTTTTCAAATTTCGGAACAAATTCATTGACAGCTGTTTCGAGAGCAGAGAGCTTCCCACTCGAAATAAATATATTTAGAATGCAATATCGTTTTTCTCCACACATGTATGCTTGTTAGGTATAGTACAGGACAAGGAACCAAAGTTTTTGTAGATACAGGTGTGCATGTATCAGTCATTAGTATGGATTTCTTAGATAGGAAGAGAATTAAGTCTTCACTGTACAGATTACTTGGGGTAGGTGACAATGAAATGAAGCCATTAAGGACAAAATCGCTCGATTTTAGCTGTAGAGTTAAGAGCTTTCGTCAGAACGTGGAAGTGTTGCCACATGTTGGTGAAGGTCACTATGCCTAAAATCGATCTTTCGGGGTATACGAATGAACTCTGTGGAACTTTGTTTCAGCTGGGAACAACAACTGCGAGCGAGGCAGTGTCGCAAGGTACATCGATTATGAAGGTGTTGCCAACTGGTCTGCAAACATGTAAACTAAAGATTGTTCACGTGATTACGTATCACCAGATACAGGGAAATTGGGTTGGATTCCTGTAGACGCCAATGTGCCACGAGAAGTACTGAGTGTGTCAGAACCAATGCAAAGTAACTAAGAGTTGGATAAAATGCGTTTTTTGTGCGCAGAAGTGCGGTTCACATTAACAATGCGAATTCCTGTTAGCCTGTATAATTTTGGCATGGGTGGTTTGGCAAAGGCCTTAATGATTACCAGTTATGTTCTGGACAAAGAGGACATTGTCAGGTCATGTGGTGACCAGAGACACAAGCAAACGATTAGTGCATTTACATGATGTAAAAAAAAAAAAATGAATCACTTGCAAGGAAGTAATCGACAACTGATGGAAGCTTTATCGCTACGATTTCTGAATTTGTTTCATACAAATGGTTCATTACCAGCGATACCTGTCACACAACATCATAGACCCACAGGTCACCATGCTCCAATTTATAAGAAGTTACACCATGTATCAAAGCACCTGCTACCACTGATGGAGTAATTCGTTGATCAATAAAAGACAGAAGGAAAAACATAATGATAGTCCATTAAGTGGAAATGTCGTCATTGTTCTAAAGAAATAACCGGATGGTACTTGAAACTACAGGTTCGGTTGCAATTACCAGTACTTGAAGATAAAAACCGTTACTGATGCATATCCCCAATATTACTGAGACACTAGATAATATTTTTCAACAGTGGATTTAAGTAGAGGATATCACCAGACAGAAGTAGTTCCAGAAGATAGGCCAAAAACTTCACAACACCATCAGGTCATTATCATTACCACAGAATGCCTTTTGGATTCAAAAAACGCACGAGCTATATATTTCAGAGATTGAAAAAGATTGTGTGCTTCATGAATTAAAATCCAATAAATGTATTGTACACTTGGATGATACCACTGTAATTTCGAAAGATACGGAAGAACACACAAAACGTTTATATAAAGTACTGAACAGGCTATGAACAACATGTCTGACACTCAGCGCATATAAATGCCATTTTACAGAGACGGAAGTTAACTACCTTGGGCATTGCAGTTAGTGGAGATGGTGTAAAAATCGATCCCCACATAACATTGGCAGTCAGTGACTTTGCAACACCACAAACAACCATCAAGTTTCAGTCGTTCATGAACTTATGCATTTATTTCAGAAAATTCGTCAAGGTTTTTGAAAAAATTGCTGAACCACAAAACAGGTCATTCGGAAAAGAGTAAAATTTGAATGAATGACAGAATGCCAAACTGCGTTTGAGGCATTGAAAAAATATTGATTTCAGTTATAGTACTGATATTTTCAGAGTTTGGAAAAGAATTTGTCCTTTCTTGTGACACTAGCAATAGTGTAGTCAGGTGTAATGTCAGTCAAAGCTTAGATGGTAAAGAATATTCAGGGACTTATGCATCTAGACAACTGGATGAAATTACTCCATGACAGAAAATAATATGCTATCAGTTATTTATGGCATTACTTACGCCCTCTGTTATTTGTGTGGTCAAAATTTAAAGTAGTAACAGACCACACATCACTAAAATGGTTGGTGGGATTTAAGGACGCTTCTAATAGATTGTGTGAAATGTTACGGGACTTTACTGCTAGGGTCATCAGTCCCTAAGCATACACACTATTTAACCTAAATTATCCTAAAGACAAACACACACACACATGCCCGAGGGAGGACTCGAACCTACGCCGGGACTAGCCGCACAGTCCACGACTGCAGCACCTGAGACCGCTCGGCTAATCCCGCGCGGCTCTTCTAATAGATTGACAGTATGGACAATCAAATTGAGTTAGTTTTTTTATGAAATTGTCCATAAACTAAGGACGAAGTATTCAAATAGAGGTACGTCAAGCAGAAAAATGCAAGTACTGCAAACACTACGTAAGGGTGTGGCTCAATGCAGAAGAGATAGCAGCTGACGTAGATTGTCAGGCATTCAGACAACAGTCACACTTCGTGATTCATGATGCTTGCTCTGCAGTTCGACAAAGTGTGGACCACGTGTGGTGGTTCTGGTAGCATTCTGGTACAAAGCTTTGCAACAAGTGCATGAACACCTGTCAGCAGGTCGAAGTGGTGGCCACAAAAATACAGATACAAGAATTGTTGAAAAATGCTGGTGGAAAACTGGGACACATGACGCGAAGCACTATGTAAAAAACTGTGTACCTTGTGCACAGAGAGCTGATCTTACTTATTCGGAAGTCCCACTGCAAAGATTTCCATAAGCAAGCAGATCATTTGAAATGATTGAGATGGGTATTTTAGGACTGTTTAATAGAGTCCCTGTAGGAAATAAGTATACAGAACAATAATGGATCAGTCTTCTCATTACAATGAAATGATGGCAGTTCCAGACCAACAAGCTTACTCAATAGCACAAGCCATGTTAAATAATTGTATCCTCAGATTTGGAGTACCAGATACCATAATAAGAGATCAGAGTTCAAATTTCATTTTGGATCTAATGATGCAATTTTGTCGTTTGCTTTGTACTCAGAAGTTATGAACAAGCTCTTGCGTCCACAACAAATGGATATACAGAAAGAGTGCATAGTACTGTTTCCCAAATGTTAATCCAGTATGTCAGTAGGCAACATAATGATTAGGACATATATCTAACATTCATAATTTTAGCTACAACTCTGAAGTCCACACCGGTACGAGTCTTTCACCATAAAAGTTAGTTTGCAGGAGAAAGATTGTTGTCTACTTCTTCGTACATGATGGTAAGGAAATGTGCGCCACAGAGTGGTGCACCAGATGTCGTCATAAGAATCCTGACAGGAGCAGAAGTGATTAGCGAACATTTAAATATCGTAAACAGAAGTTTAACTTAACCTGTAGCTTTTTCCAAGCATTTCGAGGAAAGTTTACAAAAGAACAAGCATCATTAAAGTCCAGCCATTACAAAAAGCAAACTAAAGAGCAGCATGCAATGTGAGGCTCCCACAATTAATGCATGAGCGAACTGTCTGACTAAGACTGAAGAGTGTCACAGACTGCTCCTGAACTTGGTCTGGCGAACTGTCACCAACTATCCCACTTTGCGGCGGCAGAGGGCGCTCATAATTGGAGACACTGAAGGCATGGCTCAGCGGGCATTCGTCATTGGATCTGCAGAACCTCCACATGACTGCTATCAGCTCCTGTCAGGAATATCATTTCCATTGCCAACTGTGATACGCCAGTGGGGTTGCTATCGATCAAGATGCCATCTCCTTTTACTGAGCTTGGTCGTGATAGTCGTTAAAAGAATTAGGTACCACCACCCAAATCAAGTCATGAAATGACGTCACCAACAAATATTAAACTGCAGTTGCCGACAAGAAAACCTGTCATCTATGTGAATAGGGTTAAATCACTCAAACGAGCGGTTGATTCATTATCTCAAGTCCCATCAGCTACATCAGTATGGAAAAAAAGAAACGAAAAATGTTGGAAAACGGGTTCCTAACATTGGTCAAGAGATAAAGTGCCTTACACACTCTGGTTGCGAAATAAGTAGTTATGATCAGATTGTCTATATTGTTTTTAGAGTTTTCTGTACATTCGTTATCTTCAAGTATTCCTACGAGTTTATACATGTTGCATGTACAATAGAGTTCAGAAGTTTGTACTGGATATTACTGACGAATAAGTGGGGTAGAGTTCATTTTATTTTTATTTTTCATGGGTGTACATGTCAGAAGAGGAAGGTGTACCAAATACATTTCAAAACCAGTTTATAAATCCTAGGATATTGTTTTCCAGACGTATAAATATAGTACTAGCTACCCGTCAAGGACATCGAGATTTATCTTCGACATATTGGAAGTACAAAATATGGTGCGCAGACTAAGGAGGTATTCACAGAACTACATAAAAAGCGCAGAAAGACGAAGGCTTAGGAGAAATTCAGGACGAGTATTAAGACCTGAGACACTCGTATTAGAAACTCAGAACACAGCTGAATCAGTTAACAGAAATAGTGCCACAGACGTTAATACAAGGAAAAAGAGAATGGCTGGATGTAGGAGGGAAGCTACTGAAAACTGTATTCGGCATGGCATATCGTGAAGATCTATAAAATTTGCATAATACGGAAGAGCAAATAGGGTATTAGTGGATACTGTCCAAACCACAGCAGAATGTCATACTACACAGGTATCAAACATGGAACAGAATGTGTAAAATAATACGAGAATAATAAGATAACTGACTACAGAATTGACACAATGTACTAGAAGTACTATGCAGACACTAAATAACAACTTAGAAAGAATTCTGCACTGTTACCTCTAGAACTGTTCCCAGCAAAAGTACGCCAGGCACAAAAAGAATTTCCTACAGACTTGCATGATGTAATGAACTTAACTGAGAAGAACCTAGCAACACACTATCGCTTAGCTACCATCAAAGACGTATAGAGCGAAACAGCATGTATCCATTCAGTCTCCGATAGTGGACATGAACGCAAGATACCAGTGTTTACCATTCACTCACATCCAATAAAGTGGGGAACTATAGGCAAATGGGTACAGGTACAAGTGGAGGATGTACTGTTAATTTCAAAACAGGGGGGGCGGGGGGGAGGGGCTTACATCATCATGTCACTAGCAGATTTATAAAGTGTCTAAGGAAAAGCATCACGATTTGTCCAATCACATTGATACAGACTAATGCACACGCATGTAAGGTACAGATGCTCATAACGAAATTAAAAGAAGCAGAGTGCCTAACAGAAGTCTTGGCTACACAACCACATTTCCAGACAGTGGAAGCACACGGGATTTATTCAGTTTTTTTCACTGGAAGTTGTCATCATAAACTGTTACATAAATGGAAAACCACAGGCGTGACCAAAGTAGAACTACGAAATACTGGTAACTATGCATTGGCCAAAAGAACCGTTAGCAATGTTGTCAGCACAAAACTTAATATTCCACAATCACACATTAAACCCCAACGTATTACACTCGTCACAAAAAGGACGAAAAGGACGAATTTCCCCAGAACAAATATTCCAGGACATTCAGTGCTATAGAGTTGGACATGGTGTAACGACTATGAGCATTATCACTAATAGTGCTGCTATGGTTCCACTAACATCTTGTATACACTACTTTTGCCTGAGACGTAAAACAACACATGTCCCTGAATAAGAAAGACATCAGATACCCTTCATGTAGCTAAATGTTATTAATAATGGATAAAAAGTGTAACATGAAATGAGGTTGTGAACTTGTATTAGAGCACAAGGATTCAATAGAGGCAATATAGGATTAAGAAACAAAACAAAGTGGATAAGGTTTTACAAGCATTTGAATAAGACGAAATTGTATAGGATATTTTATCTATGTAACATACGGGGTGATTCACGAAGATATGCAAATATTTTAATACGTTATTCTACAAGTAAAACTAAAGAAAAAAGTTCACATCAACATAGGTCCGCAAATGTTTAGTTATAGAGTTACTGATAATAAAAGATTCTGCCTGAAATTTAGCAACTTCGCTAATATGAAGCCATCGCAAAACTGTACGAGGTTAAAATAAAGCACGATTTCCATTTATTTTGTTGTTATTGTTCTGGTAAATCTAATAAAACATGTCCCAGGCTCTTACTGATTATGAACGCTAGGTAGAGAACCTGCCTCTGTGATATTCGAAATATTCCACTAATGGTTCGTGCATTCGGAATCCTCCGCGTTGGGTAACGTACGCGATATTCGATAACTACAGCCGTAGCATTACCATCACATTTGCCATAAATAAACACCATATCGGCATATTCCTCTCGTAAATTTGAAAGGCATCCCTATTTCATAAATAATCTGCAATCTACAACAGTTACTATGTGGTTTCACTTAAATACAATGTTGTTATTATATTCTTTCACTGAACAACACAGAAAACTAACTCGTTTCAATGTTAGGAAACGACTGAAACAACTCACTAACGGTTGCCAACAACGACATAAACGTTTCTACATCCTTAATGGAAAGTAAACAGATTTACTTGTATAGTAATCTTTGCTTTTCTGGATGTTTTGGAAAGCTACTGCAGATACATGTCGGGGACATGTTTTATTAGATTCACCAGGCCAATAAGAACATAATAAATGGAAATCGTGCTTTACTTTGACCTCGTACAGTGTTGCGATGGCTTCATAGTAGCGAAGTTGCTAAATTTCAGACAAAATCTTTCAATAGCCGTAACTCCATAACTAAGCATTTGCGGACCTGTGTGTATATGAACTTTTTTCTTTAGTTTTACTTGTAGAATAACGTATTAAAATATTTGTATATCTTCGTGAATCACCCTCTATATGTCAGAAGATTGCTTCAGAGGCAAAGTAAGGAAAAATTCGGGACAATTCTTTTTAAAAGAAACTGGGTGTGTTGTGCTACAAGAAGATATCATAGGAAAATACAATATTTTCATGAAGTTTTCTCCAGCCAGCGTTAAGTCAAACTAAAACAGGCCAGTGTGCCGTGTAGAATCAGAATGATAAACAGGTAGAGAGTTGGTAACTCAAATAATATGGCACACCCTAGAAGCTATTCCTTCACCTCGCTCGAGTGAGAAGTCTGAATCGTTAATTCAGCAACATGACCTCACTGAGGAGGGATGCTAACGTCATCCTGACAACACAGCACGATGCTGCATGTGCGAGTTGATGTTCCACTAGAACACCTATCAGCCCACTGTCATGGCAGAAACGCACCAAGTTGAAGAACTAAAAATCACTGTTGTGGTACCAAGGTGCTACGAGGAATGCTGATGACCCCAAAATAGGAAGACACACGAAGACATTCTTAGCAAGTCAGTTGCAGTGAGTTCACAACGATGCAGATCCTGTGACGTGCTGCCTACCATTTGCCAGATTACTTCTACCTTCGAGATTGTTGCCTGCCTGGTCTGTTGAAACTGGTCACTGTGAGGTGCCAACATCTCATCTGCTGACTTGAAGTTTTGGGCTCTTCTACCTCTGAGTTTCTGCGAGCAGAACTGATGTTATTTGGAGCACCATCAACCTGTCGCTGTATTCAGGAGATGTGCCGAAGACTGCTGCCTCCAACTTGCATCTGTGGCAGACACTGGCTTCCAAGCCCTACCTCTGGTGAAAAGGCCACACTGTAACTCAGCACTGTCATGTACATTCTGCGTGGAACTGCTTGAGTTTTTGTTGGGCACACATACGAGAGTGCCCTAGTGACAAGCAGTCAATGACATGGCGGTCGACACCACTGTATGAGCTATGTCTGCTGCCCGCTACTTCGCATGACACAGAGGTATTACATGAGCAGCCTTGACAGACACAGAAGCCTCAAGAATATGCTGAGGTAGAGGAGTCAGCATGTTGTAAGGCTGCATGCTGTCTCCACAGCTCTCGTCATGGCTGCACAAAAAGTGATTCGATTTCAACAGTTATATCGAATAAACATGTATCTTGCTAATTCTATTCATTAGCGCACAGATCGCCAACTGTCCTTCACCACTACACTCCACACCTCGCAATCCTGCAACCATAAGGGTCTCAGCCTAGGTACTTACAGTTCTTTCCATAAATTCCCAGTTCCTGAGTTCTATCTTTCACTATCAGAGACTAGTGCTGTGCTTGCAACTCATTCCAACAAAACTCATTCCAATAACATGAGACAAGAATTGAGTGTGATACAACGTTTGTCCCTCTTTATACAAGAGTAATCTGAAAAGTTTCCGACCCCAAGATGAGGATAGCAGTACCTGTCAACATAAAGTTGGGAATTTTTTTTTTTTTTTTTGCGCATGTGTATTAAGGTACTCACCAAAAAATCCGCCAATTAAGACGTTTAGTTGTTGTTTGACAGTCGT